>NC_140489.1:93611425-94181425 GCF_964271855.1 Acomys minous | reverse complement strand
TTTTGTTTTACAGTTTTGTGAAACATCCACAGGACTGAAGACAATAACAGAGCCCCATTAGAGATAGCACTCATTGGTGTTTATTGCTAGAAGGAATCTAGCATTGCAACATGCTGTAGTTAATTCAACCAATCTTCTGCTGACTGGACATTTGGGTTTTCATTCTTTTGCTATTAAAAAAATAAGACAATGAATAGCTCTGTAAACACATCCTTTTTCTAGGGTGGGGAATAAGGGCTCAGTTTACAATTTGATAAAACTACTGATTCAAGTAGGAAAACTGACATAATTATGCTAAATACTGCTTATTTTTGCTCATTAACAGTACTTCATTTGGCATTCCTCCAGAAAGTTATGGCATTTAGTTTCTCGTGGCTTGAGCCATCAAGTAGATTATTATTAGTAAACTTTAAGAACTCTGAGAGTCTGGGAGGTGGAAATCAAATCTCTGTGATGTTAACCTGCAGATCTCATTATGAATGACTGGACATTTTCATGCTAAGAGTAATTTACAGTATCTTTTCTGTTCTATGTCTCCCCATACCTTTTGCTAATTCCCCATAGATTATTGAAAAAAAATTGATAATAGCTAATCAGTTGTTCCAGGGACATAAAACTACTTTTTAAATTTAAATCTTCTCTCCATTTGCCCATTTGTTTCTGTACCTAGCATATAATTTATTTTTGTCATAATATTTAAAATGTTTTTTTCATATATTTTAGTATTTTTTTCTTTGTGGCTTCTTACTTGAGTTTGCTCTCTCTGTGGTTACGGACAGCTTGCCCATGATTTCTGTTTGTATTTGATTGCTTTCAACTTCGTCTTTGAGTATTGTGTCAACAGACATTTTTCTTATGTACACTCCGGAAAACTGTTTCAGTCTATGTATTCTGTGATGAATATCCAGTTTCTGCCACATCATTTATTTGATTTTTTAAAAATCCTCTGCTAGATAAAAATGCTGCTTGCTTCAATATGCGAGTGGACCTATTGTGAACACTTAATTCTATTTCATTGATTTGTCTGTTAATCCATTACCCATATCAGACGGCTTTACTTTTAGAGGCTCTAGGGGTTAGTCTGAATTGCCCACTTTACAGAATTGAGGATCTTTGGGGAGCTGAGCCTCTGGAAGAGATTATTTTGATTGTATTCATTAATGTGGACAGACCAACCTTGAGAGAAGGTAGGACCATCTCCTCAGTAGGAGACCTTGGACTTTACAAAATAGAGAAAGTAAGATGAGTGCATCTGCATTTATCCTACTGTTTCCAGATTATGGACAGTGTGACCAGCTGCTTCAGACTTGTGTCTTGACTTCCCCAGTCATGCTGTAGTACACCTAGAACTGTGACCTACGAGAAAGAATGCTTTCTTCACTGAGTGACTTTTGTCAGAGTATATTATCACTACAACATAAGAGAAACTAAGACAGGGGTTTATTGTTTACTGCTAGATGGGTTAACTACCATTGCTTTCTTCTAGGCTTCCCAGCTCTGTCCTTTTAGTGTCATTTACATCGTTGTAGTACAAGCTGCCTTTGTGTCCCATAAGTGTCTCCAGGGAGCACCATGCTGTCTTAACTCTCCAGCATTATGCTATGTTCCCTCTTGTTTTGGGTATATAATTTTTCTTCTTTTTCGTCTATAATTCAGTGAAGACTTTTATGCCTTTTATGTTTTGTCTTCGAAGGATCACTCCATTTTAATTTTGTGTTATACAGCCTAAGCTTGCTTTTATTTTTGTTTCATGTATATATCTGTTGTCTAAGCCAAGCCCCTGAGATACGGAAGGACAGAAATTCTGCTCTCCCAATTTTCTTGCCACCCAATGCTTTGTTCATAACACGTGCCCATACAGTTTTACCCATTGATCTCTTTCAATATTTCAAATTGCTCCGGGTTGCTATCACGAAGTCATTATTTTGGAAGACCTTGAAGTTTTCTTAGCCCACGGATGTAAAGTGCACGAGAGCTTTGGGTGCTGAGTCAGAGAGAACTTTTATTGCCCCTGAGGGAAGTAGCTTATTGGGAATTTCAGGAACGCTACAGTAGCCATGTCTGAGGCAGGCCTTGTTATTAGCTATTCCAAGGGCTCAAGGCATTTTTTAAAACCCTTTGACCACACTCCAATTCAAAATTTACCCGAAGCATGCTCTCAGAGCTCAATAGTCAGTTTCTGGATTTAGGAAGGATGGAGAGTGTGGCGTTTGCTGTAGCTTCTTCAGTGGGCCTTTCATAGTATGGATTTAGAAAGTTCTACACATTTCAAACCCACAGGGTAAGTCTGACTCCTGGCTACCCATTTCCTGAAACAAGGATGACCAAATTCACTTGCTTTATTTAACAAACAAACAAAACTTCACAGAATACGAAAGTAGTAACCATTTCCCAAGCCCTTTTGAAGGATCCTCAGTCGGTGAGTAAAATAACAATAGTTATACCTCACTAATGTGTCTCTTCTGAAGCCTCAAACTGACCAGAAACCAGAGGAAAACAGTGTACTAGAATTCTGCTCATGTATGCTACGAGCTTCCACGTGTATTATTTTTATACTCTTTCCTTTTGGGACTTGGCATTGTGACTTTGTGATTAAAAACATAATCTCCCAAAGACATAATTTCTCTCCTTTTTTCTTTCAGTACCATTTAACTTAACTCAGAGAAATCTGGCCTCCTACATCTTTCCATTCATGAAGGAACTTTTGTTGGGCATTTTGTAATTTGGAAACGGAATGTACCATGTCAAACCACCCGCCAAATCATTCCTAACCATAACTCAGGTTTAGGTCAGCTGTCAGTACTGTGAGGAGGAGGGAGTCCCTAAGGTAAGGCAATCCCTTTACGAGTGTCTAAATGCACAGAGCTTGCTGACGTTAATACTGCAGCGATCCAGTGGTGGAGAATCAAGGTCATGACTGCCACGGGACCAAAGTATGTCTGTGGGCGACCGTACAGGATGCTTAGTGAGGGAAGTGGAGATATGAAGTGGAGTTGTTTAAACACTGGAGTCCACGTGAAGCTGTAGCTGCAGGAAGAAGCTTCCTGTCTTCTCTGGGCCCAGAAGAATAGCACTCACATTAGCTGCCGTTAGATGGGAAGGCAGAATTCCTGCAGAGGTTCTGGGAACCTGATAGCCAGGCTGTGCTGGCTCAGATTCAAATTACAGTTTCTGTATGGGGCTTTGCACCAGGTATAATAAGTGCTCTGTAGAGGTCACTATTATTTTACTTGGAAAAAGAACAATCTGTATCTATTGGTCACTGTAGACACACAGTATTGCCAAGTGTGGCTGTTTCGGCCTGTGTGTGAGCCAGGCAAAAATAAACCCAAGTCTGTTTTCTCTCCAGAAAAACAGCTGGAGCTTTTGGGAACTCACCTAGTTTTAACACTGAAAATAGACTTGATTCTAGTATAGAGTTTGCTCTTTGACCATTGGCTGAGACAGAAAGTCATTGCACAGCCTTGATGAAACATTCATTCCCCAGACCTTTTAATAGAATCCAGTGGGGCAAAGGTTACCTCCATCAAAACCAGGGAGGGGCATAGCTACTTTTGCTAGTCTCGCCACACATGCTTGTTAATGCTTCTCATAGTGTGAACCATTCTTTGGCTTCTCTGCACCCTTTCTCCAGCAGCTGGCTTCCTTGCGGTTTAGGGAGCTGGGTTTTCAAGACTAAGAACTCCTCATCCTTCTTAGGGGTCTCTAAGCCTCCTCAGATTTGCTGAATCTTTTTGGTACCTAAAACTGATCACCAGCTACAAAAGAGCTGTTAGATCTCTCCAGGGAAATAAGGTAGAGAATGTGCCTGCCAGTCACCATGTGATGGCTGCATGAATTCTATGCAGACCTTTTCCCTTATTTCTAATTCCCATTCAACTGTTTTGGGGCCATTGTTTAAGGCAGATTTACTAGCAGGGTAATGGCAGATGATAATCATGGGAGTGGTTGTTGAAAGCTGAGTTTCATAGCTGATGCCGTGGAAAATATTTGAAATGCATGATCTTGTTTAAATCATATATTAACCTCAGGAAGCTAAGGTACTGTCTCAGCATTACATAGCCAGAAAGTCAGCTGGTTTCACACATGGTCTTATACATGTTACACTTCTCACAGTTGTCTAATATACTATTAGCATGCCAGCATTAAAACACACAGTCTAGGGAATTTATTAGTTTTCTCAGTATTATGCTATCAAAGCAAAGGGTCCTCATATTAAAACACAAACGCACACTCAAATGGACAAGAACCAAGATTGTTAAGCTGCCCCTGGATCTTGCAATGCCCACTTAACAATTTACCCGCATTGCACTATCCAGGTACAGATGGTGGTGGTTTGAACAATTCCCCACACTGGGGATGTGATTTTTGCAGACCGTGCTTTGCAGTGAAACTGAACCCCATGCTATTAAATGGCAATTGCCATTAACGCCTCCTCAGTACCGTCATATTTAATAGGGTTTCACAAGAAGAATTGTCATAATGATATGAAATGGGGTTTTGGTTTTTAGTTTAATTTCTAGAAGAAAGCGTGTGCTTTTAAAAACCCACCAAAGAATATTTGATAACATTCGTTCTCATCTCTGGGGAGCAGACTCTGATGATTTTAAAGGTACAGTGCAGTTCCAGGAAAGCCCAGTGGCAGGACAGAAAGCTCAGGTTGGAGACAGGAGAGCTGTAATTTCTGAGTAAAGATGATTCTGTGGTCTCAGCAGAATGCTAAGCAGCGAATCTCATGGTCTCTGATCTAAGCAGCAAATTGACCGAAGATAAAAACAAGCTTAGAAAATAAACGAGTTGCTTCGATGAGGTCCCTGTTTAATGTGTAACTCAGGTGTGAGCCTGGGTGGTATTTTCAACCTTTGTGTTGATTTTTGTATCCTATGATGACAATCCAACATCCCGCCGAGGGCTCTGCGAGTGGACAGGGCAGGAGGTCCAGTGAGTGTTCTTGCGGTCGGGAACTCAGTGTCCTCCAATCTGAGTAGGCAGCTGGAAACTAGTTCTCTACAAAAGATTGCTTACTAAAGGACACATGACTGTGTTCTCAAACCGAAGGGACTCTTGCTCAAGTGGCCACAGAATCAGTGGTTCTCAACCCTCCTAACACTGCAAGCCTTTAATACACTTCCTTATGTTGTAGTGACCCCTCCCATCATAAAATTATTTTGTTGCTACTGCATAATTGTAATTTTACTCCTGTCCTGAATCATAATGGGAATATCTGCTTTGCAGATGGTCTTACGTGACCCCTGTGAGAAAGTTGCTTAACCCTCAAAGGGCTTGTGACCCACAGGTTGAGAACCTCTGCCATAGAGGCATCTCTGAGCATCTGGTTTTATATGAAGCCTTTTTAGACTCATTAGCTCTGCAGGTCAGTTGATGAGTTGAGGAAGGTGATGCAGGCACCAAAGAAAGCTTGCACCTCTGCCTAATCAAGCCAACTAAACACCTTGTTCTTGAACAACTTAAGTATTGTCTTAGTGTATGATGTGTTTAGTGGAGTAAGCCGTCCTAGCATCTCTGAAAGGACTATGAATAGTTATTTTCTAAATTTAAGTTAATTAATCAACCAACCAATTAATTAATTAATTAATTAAATCACTTTACATAATGATTCCAGTCCCTCCTTCTTCTTCTCCCAGTCCCTTATCTCTTACCCCCTTAGCCTTATACCCCAATTCTCAGAGAAGGGGAGACCCCCAAGAGGTGTCAACCCACCCTGACACCTCAAGTCACAGCAGGACTAAATGCATCCTCTCCTACTGAGGCCTGACAAAGGCAGCCCAGCTAGGGAAAAGGGATCCAGAGGCAGGCAACAGAGTCAGACAGCCCCTACTCCCATTGTTACGGAACCATTATATTGACCAAGTTGAACATCTGCTACATATGTGTAGGGGCCTAGGTCCAGCCCATGCGTGCTCTTTGGTTGGTGGTTCAGTCTCTGTGAGTCCACATGGACCCAGGTTAGTTTACTCTGTAGGTCTTCCTGTGGTGTCCATGACCCCTCCTAGCTCCCTCTATTCTTCCTCCTACTCTTCCACAAAATTACCCCAGCTTGGCCTATTGTTTGCCTGTGGGTGTCCTCATTTGTTTCCATCAGTTGCTGGATGCAGCCTCTTAGAAGACAGTTGTGCTAGACTTCTTTCTGCAAGCATAACAAAGTATCACTAATAGTATCAATGTTTGGCTCTCTCTCCTGGGGTGGGTCTCAAGTTGGGCTAGTCAACGATTTGCCATTCTGTCAATCTCTGCTCTATCGTAATCCCTACACTTCTTTTAGGCAAGACAAATTTGCATCAAAGGTTTTATGAGTGGGTTAGTGTCCTCTTCCCTTCACTGGAAGCTCTGCCTGGCTACAGGAGGTGGCTTCAGGCTCCTTAACACCCAACTCCCTCAGCTACTAGGAGTCTCAGCGGGAGTCACCCCCAGAGACTCCCTGAGCCTCCCTGTCCCAGAGATGCCTCACCCATTCCTGTCTCTCGCCCAGTCCTCTCCCCCTACCCTGCACGCTCTCCCTACCTCTCCCCCTACCCTGCACGCTCTCCCTACCTGTTTCCCTTCTCAACCCTTCTCTCACTCAGTTCCCGCCCTCCATCTACTTCAGATGTCTATTTTATTCCCTCTCTGAGTGAGATTCAAGCATCCTCTCATGCATCCTCCTTGGATTCGTTGGGTCTATGGATTGTAGCATTTATGGCTAAAATCCATGTACAAGTGAGTACATACCATGTATGTCTTTCTGGGCCTGGGTTACTTTACTCAGAATGATCTTCTAGTTCTATAAATTTGCCTGAAAATTACATGATTTCCTTGTTTTCAAATAGCTGAGTAGTATTCCACTGTGTAAATGTACCACATTTCATTTAATCCATTTTCAGTTGAGGGACATATAAGTTGTTTCTAGTTTCTAGCTATTACGAGTAAATCTGTTATGAACAAGTTGAGAAAGTGTTCTTGTGGTATGGTGGAACATTTTTTGGGTATGTGCTCAGGGGTAGTATAGCACAGTCTTTTTTTCTCCTAAATTTTTTATTTTCTTTTCAAAAAATTATTATAATTTATTCAGATTACATCCTGATTGTTATCCCCTCACTTGTATCTTCTAGCTCCCATCCCCCATCCCTCTTCTGCCCTATTCCCCTCCCTAGACCTCTGATAGAGAAGACCTCCTCCCCCACCATCTGGGCACAGTCTATCAAGTCTCATCTGGATAGCCTGCATCTCTTTCCTCTGTGTGCCCACAGGGCCTCCTCACCAAGGGGGAAGTGATCAAATTAGGGGCACCAGAATTCATGTCCGAGGCAGTCTCTGCTCCTCCTATAACCCTGGAGAGTGAGCTGTCCATTGGCTATATCTGAACAGGACCTGTTGGCCTGGTCTCTGTTGCCAACAGGTGAAAGAAAACTATGCAACTGCTCTTTCTCGAGAGACTGGTAACCATATGCTTGCCCTATCAGGAGCTGAAACCATGTAGTAAAGAAAGCATCAGCAAAGAGTGATGAGACCAATCTAACAAGCACCTATAATAAGAATTATCACCATTCCCACCCAGATTTGGCCCAACCTTCTAGAAAGCATCGCATATATAATAACCATTTGATAATTCATGTGTTCATTCAGTCATTCATTTTAGTGGGGATTGAAAGCAGAGCAATATGCATACTAAGTAATGCCTCTATCACAGAATTAAATTCCCAGCCTCTTTTTATGTTTGAGTCATTAAAATACCTAGTCTGTCCTTGAACTTATGAATCTCATGTCTCAGACTTTAAAGTAAATGTTCTGGGGCTGGAGAGATGGCTCAGAGGTTAAGAGCACTGACTGCTCTTCTAGAGGTTCTGAGTTCAATTTCCAGCAACCATATGGTGCCTCACAACCATCTATAATGTGATCTGATGCCCTCTTCTGGCCTGTAGGTGTAATGCAGGCAAGGTATTGTATACATAATAATTAAATCTTTTTTTAAAAAAGTAAAGTAAATGTTCTGCACTAAAATGCCACAATACAGTCTATAAAGCCCTGGGCCACCTTAACTTAACCCATGAACAGACCACATAGGAAAATATGTATTATTGCTTTAAAGTGGAGATGGGTAACTTGTGGGCCAAATTCCTCTTGTTAGCGTGACCAGAGGTCTTTACATTTCAAGCACCAACCTGAGCAGTTACTGCTCACTTCCGTGTGATTCAGCCACCCATACCCTCCTCGGTGCTGAGAAAACATCAGTTTTGTCACACAGCACACAGCACACACCAGAGCTAACACCAGAAACCAATTCAGGAAGACAGGGAACTGGTGCCGAGCAGTCTACAGTGATTTTTGAGGAATCAGATGTTTGCATTTGAATTTGAGAGGATAGATTCTCAGACAACATATGTGTCTTGGTGTCCACTTGGTTTATCTTTGTTAATACAGAAAAAGATAGTTATGAATCAGAATTGAAAGATGACCACTGTGAGATTTGTGGGATAAATTTTGACGAATATCTGGGCTTTGAGAGAGTTTTTATTGATGAAAGCAGAGTTGAGCCCATACCAGTTGGTGGTTTGTTAGTACCAGAAAAATATGGCATATTCTTAATTTAAATTGTTATTCTTTTTACCTTAAGAGAATTTTTTGATTTACACCAAAGCAATATTATGATTACAGTCTGTAAATACATGAGCTTTGTAAGGGTTTGCATGTACATGTGATATGGTATGTGTTCAAGCATGCATGTGCTTGTATGTGTGTGGGCACAAGTGTACACACAGGTGCACATGTACTTGTGACTCATATGTGGAGGCTTGAGGTTGACATTAGAGTCTTCTGGGTTCAATCTCCATCTTATCTGTTGCATCGGAGACACGGTTGAACTCAGAGCTATCCCTGTTAGTACTGCTACCCAGCTTGCTCCCAGGATCTGTCGCCTAGGCCTCTTGAGAGTTGGGATTGGAGGAGGGTGCTGTACCCTCAGCATTCACATGGAGGGGGAATCAGAGCTTCCATCTGCACACACCTGTATGGTAAGCACTTTACTTGATGAGCCGTTTCTCAGCCCTGAATCTTAGAATTGTTTTTTAATCTTATAATTTTTAGTGCAAAGATAGAACATTTTAGGACATTTGTCTTTGAGTATGGAAAACTTCTTTTTATCAGTTTATATGTCTGCATTATGGTAAGGAGAGGACTTGATTTATATCTTGTGAACTGATTGCATTTGATGCAGTTTAGGGATTTTGATCTTTGTAGCATTGTTATACCATATATTTTATGAAATCAAATTGATTTTATTTGTTTATTTATTTTGGCCTATTTCTTCTTTTAATAGTATGGCAAAATTCTTCTGCTTTAAGTTCTATTTTTATCTGTAATGGATGATAATGCATAGGATGCTTCTAGAGTTTTTCTGATTGCAGCCATTTACTGTTAAAAGACTGAATGGTTGCTCTCCAAAGATAGAGAAATACTCAGCCGTGTTATGTGTTATAGTTTAATATCCATGTCATAAGAACTGCCAAAATCAATCTTCAATTTGCAATTACCTTGGAACTGAGGCACTGGTTTGTGAAAAATCTGTTTTGGTTTAGGCAGCTCTATCAAATACAATAATGGTAGATTAATAGCTGCTCCTGGTGTATTATTTATCTATTTCTTTTGAAATACTGGTGTACAAAATTTGTTGTCAGGAGACTTGAGGTTTAATTCCAAGCTTGCCTTGAGCTTACTTTGGCAAACTTCTTAGCGTCTGTGTATCTTGGTATTTATGAGAGTGAAGGATTGGTTCCTCCTGGAGCATCTTGGAGGTTCCACTTTCCCCCTCCTTGCTTTGTGATATTGTACACAATAGACTTGCTGTGGCCTTGGTGGACTCTGAGTGTCATGAGACTGGTTGAAGTTAGAAAAGAGAATGGCCATGAGAACTGTCTCAGTTCAGTTGGAAACTGGGAACAATTTAATTCACTATAAAGCAGTACTACTAGAGACGCCTGGGCACACAAGGCCTGGGATAATGAAATGAAGTTGGGTCATACATGACTAAGAGGACTGTGGTGGAGGGAAGTGGGTGGATTCTCAGAAGGGGCAGTGCTGAGAAAATTCACATTTGATGGACAATGCTCAGACAAGTGATGTACGGGCCTAAGTTTGGATAAGTAGGTGCAAAGAGACGAGAAGACCAGCATTTTGTCACATGAGAATGGATCAGAGAGGCATGTGATAAAAACACAAGCTTCACGTCTGTGGGCTTGAGATGCCCAGCTCTATGTCAGAGATGTCACGTTTGCTGTTGGAAAAGTATTAGTTCCAAACTTTGCTAGCTTTAGGTGACGTTGTGTCTAAGAGCAGGCATGTGTTCTTGTGAGTGAAAAGATGAAGGAATGAATTATCTCAACTACTAGGACCCTTAGCTACAATGGATTCTTATGAAAGACTATTAGTGCATTATACAAAAATTGTTAGGAGTCAAAAAAGAGGGTCAGAAGTATGATAAAGAACTTCTTAGAAGAGATTTAAAAAGTGGAAAGGCTCTGTTTTAGCTAGAATGAGAAAGATGTTTCCTTGGTTACGGATCTTTATATGTGGCAGAATTATGGCAAAAACATTTAAGGAAAATTGCTTGATTGCTGGGAGGTATCAGGATTTCCCAACAAATATTCCATTGCATAAAAATGAATTGGGCACCTGCTACACTTAAAGGTTTAAACCAAGTGCTTCTGGGTATATTAAAATTATGCTTCATCATTCTCATCTCAGAGAAGTCCATGGAAGAGTGAAATAGACAAAAATGCAATAACTAGAAGTTTAAGTGACAAGAGCAGAATGCCGTGGTGTTTTCTTCCCTCCGAGATCCCACCAGTAGAGAAAGGTGATGGGTAGAATGTGTCTAGGTCTACAGATTGCCTTTGTCCTAGTACATAAAGGCTAGATTGACGTGCATACAGCTTGAAATAGATCTCAGTGAGCAATTGACATTAATGTCCCAAATTAGAGTTACACTCTTGGCCACACAGTGACTCTGGATTCAAAGTGCAGAAAGCTTGCTTCCAAAAAAGAAACAAAGGGGGGTCTTTTATTTTTATTTTTTATTTGTATATATTATTAATTTATTCATATTACATCTCAATTGGTAGCCCATCCCGTGTATCCTCCCATTCCTCCCTCCCTCTCATTTTCACCCTACTCCCCTCCCCTATGACTGTGCCTGAGGGGGACCTCTTCCCCCTGTATATGCTCATAGGGTATCAAGTCTCTTCTTGGTAGCCTGCTATCCTTTCTCTGAGTGCCACCAGGCCTCCCCATCCAGGTGATGTGGTCAAATATGGAACACCAGAGTTCATGTGAAAGTCAGTCTCCACTCTCCACTCAACTGTGAAGAATGTCCTGTCACTGGCTAGATCTGGGTAGGGGTTCAAAGTTTACTGCACATATTGTCCTTGACTGGTGCCAAAGTTTGATCAGGACAAGGCTGGGTCTTCCCTGACTTACTCTGGGATGGAGCAAATGAGATGGGGCTAGGAAGGGAGGAAGGGAGGGAGGGAGAGAGAGAGAGAGAGAGAGGGAGAAAGAGAGAGAGAGAGGAGGGAGGGAACACACACAGAGACACACAGAAACACAGTCAGTCAGTCAGATAGACAGACAGACACACACACACACACACACACACACACACACGCATGCACGTGGATACTCCTTGTTATGGAAGGATTCATCAGGGGTATAGAGGAAAAATTTCAATAGATAAAAGATAACCACACAAGAAGTGAAAAAGGACCTGCAAAGTATCAAAGAAACATCCAGACTTCCTGGGGAAAGGAAGTACCACCTAGGCCAGAGAAGCAGTCAGGTACAGTTGTGGCAGGGGGATGTCTGATGTGGCTTTCCTGCAACGACAACTTTGTACTGGTGTGGAGAACATCCTGCTTGTGAGAGGAGGTGTGTGAGTGCTGAGAGCATCAAAAGGACATGGACACCACAAGAAGATGAGAACAGAAACAGAGACAAGGTAGGAAGCATTGAGGAAATGCTTCTGATGGGAGGAAAAGGAAACCTTTAGAAAAGTAAGCCTGTGAATTCAAAAGTGGGCTGCAAGTTCTCCGGATCCTAGGCACACTGCTGTGTTGTTGACCCCTTTAGTTCTTCCTCAGTATTCTCAGCTGCAACATGAGAGAGTTTGGGCAGTTAGGCTTCCATAGTCATTCATTTCATGGCTAGTCTTGTTGAGAGTAGCTATTATGTAAAACCAGAAAGGCAAAGAGCAGGGCAGATGTGTGGCCTTGCTCCTAAACACTTGGAAGGTGCAGAACATAGAGGCTGTAAGTAGCTAGCCATCAGCTCTGGCATGAGGTTTGTGGAATCTCTCCAGAGAAGTCTTGAGAGCATAGCATGCAGATTGGTCATGGACGAACAAGTGGCCGAATTAACATTCCTCTGGACATTAGTGCCCAGATCCAGGCAAAAAGCACCCAGGGCCTACCATAATGACCTCAGAACCTACAATGGAGAGCTCAGGTGGAAACCAGATGAAGCTGACCTGAGGTACGTCGTCACAATCCCAGGTGGACTCATTCCCATGCAATCTTGTCTTGAGGGTTGGACTGATATTTCTCTTCCATACTACAGCTGATTTAAGTCCTGGAAACATGTGGAACAATATCTCTAGTGCCCCAAATTCAGAAACTAGCTTATGCTTTGGGATAATGCATTCCCAGAGCAGTGCTTGACCTTGAGTGCCCTGGATTCCCCAGCAGGATCAGCCTTTATTACTGTAAGTTGGTGAGATTTATTACACACTTTAAAGAAGCTGTCTTTTATCTAAAATTAAAAAAAAAAAATGAAAACTATCCCAAATTGCTCTCATCCCAAAGAATGGGGAAATGGGGCTTTGTGTAGGGAACCCAGCCCAGAAAATAGTTATTTTCAAATCAGACAGGCTTGATGGACTTCCAGTATGAATGGTTGCCCAATTTAGCTCAGTCACAAACAAATAACAATAGCTTATTAATATGTAGCACTCCGGAAGTTCTGATCTCACTTTACAGTCCACTCACTCATTTATTCATTGAGCTATTCTCTTAAGTCCCGTGTTAGGAGCTAAGGATATAATGGTGATCAAAACAGCTAGAATTTCTATTTTGAGGAGTGGGTTTGGCTTGGAGAAGACACAGGCAGGGCCAGATTTGAGAGAGTCTTGCAGCGCCATAGTTTCACTTGTTGACTCTGTTCAGAACGTTGAGTTGCTACAGCAGTTTCCAATCAAACCAAGAACCCAATTTCCAAGGCAGGAGGAAGGTGGATCCCCCTGACTCTGCTTTCCAGCCCCATTGTGTATAGGTTACAATTCCTGGCTCATTCTCTGGAACGTTTTACTTTACTTCTAGTCTTTTACCTTGTGAATGCCAGTCATGTCTGCAGGTCCAGCTCCACTGTTGATTTTGCACTAATCTATGTGCGATGAAAATGCTTAGCCCCAGTGAGGGCCTCTCCCCCATGACTGCACCAGTTCATTCTTCATGGTTCCTGTAATAACTGCATGAGCTGGCTTTAGGGTCGTAGCCTGGCTCCGTGCTGACCTCACTCTGCTCTGAGGCTCATAACTACTTTATCTAAGAGCTGTAGCAAGCTATTTTAGTATAAATTACTAATAAGGTGTGCTGCTGCACATAACTTAAGGCCAGATTATACAGCTCAGCGTCCTGCTCTTTGTCATCCTTGTCACCTCTGAGACTTCACTAGGGACCTTGGCAGATGTCCTCTTGTGCTCCTGTGTTTCAGTTCCCCCTAAATTGTCATTTTAGTCCTGGTTTACATTATGACATCCCTGTGGTAAACTGTGTTTGGCCTTATGTATCCAATAAATCTGCAGAAATAAAAAGTTTAGATGACCAAGAACTGACGGGGCTGGGGGGGGGGGGGGAATCACATTCTTGAGATGCGTATAAAGTAGCCAGGAGTTACAGTGCTCTGAGAAGAAGGGCCTTTAGTATCTCATTGCTGGCAAATGTGACCACAGTGACAGTCCCCAGGAGCTTGGAAGGGACACTCTAGATATGGTCAGACTCAGTCTGGCTGACACGGCAGTGAATTCTCTTCCTGTGGGCTAGCAACTTGAGTTCTTTGCTAAGCAGCTGGTCCTCGCACGAGCATCATTCTCAGGGTGTGTGGTTCAGCTGAGGAAGTGTGGGCCACAAGGAACTTGACTGGCTAGCGTGGCCAGCCTTCTGTGAAGACAGACTTCAACTACTGTGGGGAAGCAAAGGAGCACAGGGAAATGGAAGCACCAAGTGACTGCTGGGATGTGGAGTAGGACCAGATGAGAGAAGGGCTTTGGGAGGCTGATTGGAAAGTAAACTCTTTCAGCTAAGTTCAACTCTTTTATTTTCTGGGATTTTTGTACTTTCAGGGGCCCCAGACACAGATCAGCAGAACCGGATGTATGATTTCAGCTCTCCAAATTAGGGAGTCACCAAATGAACCCGGTTCTAGAAGACAACAGTCTTTGTAGCAAAACTGAAACCCTTCAACAAGCAAAGCATTTCTGCTTTTTTAGCATCCCTCTCTGTGACTAGCAGTGTCAATACCCTGTCATTGTAAGCTGACTGGGCTGCAGCCATCTGCTTGGCTCTTTCTGCAGCTCCTCGGACACGCCCACTGCACCACTGCCTGCTGAGGAGCCTTTCCTACAGAATAAGCAGGCTAAATGCTGCATTGCAGCAAATTCACTCGCTGAGCCCAGAGATCTGGCAATCCCTCTGTTTACATGATCATCTGTTCAAGACGGTTTGGAAGCCAGGAAACTGTGCACAGATGCAATGGAACCAGGGGCTCTTCTTGTACCAACAGGTACAGCTATGTACATACGCAAAATATACAGCTATGTATGTTATAGTTGGCTGGGTTTTGTAGACTGCTTAGGGTGGCAGGAAAGATAATCATCCATTGTTTACATCCCCAAAGTGAAAGTGTCAGCTCAGAAGTCGTGTTTAGTTATGCATTGGACCAGGTAAAGAGTGTGTATCTTGGTTTGTTCCAGAGAGGCATGAGATTTTAGGAAATGGCTAGAACAGCGCCACTCCAACAGCCAGCCAGAGTGCATTCAGAGCCCTCATGTGGCACAAATTAGCACACACTGGTCAATGTTAATTTGGTACCTGCTGTGTACAGGATATTATTCTGAACGATGCTGAGAGAAGGCAGAGGAATAAAAGTCAGTCCTCGAATGCACAATTAAGGAAAAGTAGTAGGTTCTAACAAAAGCTGAGTGTTGAGAATTTAGCATGGGTATATGAACAGAGTTCATACCCCTAGGTTCCTGTGCCTGAAAGTGTTGTGTGGGCTGTAAGCCAATTCAGGAGCATGAATTAGGGCTATGTATGAGTCATGGTGGTAGAAATGCAGAGCAAGCATTTCAGCCATACCCATGGCTTGGGATTCTTGCCTGCCTATCTCTGAAAACTAATGCCACATCCTGTATCTAGGGAACACTTGGAAAGGTGACTTTCAATGATCATGAACTTAAGAAGAAACCTGGATTTCCTCAGAGATTCTGCCTTATCTTTTCAGCAATAAGGTGCCCTTGTTTATAATTTATTTGAGTTTGTGTTGTGTTGTGTTGTATGCAAGATGGTAGGATGAGGAGGAAAAGCATGCACACAGGAAGAAAAATCAAGTTTGGGAGCTCAGGAGTCTCATCTTTTTCTGCATTAAGCTCTTGTTATTTGATACACGCTTTTGGAGACTTGTTTTAGATAATTTTTTTTGGTCTCAGATGGCAAATGACAAGTCTTTTTTTTGTCATCTTTGAAATTCAAGATTGTAAACTTGAAGAGAAGCACGGCTGAAAACTATACAGAGAAAATGTCTATGAATGTCTACTTTGAAAAGCCAAGGTTATTTGAATTTCAGTCCAAGGTCATCTGGTTCCTTGAGTCAGCTTCTGTTAGCCACTGTACTGTAAGAAGTCTTCTGTGAATATCATTATGACTTAGACTACTTGTATCTCAGAGGATCCGTGCACGCACATGTCTCTGAGACACCTGAATTGCTCAGAGAAAGGGTGTATACATAAGCATGTTTATGGAATATTGCTAGGATGCTTTTGAGTGTTCTTTGGAAATGCTATTTGGAAGAAAAGCAAGGCCTATATCAGGACATTCACCATTTAATTTATTGAGAAGATAGGAAAGTCGATGGAAAAGGTAGAGAAAAAAAAGAATGTATATTGTAGTCAAGTCAACATGTGACACTGCCTTTCCTTTATGAGAATACTTAAATGTTTTAAGTGATAGAAAATCACAAAGCACCCACCTTCATCTGAAGAGATTTTCTTGCCAGATATATTTCTATTTCACCTTATTTTTGGAGAACCATTCTTCCATTTCAATATACTTTTAGTAACCAACCTAGAGTGACAGAACTGGAGCAAGTGTTGGCGTGGAAGAGACAGATGTGTAGGATGTCTTGTTGGCTGTCGTAGTGGATAATGAACTTTGCTTTCCATTCAGTAGCTCAGTTCAGTTTCAAAAGACTCAGCAGAGAGAATATGGCTCCTTGTTTCTACATTGTATAAAGAGCAATTTCTAAGTCTGAAGCCGGTAAGAGGCAAAAATTAAGAGGATCTTGAACAGGGCAAATTCTCTGGAAATAATGCAGAAACTTTACCCCAAATCCAGTTCTCCAAGAATGATAAACTGTATCAATACAAATGCAATTTTCTCAAATAACACTTGGCTATGTAACAAGTCAAAACTGTGTGCTGCTCAGAAGTTAATAATAAAAGTCCTATATATAAGCAATGTAAAGAATAAGGCCAAGGTTATAAACAGAAAAAAATCAATGCCTTTTATTGAACTTATTTCTAAGGAAAAATATGACAACTAGAGTGTCACTGCCTTTTTATTGGTGAAACATTGCAAAAGACCCATTATAAGAAAATTAAACTAAAATGCTGAACACCTGGATGCCAAAACAGAACTGGCAAGGAGAAAGGGCAAATGTTAGGCCCTTGTCTGCAGATGCTGTGGCTGCCAGGATCCTCTGCCTTTTGTTACAATGACCATCCACCCACGCTCTTCAGTCCCACTCCCCTCAGTACATATGAGTCTGCTCATAATCTTCATACAGAGGAGCAGAGACCACAAATAACCTCATGCTATGGAGGAGAAGCACATGCTATTGGAATCATTATTCCTTGATATGTCTGAAATTTTCACAAAGGCCTTTGTTTTAGAGTGCTCCTAAACTACTAATTTACAAAATGTTGTAAGATTATACCACCTACAAATCAATTACTTCCTATTAGCCTGCTTTATGGGTTTGACAGTATTTATCTAGATGAGGCATTTTTCCAGTGTTTACCTAGTACTCTTCCCTGCCCTAATCCATCCATCTTTCCTTCCTTCCTTCTTTGCCTTCCTTCCTTCTTTTCCTTCTCTTCCTTCCTTCTCTTCTTTCCCTTCCTTCCTTCCTAGCAAAATATTTGAGACTGGGTAACTTATACAAGCTAGAGATTGGGGACTGAGAGATGGCTCAGTGTTTAAGAATGTTTGTTGTTTTTCTAGAGGACTTGAGTTGATTTCCATGTTGCTCACAAACACCTGTAACTCTAGCCCCAGGGTATCCAAGACCTTATTTGGCCTCCATAATCACCTGCATTCATAGTACACACACATACACACACACGCACGCACGCACGCACGCACGCACGCACGCACGCACATTTAAACCTTTAAATTTTGGTTTTTATCATTTTGGAATTTTATCCTTTGGAAACATAAGACCAAGATCAAGGCACTAGGAGATTTGATGTCACCAAGTGCCTGTTTTAGCCTCAAAGATGGTGTCCATTGCTCTGTCTTCACACAGTGGAAGGCAGAAAGACTAAAAGGGCCTTGGTAAGTCGTTCTAGCTCCTTTATACAGTATCTAGTCAACTTGTGAAGGCTCTACCCTCATGATCTAATTAGCCGTTAAAGACCCCAATCTTAATTCATTTGAGAATTTCATACATGATTAATTTATTTACATTATTTCCACCCTTGCTTTCTTCTTTCCAATTCATCCCACTCCCCTTAATTTATACATATTATATATATATATATGTATATATATATATATATATTAAACAAATCATACCTTCTTGAGATCCCCAGTAATGAGGAAGATAGGTAGAGATCTTTTAAAACATTAATATGTATGAGAGACAAGGTACTGTCAACAGGTTAAGAAATTGGCTAAGTATATACACGGTCTTTGCACTCACACTAACATTAAAAATGCTTTTCAGAAGAAATTTGCTTACACTCTTGTGAAATAAAAATGAAGGCCCCATGAAAACTATGCAAACACTCTACCACCAAACTACATCCTCAGCCCTTCCTGATGATTTAAGTGGGAAAGGAGGCTCTTCACTGATGGCGCTGTAGCTTGTACATGAATTCATCTTTGACATGCAGAATCAGCTGGAGTATTTGAAATCCAGTAATTCAGGCCATGATTCTGACTAGTGCTGTGAGTGACTTATGGTGGGACAGAAATTCCAAACCTTTAATATACTCTTAGGATGTGTCTGGTTTGGGAAATTAGAAGGACATGAACTGTAGAAAAATGAAGAGTCATTTTGGTATTTTTTTGAAATTGAATCTTCTTCAGACATTACCAGTAGATAAATAATTAAATCTGTTTCTGCATATAATTCTTATTAGTAGAAAATCACTCACAGCCTTCCTCCTTCCAGGAGGAGACTGAAGAAATATTTAAAGACTATTGGTGTGGAAAGTGGTCAAGACCTCACAATATTTGATTTTGTGCCTTCCTGTGCCTGGAAAGGGGTGGTTGACAATGACAGAACCCTCTTGACCCAGGAACCTGAGCAGTGGAAATGATGAGTCGAGCTCTGGCTTCTCTTCCTTTTTATTCTTTATCCAGCATCTTTGCCTCTGGTCAACATCTCATCTTGGATATGATATCTTTGATATGTCTTAGGATATGCTAAGAGTCGGCACTAACTTATGTTACACCTTTAACAATTTCTGGTGGGTCTTCTTTTCTTTAGTGATGTCCTCTGAGTCTGGCTCAGAAGAAGGCATTGAAGGGGAACAAAGGAGACTAAACAAAATGCTGTGCACTGCAGGATCTGGTCATTATTTCTTTTGAATACTAAGTATAGAGGATTTATACTAGCCACAGAAGCTTTCATTTGGACATGAGTGGATATCTATTCTAGGAATTGAGTAGATTATGCTCAGGATTGGTCCATGTGTCAGACATGCTAGGATTTCTTGAGGGATTTTTTCTCTGGTTTTTGGTGGGGAAACCCTCTGTACCTATTAGTCTGCATTCAAAAGGGGAAATAGGACACAATGCAATATGAAGGGTGACACCACTGGCCTTTGAGGTGGAAAAAGATCCCAACATTTGGTAGGAAAAATAGCCAACAGGAGAGGCTTCATTAAGCAAGTGACACTTGAGCCATTTGTGTAAACTGTTCAGTATCCTGACAACTAGGATGAACAGGGGAAATATAACCAACAGAAGAACAGAAAGAAATGACGCGAGGCATGTGATGTGGGTCATGTTTGGGAACATGAATGGTCAAAGTAAGGGAGTAGTTTGAGTTTAAGCTAAAATCATTGGGTTTATTGACATTGCAATGCGTGTTGGTTCTGAGGAACAGGAAATAAATTGGTGGGTAATAAGATTCATTAAAAGACATATGGCAGGATGGGATAGGACTAGAGTTATACTTTAGAATTATTTCCAAAAGAGTGCATGAGATATATCAATAAGGTAGAGCAATAAGAAAGATATTAGTTGAAGGGTTATTATAGTTTTCTTTTATGTGACATCAGAAGGAGTAGAGACAATAAGAGGGCGATTATTGCAAAATTGTCCATAGATTTAGTGGCCATTTTTGAAAGTGGGCTGCTGAATCTTCTATTGATCATAAAAGATTAAGAAAGGAAGAAAAGTAATGCTAATTAATTCATATTTAGAGGGTTTGAGGGAACGTTGAAGATGAAGAGGCCACTGGAGGGCACTCCCTGTGCTTAAAGACATCCTTCTACCTTCTCTTCTTCTGAGTCGTTTCCTTTTTTAAAAACAGTTTTATTTTTAATTTATTCACTTTACATATGGATTGTAGCCACTTCCCTCATCTCTTCCTGGTTTCATCCTCCCTCCCTCATCCCCCCTCACACCTCTCCTAGTTCTCGGAAAGGGGAAGCCCTCCTTCCCTATCATCTGACCCTCTCTGCTCAGTAGTTTCAAAGGCTTATATCTGCATTCTCTTATCTTTTGGTCTGTCAGAGCCTTCATAATGCTTAAATTATGTCATGATGTAATTTATTTAATGATAATTTTGATTTTAAATCTCAATGAAGGCATGTCCAGACTCCTAAGAGAAGTAAATACTGCTCATGTAGTATGTCCACTTCAGCACTAACCTTTGTCAGAAGACTGTACCAAAGGAAATGTTAAGGAGTTCAGTTCAACACTGCGTTTATTGAGCATCAGTTATTTCATTAGGTAAGATAAGGTGGCTTACTACTTAGAGAGCAGTGGGAGCCATAGACACAGGAACAAGTAATTACTGCACTTGGGGAAGGTACTATAAAAGAGAATTGAATAGGGAGAAGGGACTGAGTCAGGAAGGATCCTCAGAAGACTCAAAAGCACTGCATGTGGACCAATTTTTAAAAAGATTATGTGAAATGACAATCATGCAGAGGAAGAAATTAGGAAAACCACACCCTTCATGTTAGTCACAAGCAATATAAAATATCTAGGAATTCCTCTAACCAAGCAAGTGAAGGACTTGTTTGAAAAAACCTTAAATCCCTGAAGAAAGAGATTGAAGATGACATGAGAAGATGGAAGGATTTCCCTTGTTCGTGGATCAGGAGAATTAACATAGTAAAAATGACCATCTTACCAAAAGCAATTTACAGATTCAATGCTATCCCTATCAAAATACTTACACAATTTTTAAAAGACATTGAAAGGTCAATTCTCAACTTCATATGGAAAAACAAAAACCCAGAATAGCTAAAACAATCCTATACAATAAAAGATCCTCCAGAGGAATCTCCATTCCTGCTCTCAAGCTGTACTATAGAGCAACAGTAATTAAAACAGCATGGTACTGGCACAGCAATAGGCTGGTTGATCAAAGGAATTGAATCGAAGACCCAGAAATGAATCCTCACACATACAGTCACTTGATTTTTGACAAAGGAGCCAAATCTATTCAATGGAAAAAGGATAGCATGTTCAACAAATAGTGCTGGTCTAACTGGATGTCTACATGTAGAAAAATGCAATTAGACCCATATTTGTCAACATGCACAAAACTTAAGTCCAAGTGGATTAAAGATCTCAACATAAAACCAAAGACATTAAATTGATTACAGAAAAAAGTGAGGAAGAGTCTGGGACACATTGGCACAGGAGACAACTTCCTGAACCAGCCCAGGCCTTAAGGTCAACAATTAATAAATGAGACCTCATGAGGCTGAGAAGCTTCTGTAAGGCAGGAGACACTGTCAAGAAAACAAAGCAATAGCCTACAGTCTGGGAAAAGATGTTCACCAACCCTACATCTGACAAAGGTCTCATTTCCAAAATATATAAAGAGCTCAAAAAATTAAATACCACAAACTAAATAACCCAGTTAAGAAAAGGGCTCAGAACTAAACAGAGATTTCTCAACAGAGGAATATTGAATGGCTGAGAAACAAAGAAATGCTCTACGTCTTTAGTCATCAGAGAAATGCAAATCAAAATGACTCTGAGATTCCATCTTACACCCATCAGAATGGCTAAGATCAAAAATTCAAGCGACACCACATGCTGGTGTGGATATGGAGAAAGTGGAACACTAGTACAACCACTTTGGAAATCTATCTGGTGCTTTCTCAGAAAACTGGAAATAGGGCTTCGACAAGACCCAGCTATTCCACTCCTTGGAATATACCCAGAAAATGCTCCAGCACACAACAAGAAAATTTGCTCAACCATGTTCATAGCTGCCTTATTTATAATAGCCAGAACCTGGAAACAGCCTAAGTGTCCCTCAGTAGAAGAATAGATAAAGAAACTGTGGTACATTCACACAATGGAATAGTACTCAGCTATTAAAAACAAGAAATTCCCGAAATTTGTGTACATACGGATTGAACTAGAAATGATCATAATGAGTGAGTTAACCCAGAATCAGAAAGAGTTAAATGGTATATACTCACTTATATCTGGATACTGGCCCAAGGGGTATGTCCCATGAAAACCTTCACTCACCAGGAAAGTGGGACAGAGGGGAGGACATCCTATTGGGACTTTAGGTGAGAGAAGCAAGGAAGAATGGGGAAATAGAGGGATCCAAAAGGTCCTAGAAACCTACAAGAAGAACATTATGACGGGCAGATCTGGGTCCGGGGGTCCTGCTCAAACTATGGCATGAGCTAAGGACAATACATGCAGTAAACTTTGAACCCCTACCCAGATCTAGGCAGTGGACAGAACATTCTCCACAGTTGAGTGGAGAGGGGACTGACTTTCACAAGAACTCTGGTACCCCATATTTGACCATGTCCCCTGTATGGGAAGGCCTGATGGCACTCAGGGGAAGGATAGCAGACTACCAAGAAGAGACTTGATACCCTATGAGCATATACAGGGGGAGGAGTTCCCCCTCAGTCACTGTCCTAGGGGAGGAGAAAAGGGGGAAAGTGGGAGGGAGGGAGGAATGGGAGGATACAAGGGATGGGCTAACAATTGAGATGTAATATGAATAAATTATTACAATATTTAAAAAATCAAAATACAGCCATCACCTAAAAAAATAAAATAAAAAAGGTACGTGGTAAACAGTAATGTATATGAGTTGTATAGTTGGTCTTTGGCAAAAGATCTAGCATAAAGGGAGGAAATAATAATGAGAGAAACATGTACATAAAGGGAGAAAGAGAGGGTGATATTTACTGTTTATTATTACTATGGATTTCAGTACTGGGACTTGAACTTAAGGTTTTGTATGTATTATGTAAATGCTTTACCATTGGGCTATATATTCTAGGCAGGGTATACATAAGATGCCCAGGCTGGCATTGAACTTGTGCTTCTCCTATCTCAGTCTCCCCAGCATCTGAGATTACAGGCCTGTAATCTGATCTTGGCCTATTTGTATTTTTATTTTTCGTGGAACCAAAACCTAAAAGAAAGAGATGTAGGGGTTGGCATGTATAATGTGTCTTGACGTACTAGTAAGAGATGGCCACAAATATTATCTCCCTGAGTACATTTTTAAGTGCGATCCACTTTCTTTCTTTCTTTTTTTTTTTTACAGTTTTTTATTAATTTATTCATATTACATCTCAGTTGTTAGCCCATCCCTTGTATCCTCCCATTCCTCCCTTCCTCCCGCTTCCCCCCCTACTCCCCTCCCCTATGTCTGTGACTGAGGGGGACCTCCTCCCCCTGTGTATGCTCATAGGGTATTGAGTCTCTCCTTGGTGACCTATTATCCTTCCTCTGAGTGCCACCAGGCGTCTCCATCCAAGGGACATGGTCAAATATGGGGCACCAGAGTTTGTGTGAAAGTTAGATCTCCTTCTCCACTTAACGGTGGAGAATGTCTTGTCCATCGGCTAGTCTGGGTAGAAATTCGAAGTTTACTGCCTATATTTTCCTTGGCTGTTGCCATAGTTTGCAGAGGACCCCAGGGCCCAGACTCGCCTGTGGTTTTCCAGGACCCACTGGATCCTTCTATTTCCTCATTCTCCCAGGCTTCTCACATCTAAAGTCTCTGTGCGATCCACTTTCAATCATGTAGATGACATTATCTTTCTTTAATCCACATACAGAGGTTTCTGAGAAGTTATCTAATGAGTATTAGCTATTAAGTTTTTTTTTCATTAACAGATTCCTGGTTAACCTATGACTTTCCTGAGAGGGAGCGTACTACAGAAGGACGAGGACCATGTGAGTCACCCTCAACCTTTTGGATAATGAGTCAATTATTAACTTTAGAACTGCTCACGGCATTTTTCTGTAGACTCTCCACCTCATGAGGAAAATTCTTATCCCATGGTGCTGTGTTAGAAACAAAGCTGGAAAACATTCAGTGACATGGAATGGAAATGCACAAAATATCCAATTTGATTTCCCTAAAAACTTCTGAAGAGGTAGGTAGTTCAGAAAGCTTTTTGCCCGGCTGGAGAGATGGCTCAGAGGTTAAGAGCACCGACTGCTCTTTCAGAGGTTCTGAGTTCAATTCCCAACAACCACATGGTGGCTCACAACCATCTGTAATGTGATCTGATACCCTCCTCTGGCCTGCAGGTGTACATGCAGGAAGAGCTCTGTATACATAATAATAAATAAATCTTTTAAAAAAAAGAAAGAAAGAAAGCTTTTTGCCTCTCAGAGGCAAGAGTGAAGATCCAGTGCTAGAAAAGGAAAAAAAAAAAGATAGTCTGAAGCCCAGCAAAGGGGAAAGAAAGATATACTGAGAACAGTTTTGGATCACCAAGTGTTAGTTGATACGTAGCCATTTGCTGAAAGGACTCAATGATTTTCCCCACTTGCAGCTTGTTACTGGAGGCCACCTAACACAGAGGAGAGCCCGAGTCTAGAGTTTACTATACTTGATAATAATAAATGGAGCCTTAGTTTATCTTAAAATATCTTCTGTCTATCTATCTGTCTGTCTGCCTATCTATCTGTCTGTCTGTCTATCTATCTATCTATCTATCTATCTATCTATCTACCTATTATCTTCTATCTGTCTACCGTTTATCAATTAATCATCTGTCTATAATTTATCTATCTATCTATCTATCATCTATGTATTTATCATATCTATCTATCTATCTAGTCTATATATCATCTGTTATTTCTATCATCTATCTATTTATCTATCTATTATCTATGTATATATTATATCTATCTACCTACCTAAGAATCTGTCTACCTATCACCTATCTGTCTATCTATCATTTGTATCTGTCATCTATCTTTTATTTATGTATCTATTTATCATCTGTCACCTATTTATTGTCATCATCATCATCTATCATCTATTTATCTATCTATGTTTAAGGGCACACATGTGGAGGCCAGAGAATAAGTTGCGGGAGTCAGTTATTTCCTTCCACTATGTAGGTCACAGGGATTGAAATCAGGTTGTCGGGTTTAGCGGCAAGTGCCTTTACCTGCTGGGCATCTCACTGGCACAGTTTTGGCTTACCTTAAAATGCCTTACACATTCAAAGGTTTTGCCTATTTGTTTTTGGCAACATTGGGGAAAATATCTTTCCTATTTTGGTGAGTCTACAACTCTGAATGTAAATCAATATCTATCATTTCTCATCTCTATCAACCTAAAAACTTCTATCTAGACACAAAAATATCTTAATCCTTAAGAAACTAAGCTTAATTGTTAAACTAACCTATCTGGTTTTCAACCCCATCAGAGACTTGAGAAAATAAATAGGCAAAGCACTTTGAATGTTACATTTATATAATTCCTAATTGTTTCATGGTCCTTCTTGCTCTATGTAGTTTATAGTATATATGTGTAATATAAATGTATATGTAGAAGTAAAAAATAATAATTTGGAGAAATGATTTATATAGCAGGCTACTTCAAAATTTTACTCCTATGACAGTGAGATGAAGATGATTATTAAATTATGAAAGTTTTCATTAGATTTTATAAAATAGACGATTTTAAAATTAATGTTATTAATAGAAATAACATTTTTAGTTTTCAGATGTTCAAATCTGATATTTCATTAAAATGATCTAAACTTAAGTTAGTTACTCTGTGAACAGTTTCAGAAGTTGCAGAAGTATGCAGGCCACCATGAAACCAAGTCTCTGCAATGCTACTGTTTGAGTATCTTTCCCACACCTCCCTAAGCCAAGCACAGTATGATCAGTAAGTGTTCTTCTGAGTACTTATCTAGATGCCATTTAGGGGTAGAGGTCCCCCTCTGATTGCTTGCAGCCCTCCAGAATATATGTATCATAAATGTGTAACCCTGGATGGTAATTGCTTATGGCTCTGCCCCCCAACCCTACTCAGGAGAAAAACGGAGGTAAAGACTGCGTTTTCTTACACCTTTAGTTCAGAAGATGCCTGGGCAAGACAGACAATAAAAGGGTGCCACTAAAATGAGTGAGATCAATAACTTGTTTTTCCTTTTGGCTCCAATCCTGTCCCTAGTGTGAATGTCTGACATCCTTGTCTGCTTTTCTTTTCCCAGCTCATTTTTCTTTGCATAGTTTGTAGCTGTCATTTCATAATGTATATGGTCCTGTGTAGGCAGATGCATAGCTAATGAGCTTAATCGGCCTTTAGAGACCCACGTCTGGAGCATGGGAGTGTCTTCCGTCTCTGCTCTGCAAGGCTGGGTGGGGCAGTGCTGCCTTTTGGCTTTGAAATAGTCCATTATGAACAGTCCATCCATCCTCATTGACCACTGAGCACAAGCACTCCCTTTTTGTTAACTGGAAAAGGTTAGTTAGGATTTTGCTCTCCTGGAAATGCCACTGTCTGCTGAATAGGATTTTTAATCTTTTATCCTAAAATAAGGTTGCTTCTGTCACACTTGCAGGATTGTATGTTTCTTGGCATTCTGGGGCTCTGTCTTTGCTAGTCTCACATAACTAGGTCTCCTCTGTTTGAATCTAACACAGCTTCATGCTAAGGCTGTCATCAAGTTCAGTCAAAGAATATTAGCACTGTTCCCCTGGCTACATTTGAGTGTTGACAAATTGTCTTCTGAGGTCTGATTTGGTGGAGACAACTGTTCAGCATTATAACCACCACATTGTGTGTTTCTTTTACTATGAAGAAGCTAAAAGAAGATTTCCTTTTTATTAATGTTACCTTCAAGGTGTTTTTTTTTAAACTTCAAGGTCTTATGAAATGTTGTCTGAATCTAGTGTCAGGTGGATACAGTCAACAACCAGTGTGAGTCTCTTGATTTGGGTTTTGCATGGGAAAGAGAGAGGCTACTAGCTAGGATTACTCTCCTTTAAATACCCTGTATCATAAGCAACAGAAATTAGAACCTTTTCTCTGCAAAAGAAAGGTCTGGTCCTGATAAACGGTTCTTCTGCTGAGACCTGTTTTAATGAGACCCACAGCCTTCTGAGTCCATTATGGGAGAGTGTTACTGGGCATGGAAGAAATCATACTGTTTTTTAGGACTCTTAAAAAATAAAGAGTACAATTTGCTCTTAAAATGTAACCTGCCTCTTTAAACAGACTGACATAGAGCTGCATTCATGGCTCTAGAAACCTCTCAATTCATATTACTTCTGACACATGACAATAACTCCACTTATATATTTAAAGGACTATTTTATGCTTGCATTACATGTTTGATTTTTCTCAAGACCCGACAAGGCTGTGTTCTCAGTTCAGGGAGCAAGACTCAGGGCACAGTTATACAGTAAAAATGCATGAAGACTTTTCATTTTCATTTTGATTGAAAAAATGTTTAGTTATGAGCAGGCATCATTTTTATGAAAAATGAAAGCATTAGGTAAATATACGTGAAGTGCAGCCACATTACATCTTTTATGGGACACTTGCTGGATTGAACTTCAGGCTCTTTTATTTTTTTTCTGAAACAATCAATGTCAATTACTTCAGTAATTATTGCCTTGAATTGTCCTTTCTCCTGTGCTATAATATAAACAGTGTGGCTCAAAGCCTTGCCTTTGGAAGTGAGGGCCTGGGGCACGACTGGCGTGTGAAGAGACACACTGTTCTGCAAACCAAGTCCTCTTGAAATTGGTATCATGACCTTGTTCACACTTTGGTTTTATGAAACTGAAAAGTTCTCACTTGCTCCCGAGGCTTTTAGGAAGATCAAATGGGGAAAATTTTAGTGAATAGCTTTTGGAAAGACACTTTGAATCAGTGCTGTGAACAGTCCAAAGAAGCTTGCTTTCTCAGAGAGGAAAACCAGGGCTACAGAAATGGCTCAGCAGTTAAGAGCACTGGATGATCTTGCAGATGTTTCAGGTTTGGTTCCTAGCACACACAACTGGTGTCTGTGACTCCAGTTTCAGGAGAGCCAATACCATTTTCTGGCCTGTAAAGGCACCAGGCAGGCACATGATGCACATATATACATTCATATACACAAAATAAAATCTTAAAAAATAAAACCGAAGACATTTAAACACTGGCTTCAATTCTTTTTTCTCTTCAAAGTGTGTGTGTGTGTGTGTGTGTGTGTGTGTGTGTGTGTGTGTGTGTGTGTGTGTTTGTTTAGACAGCGTTCACACTCTGATCCAGTGTGTCTTGAACTCATGGCTTTTCATGCCTCAGACTCTCGAGTACTAAGATTACCATTGTGAGCCACCAAACTCAGGGGTACTTTTCACTTTCATGTCTGGTTAGATATTAATCAAATTAAAACTCACAATGGTCACAGGACTATTGTGACTGTATTTGCATTTTTTAAATTTAAAACACCCTGCCTTTAGAATTTTGGAGTAGTACTTGAAAGCCATCAAGAATTTGACATGGAGATTGCACTGACGAAGAAAGCCTATTTTTAAACTAGTTAACTGAGTCCTGAAGTATCTACTGAGCAATTCTTTTTTACTTTGATTTAAATATTGTCTTTATCATATTACTTATTCTTATATGGTTTTAGGGTAATATTTTGTTTTGATATTTTCTATTATGTATGTGAATTCCTATTTTATTCTTTAGATTACTGTGACTATACAATGAATTATAATAATTATTATGTAATTATTCACTTGTTACAGTTTTATACAAGTCTTATTTTGAGCCAACTTAAAATATTTTCCTTTAATATGAAGCTTTCATTTTAAATTTATGAAAAGTTAACACATCTATTGATATTAAACATCTGTTGGCTTTATTTATATATATCTAGTAATTTATTGAAATAACCTAAAGCAATTTTTGTGATATTGTTTCTTGGTTATTAGAAAGAGGAAACACTGACTTTTGAACATTAAAAAAACTCATTATGTTTTTATTATTGTTTTAAGATTTTATGTTTCTTTTTTATAGATTGTATATAGATTTTGCATGTTAATTTTATATCCTGCTACTTTGATGAATTTTTTTATCAGCTGTAGGGATTTTATGTTAGAGCCATTATGGCCTTGCTGTTAAGGCCTTTTATTTATAGAATCATATAATCTGCAAATAAGAATATTTGACTTCTTCCTTTCCTATCTTCATCCTTTTGTCTGTTCCATTTGTCTTACTGCTCTAGCTAAAACATCAAGTACTGTATTGAGCAGGATGGGGAGAGTGCACATCCTAGTCTATTCCTGCTTACAGTGAAATTGCTTTAAATTTGTCTCTGCTTAGGAATATGCTGGCTGTAGGATTCTATTATATTACCTTTATTATATTGAGATACATTGTTTGTATTCACAAACTTTCTAGGACTTTTATCATGAAAGGTTGTTGGACTTTGTCAAAGACCTTTTCGGTATCTAATGAGATGATCATATAATTTCCATCCTTGAATTTATTTATGTGCTGTATTACATTTATTGGTATTTTTATGTATGTATGTATGTATGTATGTATGTATGTATGTATGTATGTATGTATGTTTGTATGTGTGTTTGTGGGTACCAGTGGAGGCCAGAAGAGGGCATCAGATCTCATGGAGCTAGAGTGACACACAATTGTGAGCCACCTGATGTAGGTGCTAGGAACTGAACTCCAGTCCTCTGGACTAGCAGCAAGACATCTTAATCAGTCCTCACCCTGGTGTGTGTGTGTGTGTGTGTGTGTGTGTGTGTGTGTGTGTTTATATATGTGTGTGTCCTTCCATGGGTGTACAGATGCTTGTGCATACATGTGGAGAGGACAGAGGCTAATGTTGGGTGTTTCCCCCACTTGCTTTCCACATTGTTTCTTTTGAGATCTATTATTTCACTGCACTGGAATTCACTGATTCAGCTGGGCTGGCTGGCACAGTGGGCCAGTGGCTTTAGGGTTCCACTTGCCTCTGCTTCCTCAGTGCAGTGATTGCAGGTATGTGGCAGTGCACCCAGCTTTTTATATGGGTGCTGGGAGTCCTAACTAGGGTTCTCATGCTGTACAGCAAAGACAGAACCATCTCCCCAACCTCCTGCATTAATTATTTGTAGTCCTTTACTCAAAATTTCAGAAAAACAATGAAAACACAGGTGGTAGTAATTATTTTGTTAAATCTAATACTTATGTCTTATTAATTGAAAACAGTGGCTTTAGTAATTGTTAATTGAGAAAGCCAATATTTTTTCATTAAAAAATTTATTATAGTTTATTCATATTACATCCCGATTGTTATCCCCTTGCTTGTCTCTTCATATTCCTGCCCTTCCTCCCTCTTCCACCTTATTTCCCTCCCCTAGACTTCTGACAAGGGTGGGGCTGGGTGGGGTGGGGTGCCCAGGGTGGGGTGGAGCTGTCTGACTACAGCCTATCATGTCTCATCTGGGTAGCCTTCATCCCCTTCCTCTGTGTTCCCCTCTCCTACAAGGGGAAGCAATCAAATTGCAGTCCACCAGAGTTCAGGTCAGAGACAATCCCAGCTTCCCATCCCCCCACCCCCATTAAGAATGAGCTGTCCAATGACTATATCTGAATAGGGCGTCTAGGTTCTCTGCATGCATTGTCCTTGTTTGGAGCATCATTCTGTGCAGCAGCCCCTGGGAGACCATATCTGTTGGTCTTGATGGTCTCCCTGTGGAATTTTTGAACCCTCTGGGTCCTTCCATCCTCCCACTCTTCCATATAACTCTCAGAGCTCCACCAGGTGATTGGCCAGTATCTGTTCCAGTGCCCCGCTGGGTGGCTGGGTGGAGTCTCTCACAGGAGATCTATGTTGAACCAAAATCTACTTATAAATACCTGTCTTTCTGGGTGTGGTTACCTAACTCAGGATTATCTTTTCTAGTTCCATCTATTTGCCTGCAAATTTCAAGATTTCCCTGTTTTTAATAGGTGAGTAATGTTCCACTGTGTAAATGTACCACAATTTCTTTACCCATTCATCCACTGAGGGACATCTAGGTTGTTTCCAGATTTTGACATTATAAATAAAGCTGCTATGAACATAATTGAGCAAATGTCCTTGTATGGTGAAGTGTCTTTCGGGTATATGCCCAGGAGTGATATATTGGGTGTTGAGGTTGAACTATACCCAATTTTACTGAGAAACTGCCAGATTGATTTCTAAAGTGGTTGTACAAGTTTTCACTCCCACTATCAATGGAGGAGTGGTCCCTTTTCTTCATATCCTCGCCAGCATGTGCTGTCACTTGAGTTTTCAATCTTACTCATTCTGATGGGTGTTAGGTGGAATCTCAGAGTGGTTTTGATTTGCATTTCCCTGATAAGTAAGGACATTGAGCATTTCTTTAAGTGTTTCTCAGCCATTTGATATTTCTTTGTTAAAAATTTTCTGGTTAACCCTGTACCTCATTTTTATTTGGATAATCTTGTTTGGTGGTATTTAATTTCTTGAGTTATTTATATATTTCAGATATTAGCCCTTTGTCAGATGTAGGGTTCATGAAGATCTTTTCTCAGTCTATAGGCTGTTGTTTTGTTCTGTTGACGGTGTCCTTTGTCTTACAGAAACTTTTCAGTTTCATGAGGTCCCATTTGTTAATTGGTGATCTTAGAGTCTGAGCTATTGGTGTTCTGTTCAGGAAGTTGCCTCCTGTGCCAATGAGTTCAAAGCTCTTCCTCACTTTTTCTTCTAACAGATTTGGAGTTTTATGTTGAGGTCTTTAATCCGCTTGGACTTTTGTTTTGTGCATGGTGATAAATATGGATCTATTTGCATTTCTACATGTAGACATCCGGTTAGACCAGCACCATTTGTTGAAGTTGTTATCTTTTTTCCATTGTATGGATTTGGCTTCTTTGTCAAAAATCAAGTGTCCATAGGTGTGTGGGTTTATTTCTGGGTCTTTGATTTGATTCCATTGAAAAACTAGCCTATTTCTGTGTTAGTAACTGTGCAGTTACTGTTGCTCTATAGTACAGCTTGAGTTCAGGGATAGTGATACCCCCTGAAGTTCTTTTATTGTACAGGATTGTTTTAGCTATCTTGTGTTTTTTGTTTTTCCATATGAAGTTGAGAATTGATTTTTCAAGGTCAGTAAAGCATTGTATAGTTATTTTAATAGAGATTACATTGAATCTGTAGATTGCTTTTGGTAAGATGGCCATTTCCACTATTTTAATTCTACTGATCCATGAACGTAGATCTTTCCATCTTCTGATATCTTCTTCAATTTCCTTTTTCAGAGACTTGAAGATTTTTCATATAAGTCTTTCACTTGCTTTTATTTTCAACTATGTGTGTATGTCTGTGTGGGTATGTACGTGTAAATACAAGGAGCTGTGGAGCATAGAGACAGTGGACTTCCTAAAGCTGTTGTTATCATGGCCGCTTGTAGCCATGTTGTTGGTGAAGGGAACTGTAAGAACACACACACACACACTCTTAACTGCTGAGTCATTCCTCTACCTCCCCTATTTATTGATCAAAGTTGGCATTGTTTCTGAACCTTTGTTTCTGATGATAAAAGTACTCACAATTGTAGCATAATAAAACACAAATAACAGAACATTTTGGTGAAAAATCTTCATAATATTTATACTAGAGGCTGGTATTGTTGACAGCTTATAATCAAAACTTGAAGGCTCATATGAGATTTGTGTACAGACTTTCTACTGTGTAATGATTCCTAGCTGCTGTGAGGATATTTCCATGGTGCCCGAAACTTCCCTTGTATCTATTTCAGTCAATTTCCATTCCACCCTAGCCCCATGCAGCCTCTACTGTGCTCTCCTCCTCCATCCCATTGGGCTTTACATGTCTTAAAAGACATGATATGACTTTTGTGTCTTATTATGTAAGTGTATCAAGAGTTGAATCCATCTCCAATCATAAGTAAATCCATAAGGATCATCAGGACACAAATGCCTCTGCATGCATTCATCTTTTATATAACAACAAGTAAATTTTTACATTTTGATACACTGGGAGAATGGCCTTACAGAAGCTTGTGTGATTTACTTTCACACTACCAATTTAGAAGTTTTCTCATTTTCTTAGTATCACCAAGAATAATCATTCATTTTGATCTCTGACTTTCTGGAAGGTGAAATATGATGCCATGCTTTAGGGCACAATATGAGGATGTTTGTGACCCAGGTTGTGACTCTTGGGTGAGTGAACAGTTTGTAGTTTTATTATATAAGGCACATCATGCTATTATTGTTTACTTGGAGTTGTTTTGTACTCTCTGTTGAAGTTTTTTTTTTTTTTGATACTAGAAGGCTGTTGCTTTGTTAGTTGCTTTTGAACAAAGATGTAGGTAAGAATTTAAATATATTGAGATAAGCATACTCAGCTCTGAAGAGGTGGTGAGGATCTTTAACTCCTTTTGTTTATTTATTTAGGTTTCTATTATTCCCTTTGTGATTCATCCCCCAATGACAAGATAATGTTTTCCTTTAGTTTTGAATACATCTAGAACCCATTACAACCCAGATTGAATGCATGCTTGCTGATTTGTCCTTTGAATGGATTAGACATAAGCTCATTCACTTCCTTCCGAAAGGCCTGTGAATGACTATGCATTCTTTTTGGCATTCACAACCGAAAGTTCTAGGAATACAAAGGAGTAATATCTTAGGTATCCTTTTGCAATTCTCGTAGAGAAGAAGGAATTTTTTCCCTTCAGATTTCTCTGACTTCATTTCGGGAGTGCCTGCGAGGCTAGTTCTCTTTGTTTTTCTGGAAAGGTGCAATATTGGCAGAGGGGCACAATTTTCTTTCTCCTTGTGCATTAGAAAGAGTACACCTGGCTCAGTGTGATCTACTCAGGAGGTACTGATGAGCCTCTGGTCAACATTTTCAGTGGCACTTAGGGGAGGCTGTGCAATACAGAGAAAGACTCACCAGCCTTGCAGATGACACAGGCCTGCAAAACTGGAATCACTTAAAGAGATACCAGAGCTCAGAAAGGAGGCCAGCAAGTCTGACCTTTAAAGGTGCAGTGTAAAGCACCGCTTTTAAGGCTAAGCAGCTTTCTGCTTGACTCAAGGAGACTCAGCTTGGTAGCACTTCAAGAAAAAGGATTTTGCTTTTATTTGTCCACAAGATCAGCAGAGGCTATGATTGCTGCCACATGCTCCCAAATGTAGCTTCATTCACTGCTGCACTGGGTAAATGCTCCTCAATTCTCCTGGAATGGAGGTCATGTCTGGAATATCAGGCTAAGTTTCTGCTAAATATAACCAAGAACCATAATCTATTGTGTCTATAGTTAAAAACAAAGCTCACACAATTTTGAGTGTACACAACATCACATTTTCTTATCTTATAAACAATGACTAAACTTTTATTTCACAAAGAAAACTTTTAGAAGCTGATGTAACTGAGATCTAAACAAGAGAATGCTAAGAATATGACAGTTTTGAAGAGTATTGGTATTAACACATCCTTGAATGTCTGGTAGAATTCCCAGGGGTCCTGCTCAAACTATGGCACCAGCCAAGGACAATACAGGCAGTAAACTTCGAACCCCTACCCAGATCTAGCCAATGGACAGGACATTCTCCACAGTTGAGTGGAGAGTGGGGTCTGACTTTCACATGAACTCTGGTGCCCCATATTTGACCACGCCCCCTGGATGGGGAGACCTGGGGGCACTCAGAGTAAGGATAGCAGGCTACCAAGAAAATACTATACCTATAGGATACCCTATAAATACAGGGGGAGGAGGTCCCCTTCATTCACAGTCATAGGGGAGGGGAGTAGGGGGGAAGTGGGAGGAAGGGAGGAAGGAATGAGAGGATACAAGGGATGGGATAACAATTGAGATATAATATGAATAAAGTAATAAAATATTTTATAAATCTCTTATTCATTATCTAGCCATCTAGCCATGATATTGGCTATCTTCTCTGGACAGCAGTGACTACTACAGTTCATTTTTGGACATAAGGAACTGGAATTCAAGCTATCACATGTCATGGGGTTTTATATGAACAACAGACCTAGAGATGTTGATGGACATTTACTTTACCCATGTACTTTGTGGGTATATGTTCAAATACATCTCTGCTTATAAGAGCCTCACCTACTCATATTCTTGCCTAGATACAGTTTTCACCTGCACTGACCTTGCTCACTATTAGACTCTGCTTACTTATAGCTTTCTCTTTTGATAGGGTGAAGCTGTCACATTATATCTTATCAATTTATCCTCTATTCCTGCTTCGTTTCTCAGGAAACAGCAGTTCAGGTTATGAAAGGAAAACATAATGGTCTCTGCTCCATTTCCCCATGCCAACCCATATTAAAAAGCCACTCTTCCTATGGATTTGGCTTCTGTGGTGAAAGTGTAAGCATGTCTCTTGGTTCAATTACCTGGACTAGGAAATGGATGGCCATCTAACGTAAAACAAACCACCTGGGTTTCTTTTCAGTCAGGCCTATATGTAGGCAGCTTCTCATATAAGAGCTGAGGCATGGCTTAAACTACACTTGTCATAGTTGGGAAGCCATCTGCTCACACAGGGAGAGGTGCCGGGGAGGGCAGCTGTGGAGAAGCAGCACAGTCACACCTCTTACTTTGCTTTCTGAGTGAAGCATACACCTGGTTCTGTTCCTCACTTTAGTTTACTTTGTCATGAACGATAAGAAAGCAGTTTTAGAAAGATTTAGACAAGTAAAATTACAGGAACAACCTGAGTATCAAGAACAGGGCACATAAAAAATGAATCAAGGTATGCACATGCTTATAATTTATGTGTGTATAAATACAGAAACATTTCTTCTCATTCTATTGGGCTTATCTTGCCCATGCCCTGAAGCTCAGCGGGGCTCTTCATCTCTTAGGAGATGTCCCCAAACCGTGATGCTCACTGCTTCTCACAACAGATATGCTGGGTGAGGTGACAGACTGTGCTTCCGTATCTTTCTAGCCCACACCCTCAATAGATGACAGGTGGGCAGTTTAAAGCACTTTCCTGGGACTGTGGAGATTGCCCGGCAGGTTCTACCATTGGGAGCAGAGTTTCATGCTATTTTTCTCCAGTGATGTTCCAAATTTGCTAGCAGGATTTAGCACAGTAGAGTAGGAACCTCGCTGAAAGTAGATATTGTATCTCAATCAGAAATTGAATTGTATTTAAAAGCACTCTCTGCTCTCAGGAAGGAGTGGCAGTGATAGCCCAAGAGAAGTCCTCATGAGTGGAGAAGAAGAGAAGTTACTACATCATCGCCTTCTTTTCAGTTTGGAAGTTTTCCTACTCCCATTAACCACACACTGGCTAGGTACTTTCCAATACTTTCCCTTTTTGTTCCTACCTATAAGGAGAAAAGAAAGGTAATAAACATTGCCAACGAAGGAGATGTTGTTTGAGAGCCTATAGTTTATTTGTAGAAGCAACTCTAATGTTTCCCATTTACTGATGCATATTATATAGTTGAAACACTTCACTAATTATCAATAATAATCATAAAATAATAGCTTAACAATCATTGCCTTTATGTATCTTAGTTTCACATAAGGCTTATCTTTATAGTAACTTTTAAACATTGACACATGATAACTGGCTTTTTTTTTTTTTTTACAAAAAACAAATCATGATATTAAATTCAAGATTAAATGATGAATCAAGGATGGTTGTCTAGTAAGTAATGAACCGAAACTCAAATCTAATTCCTTATAGCTCCATGTCTATCATTATAGGATGTTTTAGTACTTCAAAGAGAGCATTTCCCCCAGTTATACATAGTAAAAGTGGGCTTCTTATAGACACTGGCAGAATGGGTCTGTGGTTAGAGAGCCCTTTGGGACCCATGTGCTCTGATGGAGCTCAGCATCTTTCTGCTACTCACAATTTGCCACTGCTTAGCTGACATCTGGAACTGCTAACTCAGAGCTTGTTTGTTTCATTGTTCAATATCCACCACCTTTGCTAGGTAATGCCTCCAGTAACTTGGCCCTTGTTGGCCAAGTATAAGAGTACAGTCACTGAGTCAGGTGTCCCAAGGCCTGGCCAAACACTATCTCCAACCAGTAGTGCCTGTTGGTAGAGTAGTTCTAACCAGAGGGAACAGTCACCATAAAAGGCAATAGTCTGCTTAGGGTAGCTATAGTTACATGACTGAACAAGGAGGAAGGAATATTGGCATTGTTGAAGGCACAGCAAAACAAAAGACTATCATATAGACGCATCCCATTTCCCAAAAGAAAGCATATCTATGCTAAACAGTAGATAGAAACACACATTATTTGGATTTACAACCTTTATATCAGAGCTGAATCACCAAGAAATCTGCCGTGAATCATAGACAATGCCATTGGAAGTACTCCCCATCACTGTTAATTTTGGAACTGATCCACCATTCATCAAAGTCAACTATCAATCAGATTTTCTGTAAATGCTATACAAATCCACACAGAAAACCTGAAGTAGTCAAGTGAAGACAAAGACAGCAGTGACCCTGTGTAGGCCTCCTAGACACATGGCCTGTTGTCAGGCATGGCTAGGGCCACATAGGAGAAAGTTTTGAGTCTGGGCTAAGTGCTTAGGATAGAGTTTGAGACGAGGAACTCACTTCCGTGCAGGCCATTTACTCACGGTTCTCCTTAATCTGTTTGTCTTCTCTCCCTGGGACTCTCTAGGGAGTATCACCATGGTAGGAACACTGTAAATCCTCACCACACCAAGTGCTGGGTTCACAGTTGATCTAAGGGAGAAATGTTATTTCTGGATTGCATGCTGAGAGGCAAAGATCAAATCTTTCAACTGAACAACTATGGCATTTTCTCCCTGGATCCACTAAAAGATAAAATTGATCCCAAATATTGTCTTCCATTCTCCTTCAACCCCATGTGCTTATAAATCCTCCCTTCATATTTCCATCTCCAAACCAATCATTCTGTTCTGGCTTCCCTAGTACTTGCTCATATGTTTTCCCGGAAACCACCCCCCAAAAACCTGGCGACGACCATGGCCACCCCCCACCCCCACCACCCCCACCAAAAAACTCTTGAAATTATAAAACTGTCAATTTTAAGTGGCCACAATATAAAGTAAACCCGAAAGCCACAGTCTTACGGCTTCCATCTGATGTTTTGTACAGGCTCATGTGGCTGAACCCTTGCTCCCTAGTGCGTGGCATCGTTGTGGAGGTTATGGACTCTTCAGAGATGTGGGCTTGTTGGCTAATGCTGATCATTAGGGATGAGCCCTAAATGTGACGCCATACTTCTGTTTCTGGCCAGAGCTGTCTGCTTCCCGATCCCCAGGTCCTCTCTGCTCTAGACTGAATTGCTTCTCCATGCCTTCTCTGCTATGGTACATTGTATCCCTGAGCCTGGGAGCCAAACTAACCCCTCTTCCCTTAAGCTGCCGAGAAGCAAAGCAACTAATGTACCAGCTCGAACAGTTAAGTGATCTAAGACTTAGATTGTTTTGTGTTTCTAGAACAGGTTACCTGGAGTTGGGTACCTTTAGTGAACAGGAATGTGCTAGTCACAATTCTGGGGGCTGAGTTATTCAAGATAAAAGTCTGAATATTTGGCAAGAGTTTTCTTTTATTTTTTACTTTTTATTATTATATGGCAGAAGGTGGAAAGGCAAGAAAGCAGAAGCCCGTACCAGTGACCCATTTTTATAGTGATGTCATTCTACCTATGAGAGCCTTCTCAAATACCTCCTATTATCTTTCAAAATTGTCGTGTTGGGTCGTAAGACTCCATCTTTCAAATTCTGAACAAAGCACTGGAATGGAAGTGCTTGGGGTAAGATTTTAATTTTTTTCCAGTTTCACTTTTCACTTTTCTCTTTTTTATATTGCAACTGTCAGTGCTTTCAGCAGTGCAGACATCTTTATGGCACTTTCTAGGCTCTTTGGGGCCTTGAGAACAACTTTCTCAAAAATAATTTCTGACTCAGAGATGATAGAAATCTCTGGGGTGTCACTTTTGTCCATGCACTTCCAAATGACGCTAAATTTTCAGTGTTATTTTTCACTTTGTCATGGTCCAGCATGGCGCCTTTTAAATGTGTGTAGCTTGCATTTGGCTTTAAGACGGAGACATTCCAGGTGCTATCTATAACGTCTGCATCCTTTATGCTTTTTGTTTTGCAATTGGGTGATTCGAATTCACCCCAGCTTCTTTATTGCCTCATTTGGCAGGAAGCAAATAGTTCTCAGCACAGCAGGATCTCTTGGCTCCTTCAAGAGTCGTGATACTCAGTTTCTTTCTCAAAATGTAGGTTCCACTGTGTGGGGTGGCATTAAAGGATCAAGCGAGAGATCCGTGAGCTAATCTTTAAAGGGTCGTTTAAGACATACCCAAGTGTCCATCAGTAGAAGAATGGATAAAGAAACTGTGGTACATATACACTATGGAATACTACTCAGCTATTAAAAACAAGTAATTCCCAAAATTTGCAGATAAATGGATTGAGCTAGAAATGATCATAATGAGTGACTTAACCGAGAAGCAGAAAGACTCAAATGGTGTATACTCACTTATATCTGCATACTAGCCCAAGGGGCATGTCCCACGAAAGCCTTCACTTACCAGGAAACTGGGATAGAGGGGAGGACATCCTAATGGCACTCTAGATGAGAGAAGCATGGGAGAATAGCAAAGTAGAAGGATCCAGAAGGTCCTAGAAACCTACAAGTAGAACATTATGATAGGCAGATTTGGGCCCAGGGGTCCTGCTCAAACTAAGGCACCAGCCAAGGACAATACAGGAGGTAAACTTCAAACCCCTACCCAGATCTAGCCAATGGTCAGAACATTCTCCACAGTAAAGTGGAGAGTGGGATATGACTTTCTCACGTACTTTGGTGCCTCACATTTGACCATGTCCCCTGGAGGGGGAGACCTGGTGGCACTCAGAGGAAGGATAGCAGGTTACCAAGAAGAGACTTGATACCCTATGAGCATATACAGGGGGAGGTAATCCCTCTCAGGAACAGTCATAGGGGAGGGGAATAAGGAGAAAATGGGAGGGAGGGAATAATAGGAGGATACAAGGGATGGGATAACCGTAGAGATGTAACAAGAATAAATTAATAAAAAAATTAAAATTAAAAAGAAAAGACATACCCAGCGTTTTTTTTTTTTTTTTGATTGTCTGTTTTTTTCCAGACAGGGTTTCTCTGTGTAGCCTTGGTTGTCCTGGAATCTTGGTATCCAACTCAGAGATCTGCCTGCCTCCACCTCCCAAGTGCTGGAGTTATAGGCTTGCACCACCGCCACATAGCCCAGTAGGTTTTAATGAGTGAACCGGTCTTTAGAATCGCTTTTGGTGCCATTACTCTGTAGGTAAACAGGATGTGAAAACAATCCACAGTCAGGGTAGATGTGCAAATTTTATTTATGTATAAGGCACATTTAGAAGCCTCTTCCTACCATATCAGCTTTATCTGATAAACAATCAACTTTTAATTTTTAAAGTTTAAATTTTAATTTTTAAAATATAAAGGTGCAGTACAGATTCTGAAGTTTGTTAATTCCAAATAGCTGCACTGTTTTTCTAGATATCTGTCATAATACCAAGGCATTTGCATCCCAAGCCTTGTTGACTTGTGTCCTGTTTTGTCAAGAAGTGGACAGCTCTTGTGTAGCATGAGGAATGGCTTTCTTCGAGTTAAAGAAAAAATAGTGCAACAGTGTGACTATTCATGCATAATATAGCCAACTTTCTCAGCATCTAATGGTAGGTCCCCTAGAGAGGATAAGGTCAGAGATCAGACTGACTGCAGATTTCTCTCTTACAGCAAAGCTCGTTTGTTGGGAATAAGTTCATAGGAGGGGATACATGGATAAGTGTTTGGGAGTGTGGTTTTTCTTTTATGCACTTCTAAACTCTACTTACTCAAAAATATCCAAGAGCAACTTCACTTTGATTTTATGTTTTATTAAAACAGTGACTATTGAAGAGAGAACATTACTCTAATTATATAATTGAATAAAATAGCGAACAGATGCACTCTGGCTGCTGTGGACAGCCATCCTCATTTACAATGGTGAGCACAGCAAAGCCATCTGGACCTTTTTTGTATTTCATCTAAATTAGTTTCTGTTTTTGAATGTCACTCCAAGAGTTTCTATGCCACTGAGGCTACTGCTTCTAACGTGACCATGACAGAAGGGAGAAGTAGTCACAGCATGATGGTCATGTCTTCCTCTGAGATGGTTCATACCTGTATGGAAAAAAACCAAACCGTGCCCCTGCCTGTTCCCTGTTGCTAGATCACAATCTGAATATCATACCGACCTGATAGAGATATATTCTTTCATATACAGCATTCAACAAGGCTCCTTATTAATTACCAAACTTGTCCTTGATGCTCAAAAGCAAGGATGGGGCAGAGACATGTGAAAAAGGACTAACTGGCACGGCTTTCCTCATGCTGTGTTTGAAGAAATCTTTTAATGTCTCTGTTTCCATTTTGAAATTAATAAAATAGGATTACTATTAAATGCCTCAGGGATCTATTACAGGTTTCAAACACTCAAATATTTGTAGAGCATTTTGAGTAGTAACTGAAGCATTGAAAGCTTCATAAAGGTTTTTTTTTTTGTAAATGAGAACATATATGTGTATACATACATGCATATTTATATATGTATGTGTGTATGTATATATTTATGCATGCATGTGAGTATATACATTTTGTTGAATTGAGAGCCAGCATCAGTAACTCTCCACATCTGTGCTCTGTTGACCTGCACTGAGCTGTTAACAACAGTCTTTCCTCCAGTAACTCCTGCCTTCCTTGGCTTTTCTGCTCATGTTCTGTTTGGCATTTCTGTTCCTCTGCTTCCACCCTTGTCTCACACCCTTAATTTTCACATTGGTATGAAGTAATGTATACCATACTCCATTTTGGGGATTAAGCCAACCCCCTGCTTGTTTTTTCCTTGATTAGAATCTCCCTCTTGCCTTCCTTTTATGTCTCCATGACATGTTCTTCCTGTTGCCTCTGTCTAGCTCGCCATGCCTACCTTCTCCCCTGCAGTACCGTATGAAACCAGAAACTTGATTCCCAGCTTGATCCCACCTCCTTTTTGGAGGCCAGTTTATACTGATGAGGGCTTTGCAGATACCACATGTGGCTGTCTCAATGAGGAAAGCCCTTCTCCCTATAAATACATGTACTTTTTTTTTTTTTTTTACAATCAGAGGTTGTTTTAATAAACTTCTCATTGAGTACAAAGATTTCTTAGAATTTCCTGAACATGTGTTGACGTAAGAGTGTCACTGTATATAGAAAAACTCTGTTTCATAATGCTACAATACTACCTTGCAGATAGTACATCGTTTTTTTCTTTACATTTTATTTTTTCCTTTTATTGAAAATACATTTTGTTCTCATGTAATATGTCTTGACTATGGTTACCTGCCTCTATTTGTTTTTTTTAGTCATGTTCATAGGGAAGGGGAGTAAGGGGAAAGTGGGAGGGAGGGAGGAATGGGAGGATACAAGGGATGGGATAACAATTGAGATGTAATATGAATAAATTAGTAAATTATTAAAAATGCTTGTATTTTAGTGCTTTGTCCATAGCTGGTGGTGCTGTTGGGGGAAACCATGAAACTTTAGGAGGTACAAGCCTTGCTGAAGGAAGTAAATCACTAGAGGGCGGCTTTGAGGATATCTAGCCTTGTCTAACTTCCTGCTCTGTCTCTGTCACCCTACACGGCCCCCTCTTGTGTGTGGATGAAATGTGATCTTTCTGCTTCCTGCTTCTTCCTCTACTCCTTTCCCCACAACTAGGTAATCTGTCTCTCTGGAATCATAAACTAAAACAACTCCCCATTTCCTTAAGTGGCTTTTATTAAGATAGTTTATCACAGCAATAGAAAAGTAACTAATAGACAATACATTAGGCTCATAATTCATGAGGTGGGCATTAGAATCAATTAGGAGAGTTTTATGTAGACTGATCAAGGTGAACCATGATAAACCTTTCAAGTACTAATATCATTTTTATCAGTTGCATCACCTGTGCTTACAAACATACTAGGAAGTACCCCATATTTCCAAGAATGCTCTGGATTCAAGGATGGATTTTCAAGAAACACCTATGTGATAAATACATTTGTTTAACTGACATTTTTCCAAGTGTCAATTCTATTTTATTAGTCAACTAGGAAACTAATCAGTCCTCTAGTGCAGGAAAATATCAATTTAACACTCTTCCTCATCATCACCAGATCCAGTACCACCCTGGCCAGGCCTCTCCACTTGACCTGAGCAGCCACCACCATAAGGGGAATGGGGCGAGAAGTCAATGCACTTCTGGGAGTCCTGACGGACAATGAAGGGTGTGATGTTCACCCCCTGCTTGTGGACTCTGGTGTGACGCTGGCAGAGAAGTACATGAGCATCAGGGGCAGATTTGGCCAGGCCCAGTTTAAAGATCTGGGACTACAGCCACCTCTCAATGAAATCCTCAATAGTTAGGCCCAGAGTATAATCCAGCTTCATCTTGCCCTCATTCAGCACCCCAATATGAGCAAATGACCTTAGTAGAACATTGCCTTCAAAAAGACACCGTGGGTCATTTTGTCCAGCATCAGCAGCTTCCAGGCAGCCTTGTGGATCTTGGCCAGGGTAAGTTTGACCCTCCATACCTAATGTTTGTTCTGGAGCCCATATTCTCTGATCAACTTCCGTTCCTGGTCAAGATGCAATTTCTCAAAGGGTCTCTGTGGAGTCACATAGGTTCGGTGACAAACCCAACATCTGGCAAATGGCATGTTGGCTTTGCTAGGCCTGCTGTGCCTATGAACAAACTCGGGCCCATGACAAAGAAAGACTTTTTAAAAAATACACAGGATTGTTAGTATAAACTACAACCCAAACCAAATGCTGAATATACAGAAAATTGACTTAGGCAATGCTGTATTGTTTCTAATTCTCAAATTAGCTGGCCTTAAAATATAAAAGAAAGCCATTAGCTACATGGGGATGTTAGTATAAAAGACTTACTTTGTACTGGGTTAACAATTATGCTCAATTTTAGATTCATTCAATTTCAAAAAGTAATTTGGCTGCATTTCTGCCCTTCAGAAAACATAGTAGACACCCAGGCAGAGCTCTAGTTATAATGAAATCTAGAAGCACAGGGTGTGCTACAATTTACCCTTAGAAACCCAGCAATGATAGAATTATGGAGATCTCCAGGGCAGGGAAAGTTGGTAGAAATGCTTCTGAGACTTAGAGAGTTTTAGAAATTCATGTGTTTAATACTGAACTTTTATGACAGTAGTGAGTATATAATAATGAGCTCTGTGAAGACTGACATTAATCACACCAAACAGAATAATGCTATAGCAACCCAGCTCCTCGCCATGTGGCAAGAACATGTGCTTTGAATGAAGAAGACAGGACAAAAGTGAAAGGTTGACTTCTCTGCTTGATCACCCAGGGAAGTCACTCAACTGGGCACTTCCAGAGATTCTTGAATTGTGCAAGATGGTTGGAAGCCTACCATGAAGGTCCTTTTGCCCACAGATCCCCAGTGCAACCAGGAATGTTAAGCACATGGGATTGTGTTTCTAATGGGAAAAGGGAAAACCTGAGAGAATTGTAATGATCTGTGTTGTCTGTTGAACTAGGTCATATCACGCTTCTATAACTAGGACCAGAGGTGGCTAGTAATCTAAATGACTCTTATAAGCCAGAGACTCCCTCACGCTCCCACTCCAGAACCAGAGGTGGCTATTAGCCCAAAAAATTTCTATACTACATGTATGACTGAGACCAGGATAGGCCCTCAGGCCCTAAAGCTAGTACAGGGCTAGAACTCATCTTCTTAGAAGAAATGACGTGTAGCCTGAGTTGGGTTTTGATGTAATTACACTCCTGATGCAACAGGGATTCTATTACACCAGGAACACCCACCCCCACCCCACCCCCCAAAGTCACACTGGGAAGAAACCACCTGACATTAGACTCATGAAGTCTGATCTAGGTGGATGAAGTCAACGTGCACCAGGTTTTCACTCTTCTTTAAGCAGTTTGCTTCCCTGTGTGACACCTGCTGGGTGGCATCACATGACCACCTACTCCACATGCCTTTGGGAAGATTCAGGTGTTGGTGCGTGCCAAGTGTGTGCCTAGGCTGGGTAGACACTGAAGAAATGCCAGTCTCTTCCACCTTCAGGGTGCAGGCGACTCTTCATGAATGTGCCATTCTCGAAGGCTCAAGACACTAACAGGTCATCTTACTGGTAGTGGCATTTAACGGGAACTTAGTGAAAATCAGAAAGCAGGATGCAAGCTCTTTTCATATCAGCACGTGCAACTCCTTCAGGTGATATTGACAACAGCTCTCTGACTCCATCTCCCATTTTTGAAGGCTTCTCCTTTTTTTTCCCCCAGGAAGCTTCTTTCAACTGCTCTTGCAAGCAGTAACCTTTTCTTCCCTCAGAAACTGTAGCTCCTGGGGTAGTTTATGGAGCCCTTGGGAACCTCTTGCCCTGCTTTTAATGTTGATGTGGATGACTCAGCTGTTTAACTTATTGGAAAGCTGTTTCAGGTTTCCGGAGTTGTATTCTTCCTCTCTGGTTCCTAATGTGGGGAGAGCTGAGAAAAAAAGGGAGTGAATGGATGCCAGGGTCCAGGCTGTGTGAGGAGAATGGAAAGATTCACTCTTCCCTGGGGGAGGGAGGGTTAAGGCTAGCACAAAGAAGGTTGATTTGCCTTCCCAACTTACAGGGCCAAACACTAGACTCCTCACATGGCCCTATCCCCAGCCAAGTGTTCTTAAAAAAAAAAATGATAAAAACCAAAATTGGTAAGTGATTACCTACTTCTCATTTTCAGGGGAAAAATCCCATTCTATGAAAATGTGATATTTTTTATTTGTGCTGTTTTTTTCTATGTCATCCTTTGTAAAAAAAAAAAAACCAACAAGTCATTATTGCAGTAATAAATCAGTTGTGCTCTACCTGTCCCTTACTGAATGAGAAGCCCTAGACAATCTTCTCTGTTTTTACTGTTAAATGAGTAAAATAATAGAAGAAGTTATTGTAATAGAAGTTGAAGTCACATCCACAGTGATGATCAGAGCATGGTTGAGCACACAAAACCCAGTTAAGGGGTGTGTGTGAAACCTGGGATGGGGTGGTATGAAAGAGAGAAGGAACAGTCTGTACAGAACTGAGGGTACTGTGGCCTGTGGACTATCACATACCACGCCCTATGGCTAGAGTAGACTGTGCATGGGGACACAAGGGGAGATGATGTGAGGAGACTCTGGAGCCAAGAGTAGTATCCAGCTCGCTAAAGTCACTTTGTGCTGTTGTAGACAATTTGGTTTTTGTTGTGAAGGTAAGAGGGCATCATAGAATAGTAATAATTAAGGTGTTAGTCTATTCATGCCTGGCACCACCAAAGGGCCCATAGGACATGCTTCCCCTCCCGCGTCTGCCCTTGTGCAGAAAGCAATAGCTACCTCAAGTCTTAGCATGTCTTATGCAATTGACATCATCCCTATGGATCAAATCAGCCTTATAAACTACAACAAAAACTATGCGATATTAAGGACATTTTCTGAGAGGGAGTAGTTGCCCAACACCCTAAGATCATTGAGGATTCTATGACTCCTATTTGGTTCTCTTCTGTGAATTCTATTTGGTTGGTGAGTGCTTCACTGGATGAGGCTGAGACATGCCCCCTTTGGCTACAAGGAGCCACTCAGGATTCTTGGAGAGAGGACTGGGATGCTGTGCAACAGAGGAGGCATTTTAGTTCTGAAGAACACTCTTGGCTTCTTAGGAATAATAGTATTATGATAGAACAATTCTAGACAATGACTAATTTTGTGCCAACATATAAGCTAGAAAAATAAATGCTGGAAGAGCTCCAATGAAAAAGAATGCCCTGTGAGCTAGAAGCCTGGGGAGACTGATCTACAGGAGTTGAAGCCTGAAAAGGGCACAGATCAGAATAAACAGATAAAGAGGATAAAGAAAACAAATGGAAACATTTCCAAAGGACATGATATCATTGACATACATGTGTGTGAGCATGTGCCCATGTGCAGGACATATGGATGTGGAAATGTATGTTGGGGAGAATTTCAATAAGACTTAGAATTCAGAAGCTGACATGGACAGAAAATTTTCTCATTACTTTTTAATATTAACATTACAGTTTAATATGCTTTCAAAGGTGAAGCAAGAAGCAAGCATGGCTGTGGTGACAGAGGAGAAGAAAGTGAAGTGAAGACAAAGAGAGGAAGGAGACAGAAAGATAAGGATAGGCACATAAAAACAACAGGAGGAGGACGGGGGAGAAGGGAAGACGGGAAAGGAGCTGGTGCAAGGGAGGTTATGTCTTTGTCCTATTTAGTTCTTTATAGCCGGGCTCTGTGAGATTGGAACCAGAAGCAAAGAGTATCCTTCTCCAAAGAGGGATGGAAATTGATGCTTTGTGTTTGGTGGTGAAAACACATGGGGGTAAATAAGAAGCCAAGCCATAGAACACGGAAGATTTTCATTAGACTTATGAACTAGTTGAGTGCAATGTGAAGCGTGGTTTGTCAAGAAACATAAAATGAAGTATAAAACTTCCCAGCAACATTTGAAGTGTTTTCTTTTGAGCCTTATTTTCAAAGCCACAGGAAATATATGTACCCCCTCCCCTTAGTCACACTGTTCAGGTACCCTGTAAGCATCCTGTATCTATGAGGTATCAGGCGCTCTGATGCCAGTCCAAATGGAAAGAAAAGATCAGCCAAACCTTCTGCGGGTTTAACATGGGAGTATCAGAAATGATGGGAGAACCCATTTGTGGAGACACTCCCATAGGTGGGCAACATCTGTCCCTCACAACAGCTAATTCCTGACAGCCCTTGAAAGCAGAATCCCTCTTCTAAGACTTTCTCTGAATTGGACTTTGACCTCTATCAGCTTTCAGGAGGCAGAGGCAGAAGCAGAGGCAGAGGCAGAAGCAGAGGCAGAGGCAAAGGCAGAGGCAGAGGCAGAGGCAGAGGCAGAGGCCGAGGCAGAGGCAGAGGCAGAGGCAGAGGCAGAGGCAGAAGCACAGGCACAGGCACAGGCACAGGCACAGGCACAGGCACAGGCAGAAGTAGAAGCAGAGGAAAAGGCACAGAGAGAGGCACAGGAAAGACTGAGTCTTAGGCTTAGATATTTGGAGTCAATTTTAGAAGCTGACATAGAAAGAAAATTCTATGTCATGATGTTTTAATATTCACATAGGGAGACCTTGACAAAAACAAAACAAGATTGTTATTTTTCATCTTTGAAGCCTTAATATAGAGGGTACTCAGTAATTAGATGTGCAAATGGATTTCTTCAAAATGGGCAAAGGGGGTTTGAATAAGACATTATAAGGACTTGGGCTGGAATTTAAGTTCTTTTAGTAATTTCTTGGAAACAGCGCTGGCCTTGCCCACAGACTGCCAGCTCCATTACTAACTCTATTGGCCAAATCGACCTTGAAGGAGAGCTGAAAGTAATACCCCCTGGCAGCTGGTGAAGGCTGCTTCTCAGCCTCTGTAAGAACAAGCATAATCATTCCAGCTTTGCTACCTAGGCAGGCTATTCATCTCTACCTACTGCTGCTTCCTAATCAATAAAGTAAATAGTATGTAACCATTCTAAGAGGCTCCGCATGTAGGTCCAATAGGGGAATACAGGCAACCACACCTGGAATAGTACTCAATATACATTTTTCTTCATTCTCATTCCTTCTATTTGCCTAATAAAAACATCCAGACCCCCTTGGTTTCCTTTCTCACTAGAACTGGAGTTACCTCAGTAGGAAAACAGGGCTATTATGCCCTCGCCAGATAGCCAATCTTTCAAGCCACTTTCTTATGCCAGTCATCAAGACCTTTTTTTTTGTGTGTTCTTCTGTTGGACCTTTACTCCTAGATTGGTTTAGTGCAAAAGGCACGGTTACATGGTGCTGCATAACCAACCTTCTCCTAACTTTTGTGGCTTTATATGAAGATCTGTTCCCGGTCCTATGGGTCAGAAGTTCAGGAAGCACTCATCTACTTGTTTGACTTGGACCAATGCAGCCTCAGCTAGAATGGCTAGGGCACACGATATACTTTCTTCTTACCCTTGGTCCTCCCTGAAATCTTCCTATCCATTGGACACTACTAGGTTGTCTCTAAGTGACTCAAGTCTCCCACTGTGGGAAGTCCAGAGTTGTGAAATGATTTTTGTGGGTGCTGGCTCCATCTACTGTGGCCGTTTCAAGAGGGACTGTTCCAAGAGACCAAGGTGGACGTTACAGGGTGGGCTTTACAGGAGATGACTTCTGAAGCTGTACACTATTGGTTTTTGTTTAGCATTCAGTGGCCCTGGACAGCATGTGCTTTCTGCATAACACACAGGGAACATGTGAACGATCATCCCTTTCCACAGATTAAGTGATCCTCATTGTTCGGGGTCTCATTCAGCCACAAATGAAGTGAATGCTTGTAAACACCCTACCTGTGAGCATGGGGTCATCGAAACCAGGAACTCCACAAAAGAATTAAATGGTGGGTGAGGTAAGATGCATGGCATTTGTCTTAGACTTCGTCAGTGACTGGCAACAAATTGGAGTTTGCAATGGGAATTAATTTGTATGAATCAATGAAAAGCAGCGGGCAGGCACTGGATTGATAGGGTAGCGTGGGAGGAGAGTAGGAAGGATTATATATTGAAGAATATGTTGACAAATGTCCATACACAGCAATAGGCTCCAGGCAGAGAAAAGCAATCTACATGTTATGGCTATGCCTCTAATTATTCACTGTTGGTGCTAAGAAATATTTATCCAGCTCTCAACCTGTAAATGGAGATAAATCTTAAGTGTTCAGTTCTGTCAGGTTATCACCTGGCCCCCACTAATTGAATTTCTAGGAGACTGTCTGCGTCCCAGCTCCACAAAGCTCCCTCTGATTACTGCACTCCTGCTGATCTAATCTCAGGGTCCATCCCCCACGGCTTGCCTTTACAGCATCAACTGACTAGATGATGAGATTCAGAACAAAATTTATTTCATTACATTTCCTCTAGATATGAACACACACACACACACACACACACACACACACACACACACACACTTCTCCCTCCCTTATAAATACAAGTTTCATTTTCCTAGCACAAGCCCAAATATCCTAGATATATCTAGGAAGCACGTATTCAACCCTAACCAACCGCTTACCAATATGCAAACATTCAATGTAGAATTTATTCACAGCCTGTCACTTATCATGCCGGGGTAAAGGTGCACTTATTGTTGATATCTTGGCCTAGTCCATGTGCAGGCAGCTCTGTTGATGCTTGGACCTCCTATTAAATGAGTACTTTCCCAAGTAGGTCTTGCAAAAATTTCTCTTGGGAATGTTAGACATACTTGGCATACCCCTGGGAGTCCTGTGACTCTCTTGGCATGCTAAACACTCTGAGAAAACCTGCTGTAAAGTGACACTTGCTTGACTTAAAATTTAAATCTATTAGACTACAGGGTATTGTTTTATCTTTTTCAAATGTGGCAGCACTAAGACATTTTCCAGGAAAGTGGTGAGTTTTGGAAAATATTTTGTGGAGTGACATCCCACAAGCCTCTGCTTTTAATCTTTGGTTTTTTGTGGTCTAGTCTTTATCTCCTGTTGACTTTGACTCAAGGATGATGACTTTCTAGCCTCTGAGAAGATAGAAACTTCAAAAAGCCACAGAAAGATGACTTTTTGGTTAATTTTGTATTATTTGGGCTAAGGGAGATGATGGCAATATTATACCCACTTGTTTCTTTTAAAATTGAAAAAAAAGAAGGATGCGGATAACTAGGTGTTCCCTGAGCACACTAATGTCACAAGTGTGACTAAGATCAGGGGCCTGAATTCCATGGAAAGAACATTTCTCCCCCTTTCTTTTTCCTCCATTCATTAGAAATGCTTTCCTAGAGAGCCAGCATTTGGGCCCTGCTGGCTCTATTGAAAGAAGGCAGTCCCAAAAGCTCATAGGAAGAATCAGAATTTCCACAGGACGCAATTAGGGACTTTGAGTTCAATGCAGTCCCTGGAAATGGAGCGGACTGGCAGCCAGAGACCACGTTTTTTGGCAGAGGCTGAATACTGCCTATGAAATCCTGCAACAACACAACATCTTAGCTGCTCAGCCTCTCACCTTGAAGTCAAGGCTTCTGGTTCTTATAGGCTAGGGAAATCAGAGAGGGAACAAGTTGGCTCTCAAAGAAAGGTCTTCCCAGGAGGGATTATTTGTGGTAACACCAGTGTTAAATGATGGTGCGGAGAGCAGATCAGCATAGTCCCTTGGAAAGGCATTCATTAATCACAGAATGTGGGACTCCCAGTGGAGCTAAGGGAGCAGTGTTCTGGGAAGCTGGTCATTCTCACCCTTATTTGTGGCAGAAAATACTAGGGGTGTTTGCCACTATAGCCAGACAAATAACCCACTGCTGCCTGTGATTTTCTGTGTTGTAGTGCTGTGATCTGTACCCAGGGCATGGGCAAGATTGAGTGCTCTATTACTGAGCCACAGCTGCACAATATCTAACTTTGATACAAATATTTTGTACATCTTGTCCTGTGTCATAACTGACAACTTGATGGAACTGGAATCAATTGGAGGATGTGACTATGGGCATGTCTGTGAGGGCATTTCCAGAAGGGGCTAACTAAGGGAGCAGAAGCAGAGTACACAGTGCCTCCTGGTGGGTCTGAAGACAGTAGTGCCCTTTAGCTGCTTCCCTTCTTCCTGAACAAGAATGCTGATTCTTGCTCTTGTGTCTTCTGTTGCCATCTTCTCTAGTGTCCGACACCAACTTTTACTTTCTAAGTTACATAGAAAAATAGGAATCTTCCAGGTTGACAGGCAGGTTAGTACTGCTGATACCTTTAGCTTTCTGGGCTGATGTTATCATTCTCTGTAGTGTATAGTGTGTGTGTGTGTGTGTGTGTGTGTGTGTGTGTGTGTGTGTGTGTGTGTGTATGTGTGTGTTATGATATTGTGTTAACATACACATACTATTGGTTCTGTTCAACCAAAGAACCCTATGCAATGCATCCATGTTAGGTGTTGAGATTTCAAAGCTATTTATTTCAAAGCTATTTCAAAGTTATTTAGTGCTGAGTCGCAGTTCTTGTCTGATCGTCTGTATATCACAAGTTGTTTCTGTCCTGAGAAGCTGAGGACAAACCATGATAAAATTGTCCCCAAGAACTGTCCTATGTCCCTCTGACTTCTATGGAGAATACAGAGAAGCTATCTATAAATCCATACTTCTCCTTTGCAAATGTCCCTCAAGCCACATGAAAACCAGTCAGGATGGCTCCTTAGGAGGGTTAGTCCAGAGTCTGTCTGTCTGTCTGTCTGTCTGTCTGTCTGTCTGTCTGTCTGTCTGTCTCTGTCTCTGTCTCTCTGCCTCTGTCTCTGTCTCTGTCTCTGTCTCTGACTGTCTCTCTCTCTCTCATACAATTATGTACACATAAAATTTTCTAATTCATAGATAAAGAATAATACTGATGGATTTTTAATGCCTTATCTAGAATCACAGATCTAATATATAGAAGAGCCAGAACTAGGAGTTATACTGTTTGAGGCAAAATCACCAGCACTTTTTATCACATGACTAAGTTGGGAGCCTTAGGGAGAGAACACTGTGACATATTTTGCTGTATATATATGCAAATCCTAATAGCAGAGCCTGGGTTATTATGATAATCATTGTATGGTAATAATAGTACAGTATTATAATCTATAATAATAATGCTTACAGTCATAGAAGTTTATGTGCCAGGAACTCTGTGAAAGAGCCGTATATATATTATTATAATTAAATGTCATCACTACCCCTTGAGAAGTACTCTTAATTCCCTCCTCTTAGAAAAGGGAGTACTGAGGATTAGAGAGGGTAAAGACCTTGTCCAAGGTCACACACATAGTCAACACTGGCGGTAAGGAAATGTTAGACGAATGTCTGAAAATGTATCATATTTTTCACAGAAGCACAGACTTGGACACAATGGAGCTTTGTCCCTGGTGAGTGACTACCCGGCCTTGGTTAGCATTCTTTGATGCCACAGAACCAATTACGAGCTTGTGCATTCCATCTGTGGGTTGCTGTTAGTTTATAAGAGCTGTTGGATTTTGGGTTTAAATGACTGTAACTTTCACTCTCGGATTTCAGTTTGATGTTTGCTTGTCTCAAGGAGTAGGCTTGACTCCATCTCTTGATGACATCCTGGAAAAATGTGAGGTTCAAAGGCAAAGGTGAGGTCATAAGGAGGCAACTAACATGTGCTGAGGTAATACTTAACTGGAAGCTGTTGGCTAACATCATACCTTCTACTTACGAGCAGGCCCTCATAGACAGATGATAATCCTGTGTAAAACCTTGAGACCAAGGAGATCAGGCAACTTTGTACGGTCAGTAGGCAGCTGAGTTTGGAATCAGTCAGGTCTGTGTGGTCCCAATACAGCGGTCTTTGAAGGGCATATATGTTCTCTACAAACAATAACAGTGCTGGCAATGTAGCTTAGCTGGTAGAATGCTTTTTCCAGCACAAACAAACCCTAGCTTCCCCCAGCAGCACTGTAAGCTAGCATGCATTGTAGTGCATGCCTGCAATCTCTGCAACAGAGAAGCAGAGGCTGGGAGATGAAAGTCAAGACTGTGACCACTATATAGGGAATTTGAGGTCAGCCCAGACTACATGAGACCCTGTCTCCAAAACCTAACAAAATAATACTTTTTCTTTTGTAAGAGAAAAATTTCCTGCACACTGGTATCATGGTGGGAGATGTCTCTGTGTAGTTTCTTGATCCTTTGGCTTTAGGCCTTGTGGATGCCAGTTGGGGCATTGTACCAGGTAATCCTCCTGTCCAGGGAAATCTCTCTGCCCTTCATGGTGAACCACAGCTCCTTCGAGAATGCCTTCTCAATCTCCAACAACGGCAGCGAAGCCAATAAGAGTGATGGGATCAGTAAATATCACGTATTTTTGCAAATGAAGAGGGAATATTTACAGTTCTCTTCATAAAATATTTACCAGGTTCTTATGTAATTTGTTGATAACAAACAGCTTTCAGCTAACTTGAGGTGATGAGCAATCCTGTTAGACAGATGGGAGCAATAACAAACTCCTGACTAGAAAAATGCATTCCGAGGAACAGCACTTGGGAGAGCAATTCCAAGCTGAGAACTGGACCCTAGGTGCTAGCAGGAGTCCAAGTCTCCAGGCTAGTTTCATTAGTATGAGAGTTTTGTTTTGTTTCTTTTCTTTTTGTTGCAAACTTTCCCTGACGTTCCCCGTCACGAATCTCTTTTATAAAACCTGTATCTGCTCATAGGCTTCATCATCCAATTACTTAAAACAGAATTGGGAGTAAATGCTGTCTTTGTTCAGTTCACCTTTTTCTCCACATCCCCAGCCCAAGGATGCAAGGAATTGTATTGCAAATCAGTCCTCAGAAGCCCAGCTTGTCTTTGCGTCCCAAGATAGGACAGTTGATCTCCAGTGCAGATTTTATAAGTAGCTGGTATTGACTTCTTTGCTCTGCAGTGATCCATGTGCTGAATTTTTAATTTAAAGTGTTTTTTTACAAAGATAATTCCCCTGCAGCGACACCTTCTGCCTGTGTGTATCTGGATGCACATTGCACTCCTGCAGCAGGCCAGTTATGTAAGCTACTTAGGGGGCGTTTCCTCCAGGGTGCTCTGTCCAGAATGTCAGACCTATATTCGCCAGAGCCTATGGGGTTGTTCACATTACTCACCACATTTATTTTCTCAAGACTTTCTACATCCATTCTGATGGCTTGAAAAGAGTGAAAACCATGGTGAAGCGGGCTTTGATGTCAGGTGCTCCCTGAGATCCACGGTCAGATCTTCCTTGAGATGACACTTTAGAATAGCTTCCTCTTCTCTAAAACTAGATGTTAAATGTGCACTGAGCAGGGTTTAAATCACAGGCCATTAGCAAATAGGGGCACTGCTATTGTTGTTGTTACTGTTTGGGCAGGCTGGACTGCATAGTCCTTTGAGCTACTAAAATTTCCTTTTGGGTTTGATTTTTTTTTTTTGAGTGGTATCTTTTGCTCTGAAGACAGCTACCAGAGGAAAAAGTACTAAAGAAACGAATCAGAGGCACCCAGTCCCCTCTATGAGTATTAGGGTACACATTAATACTTTTAGGTAATGATAAGAATAAGCTGAGATGATTTGAATAAAAAAGGCTCCAATAGGCTCATAGAAAGTAATTGGAGGTGTGGCCTTTTTGGAGTATGTGTGGTTCTGCTGGAAGAGGTGTGTCACTAGGGGTGGGTTTTGAAGTCTTAGAAGCTCAAGCCAGTTCTCTTCCTGCTGCCTGAGGATCAATATGTAGAACTATTAACTCATTCTCCAGAACTATGAGAAAAGTGGACTAAACCTCTGAACCTGTAAGCTTGCCCCAATTAAATATTTCCCTTTGTAAGAGGTGCCATGGTCATAGAATAGCAATAGAAACACTAATATATAAATCTTCATTGTAAATACTCTGTTTCTTTTTCCCAAATAAGCTAAGTTGTTGGGACTGAATCAGTTGGCTCTTCAATCAAAAACTGCCAGGTAGGATGCTTGTGTTTCATGACTTGAATGGTCATTCTTTCTTGGGAACCAGACAGCTAGACTGTCATCATTGCAGAATGGTTGTTTGGGGCACATCCTGGCCACATTGAGGAAACTGTATTCCAGTTATAGGGTTCACTGCATCCATGGCAAATACTGAAGTGATAACTTCAGATTCAGAAGGCTTTGTGCCAATCACAGCTGTTCTGAACAGCTTACACCAGTTCTGGGAGAATTTGCTTTGACCTTGGCAAGCCTCCGTGAATACTAGAAGCCCTTACCTACAGTTGCTCCTCAGAATGGTTCCTGCCTTCTTGAAGCTATTCTCACTCAGGCATTGTGTAGAAAGAAAGCTTTTTGATGGCTCAGCACAAAGCTTATGATTGTCCTAAGGGCATCTATACATATTTGAGGCTTGTGACTGGTTCACATTGGTGGTTTTTCATTGTGCATATGAGAGGCCGGTGACTTATGGAAATTGTGTCTACTCATAAGTCATGTCACACTCCTTTCCTGACAAACTATCTCATTCCTCTTTGGTCAACCCTAGAGATTCCTCTTCTGAGGACTGACCTCCAAGTCTACCATATTAGGTCTTAATAAAGACATCTCCTCATGGTCTTATCACCAACTGTGGCCTTTATTATAAGTAGAGCCAGTTGAACTGGTAACATGAAGCACACACAGACCCTGGAGCTTTCTGCTCCAGTACTGCTGGAGCAACAGCAGTAGCAAAAAGGTAGCTGGAGAACTGAAGAATGGCCATGACTAGATACTACACAGAGCTGAGATGAGAGACCAAAGATGAACTAAGGTAAGTGACTGCACAGAGCTGTGGTCACAGGAAAGGTTCCAAAGCAGCTGTCAAGTGTTACAAGGTGAAGTATTATACCCAAAGATGAAGAGCTGTGAATGGTACTTACTGTTAAGGGCCATGTGTCCCCACACCTGAAGCTTTGGAATTGCAACACTAGCTACTGTGTACAGAGGCAGTGATGTTCAAAGCCCAAAGCAAGAGACTCTGACATGAGTACTTTTTGCCATAAAGGTCTAGCTTTGGATTCTTGCAGCTCTATAAACCTTCAGTTCTCAGGGATTGGAGTTATGGGTCTCTGAATCTGAAAATCTGGACGGTAAAACTCTGGGATTCAGGAGCTTGGGGCTGCCAACACAGGAAACCGTCTCCTGTCATCTATGATTTCCATCCATTTGGAGCACAGGACTCTGGGCCAGCCATTCATGACTTGGCAGAAAGAGATTATTGTAAGCAAAGGGGATCCTGAATTCATTCGTTCATTCTCTCTTTCATTAACTAAACTTGTTCTTTGATGATTTCATTCATGCATTTAATACATTCTTTACTCCCATCTATTATATATCTTCAAAGTCTTTATCCCACATTCATGTCTTTTTGCTGTGCTCTGTGAGGCATTCTGTTTAACTAGGGCCATCTGTGGGACCATAGGTTTGAGGTCCTGGTTTCTTATCTTCATATCAATGTGGTACTCCCAACGTCTTTCTTACCAGGACTCTGATCTTCCTCTGCTGATTGTCTCTCTAAAGGTGGTTGAACCTGGGAAAATAATTCTTGAAAATGAAGCAGACTAAAGTCTCACGCACTACCAACTTTATTCAGAGCTTCAGACAATTTATACTCCAGGGTAAAGAAGAACCCCATGAGTAAAGGGCACAATCACAAGGGCAAGATGCATGTGGCAAAAGCATATTTTTCCACAGATGCATATAAACAAATAACAATACCCAGTTGTAATGAATAACCTAAAGTAAACCAAATCCTGTCTGCAACACATGGGAGGGATATGGAAACACAATCCAAGAAAAATTCCACGTTTTTAAAGAAAATGAGGTCACAAGACTCATCTTGTTTTCTTGGAGTTTTCTCACAAGCATTCAGGATTCCCCTCACAGGACTCCTTTCCTGGACTGTGTTCTGACACTCTGCTCATGGAAACATGAATAAATATCTTTATGATTCTTGACTGATCACACATTCTGTGATACAGATACTAAAAGAGGTACAGTATGTGTCAGGGATTATACAGTGATATGTATGTTCTGTCATAGTTCAGACAGATAGCTGTTGCTATCCTACTCTTTTTACTCCATCCATGCTCCCAGCTACCTCCCAAGGCAGGTCAGATCCCTCATCCCATTCTTCAAGTGAGGTCTTTATATCGGAATGTACCCGGTACCCTAGGGAGCTAATGGTAGCATGGATGTTCAGGTAGGCTGGCTTTAAAGTCCATGTCTATCATTTCACTATCGTCCACTCCTTTCATGGAGGAATGTCTTTGAATTCAATTCCCTTGGCAACACTTGAGAGTCAAGCTCTCAAAGAAAGACTCAATCACTTAAACTAAAAATATTTAAAATATACTGCCTGCTATGCTCCTAACAAGGGACAGATAATCTCCTAGACAAAGCTGTCAGGAAGAGGCACATTGCTTAATTGAAACTGTTTTTGAGTACCTCTCTCGCTGCCAGTGGGGATTTCACAGTTCTGATTTCCAGGCGGCAGTGGGAGTTTGCACAGAGCACTGAGCCCAGGACAATCTGTGGAAGAGGAGGAGAATCTTCCCATATAAGGATGATGTCATCAATTCAGTGCCCAGTGATTGGAAATCTGCTATTACAAGGAACAGATTTGTTAATGAAAGCAATAGCCTAAAAATTGCCAAGGCTTCTTTATCTACTCAAGAAAATTGGCTTTTCAACCAGAATATTCTTTCTAATGGTTTGTTGAAGCATAGCCTCTAAGCAGATGATATGATTCCCTTAATTTATTAAATGCAGTTTTCATGGGTTTTCCCTTTGTTTACTACCAACTTGTATTAATGAGGCCTAGAAATGCATGTAATATGTGATATATTTTAAAATTCATGTGACTGTAGTGGCTGAGGCTTCATCTTGTCTTCTGTTTCAGTCACTCTGATCCCTCCTGAGCCCTTTTCCAGAATCTCCAGGAAGATATAGCAACCTGCTCAATTTACAGGGTATGGATTTCAATACATTTCCTTTTTGTTGCTAGAAGGATCCATGTAATTAAATGCAGTAGTTACGGGGTATTGCCCTACTCTCTCACAGGTAGGGTGACATGTTAAGTCAAGGACTCTTTTTGAACTCTTCGCTATAGTGGTCTTTGAAGAAACCAGCAACCATAGTATCACTGCTTTGCAATGTTGTCAGTGAGTAGTAGAATCCTCATGCAGTGAACCTGGTTAAAGACCTATGGCTGAGGAGGTATAGGCTCTAGAGGGCAATCCTGCTGCTGTTTTGCTACCTGGACATGTTATCAAACTGCCTCCTAAATATTTATATTCATACCAAATATAATAGTGCTGTCATCAGTCTTGGTCAGAAAATCTTTAAACAATGGGTAATGCATTGACTCATGGCTCACCAAGGTACTGAGAATAAATGACTCTTGAGTGCTCAGCCCTCAATGAAACAACCACATTGGCTTTCTAAGGCTCAAAGAACACTGTGGAAGAGGGGGCAGAAAGACTATAAAAGCCAAGTACCTGGAAAAAGGGCTGCAAAAAATGTCTTGATGTTAATAAACTCACAGCAGTATAGTTACCTACCCAGGACCCATGGAAGAATGGACCTCATCAGCATTTGGACATGGATGCAGATGTGCCCACGGGGCCTATCCTCTTCTCAGAGAGCCACCGACTCCTTTTCAGTGGTATAGCCACAGGGAATTACCCATAGTCCAGTGCATAGCTCTGCAGCACACTCCTGTTGACAGCCCTGGTTAAACATAGTGACAAAATAGAATAAAAAAACAAAAATAAAATAACAAAAAAGGCAAGATGTTGGAGGTAGATTTGTTTGGAGCAGGGGAACAAGAGAGGGTTCTAGGCAGTGAGTGTGACCAGAGAGTTTTATATACATGTGCGAAGCTGACAAAGAATAAATTAAAATAAAAAGACAAGGGAGAACTGTCACAGTGAGAAGGGGGCTACACACCAGCCAGAAAGTGGCGCTCAATCGACACTGGCTAGAATATAAAACTCCTTAGACTCTAGAACCATTAGAAACAAATATTTGCTGTTTAGTCCACCCAGTTTGTGATAATTTTGTCTTAGAAGCTATAACCAAGTAAGACATGTTGTGTCTTGTCCTTTCTAGATTTTCTTTTGAGTCTGTAGACAACAACACAAGAAGGATTTGGTTAAGAATTTGCCCATTTATCTCATTTAAGTATTAGTTACTTTTCTTGGCTGCTATGGAAAAAAAAAACCATATGTGACAAAATTTAGGTGAGGAAGGGTTCACTTTAAATCGGGATACTTAGTCCATTATGGCAAGGAAATCAGAGTGGTGTGAACATTGTCACATTTCATCCACAAAAAGATGAATGAACACTGACTTCTACTTTTCCAACCTTTATTTAGTCTGGGACTCCAGTCAGCATACAGGATAGACTTTTCCTCCTTAGTTGTGCTTTTCTGGAAAAACCTTTACCAACATGTTCAGAGGTTTATCTCCTAGGTGCTTGTGAATCCACTCAGGTCAATAATGAACGTTACCCATGACTTTGTATACATACTGATGGAAATGTGTACATAGGATGTAAGGAAAGGTTGCTGCTTCAGCTGCTCCTGCCAGGGAGGTGAAGGGAGGAGAACGGTGTTGTGTTGTTGTGTTCCTGCTGCCATCACTGCCCTGAATGGAGTGGGAGAATGGTGTTGTGTTGTTGTGTTCCTGCTGCCATCACTGCCCTGAATGGGGTGGAGAGCCGGAGGTCTGCAGGCTGGTGAGTCAGCAGATGCATGATGTCCTCAGGCTGGGTCCTGTCTGTGCTACTGCAGGGAGGCCACCTGATTCAGTGAACCAAACCAATGCTGAGCCTGGAGGACTGCCCCTGGCTCAGGCAGTAGCCATTCTTCAGAAGCGCTGTCGCATCATCAAAAAAACGTCCGGGTTCCCTACAGTGAGCAGTCTCCTCTAAGCCATGCCCCCATCCCTGCCCTGACTCAGGACAGGATCAAACTCTGTTTGATGCTTTCAATAAGAGACTTAAAGTGATTGAAGTTTATGACTTGACAAAAGTAAAGTTAAAATATTGTGGAGTGCATTTTAACTCTCAGGCCATCGCTCCTACCATTGAGCAAATTGATCAGTCTTTTGGTGCAACCCATCCCAGAGTGAACACCTCTGCTGAGCAGCTCTTCGACCTCAACCTCAGAGGACTGCCTTTCTCTTTTCAGTTAGGCTCATGGACAGAGGTTCTGAAGTATGAGCCCAGTTTTGCCCATGATCTAGCATCTCTTCAGATACCCCATGGAGCAATTGTGAAACAAATATACATCTACAGTAGAAACAGCCTCTCTAGGATACCAAGGCTTCTGTGATGCTCCTACGCTGTTTCCTGGGGAGTGTATATGCTGAAAGTGATGTTCTTTGAGATGGAACTGGACCCTCAGGGTTGCGACTTCACTTGCTCGTTGCAAGTTTTGGACCCGGAGCATTAGCAGATGCCAAAATGTGAGTGTTTGAGCATGCAGTGTATTATGGTGATTCTTGCCAAGAATCATCTTCTTAGCATGCTTGCCTCTCCACACAAGGCCTTCTACATATCTGAAGACAAGATGAAAATTCACACTTCTTCCCCTCATAAACAAGTTCCATCCAAGTGCAATGACTACCTTTTTTTTTTTTTTTTTTAACTATTTCACTCTTGGAATGGACATCCTTTTGATGCAAATGCATACAAAGTAAAGTACTTTGTCCTGCACACCAACTATCCTGAGCATTACAACTTTAACATTTACCACCACTGTGAGTTCAAGATCCCACTAGATGGAAAGAAATTAGGATAGCATCCAGGACCTCCTGGGCTATCCTGTGGAGAAGACTGTTGTCGTGCACAGGTCCTCATCACCAAACAACACCAACTTGTTTGGCTCCACATCCTGCTTTTATCTTCAGTGGATGATCTTTGAGGTCATGCAAACAACCACATTGCCTCAGTGACCCAGTATGCCTGGTGCTCACCTGAGAACAACAGAGCTGTCCTAAGGACATCACTACCCATCCTTTTCACCCCAGCCCCCTCATCCATGGGACTCTGCCTCACATCCTGCTCAATGGGCCTCTGTGCCACGCTGTGTGTTTTCTTGGGCACCTTGGTGGTGTTGAAGGGCTCTGGGACTCCGAAGGGTTCAGAAGTGGGATTTGAGTTGTGTCTCCACCTTGGGACAGAGGACCCAGATACCCCTCTGTCCTAAGCTTGCTATTGCTAGAAGAGAACAGTCTGCAAAGAGAAGCACAAACTTTGAACCTTGATATCAGGGCCTCTCAACTAACATGTTGTGAAGGACACGTCAACCTCAGTCCTGTCCACACAGGGAAGACGGGGCTCTTCCCCTAGCTAAGGAAACTAAGATGAGAACAGGGGCCTGCTTTTGGCCCAGTGTTGCTATGTGGCGGAGCAGGTAGCATTTCCATACTACTTGGTTGCAATATTTGCACTAGATTCACTTTAGTTCCTCGATGAGCTGGCTGTGGCTGCTGTGGCTGCTGTGGCTGCTGTGGCCCACATGCCCTTTTGTTTCTTGTGTGTGTGAGTGTTCCCTGCCATGCCCAGGTGGCACACCCAAGTCATTGAAATATAGTTTTCTACCAGGTATCTACCCAGGCCTGGTTCCCACTGCTGATCTGGGAGCCAGCCTTCAAGATCTCCTGTGTCTCTTGGTCCAACCTTGCTGACAGGGCTGCATGTCTCCATCTTGTTTGCCTCTTTTATTTAATGCCAAAGTGTTAGGCAAAGACACCTTCCTCCTTTTGTTACCTTACAGCATTCTGTTATGCACTGTGGGCCAGCTCCCTGCCTAAGTTCTGGGCACTGGCCTGGCCACTTGGATTAAAGGCCTAGGGGCTCAGGGAACACTGGGCTGCTTTGTTTCTTACATGGGTCTTGCTAATGAAGAGTAGCATATATATGCCTTAAAATAGTAATCATTTTGAAAAGAATTGAGAAGAGAAATGTATAATTTTATCTCACTTTTAATATTTTGGTCTAGAAACTTGTGATCCATAGATGAAAATTTTGTGAGTTTTTCAAATGTGTGCACACATTTTGTAAATAATGACTTTTGTAATTAACTCATGTACAGCCTCATCTTGGATAGTTCATGATGAATGTGCAGGGGATCTGCCCCAGCTGTCTGTATGGATCCTCGGCCTATAGCCAGGCCTGTGTGACACTCCCATGACCGACTGACAGTTCTCTTCCCATTTGGACAGTGGTCTGGCCAGAGACCCTGGACATGTCTCTGTCAGGGTAGCCATGACTGTTCCCATCCTCTTGAACAGAGGAAACTTCCTTATTCCTTTTCCAATAAAGTATCTATGCTTGCAGTGACAGCTTGCCATGTGCTGCTGCTGTGGTGTTTGTATGAACAAGAAGAAGAAGAAGAAGAAGAAGAAGAAGAAGAAGAAGAAGAAGAAGAAGAAGAAGAAGAAGGTATAATTGAGTAGTATTAATGACAATGGATGTAAATTCAATGAAACTCTATTCTTACTGTTGGCAATCCATGCATGTATATTTAATATTTCAGTTCTTTTTAACCTTTGAAATATAAAAGTTAATAATCACAATAGACATAGAAGTCTCAAACTTTACCCTCACTTTCTTCTGTTGTATTCTGTAAAAGTGACAAAAGTGGCTGCTGAGTTCTGTCTTGATCCTCCTAGTGTGGGAAACTTTTTTTTTTAATGTTACAGAAAAATCTTTTTTTTTTTTTACTTTTTTCTCCTTTATTAATTTATTCTTGTTACATCTCAATGGTTATCCCATCCCTTGTATCCTCCCATTCTTCCCTCCCTCCCATTTTCCCCTTATTCCTCTCCCCTATGACTGTTCCTGAGGGGGATTACCTCCCCCTGTATATGTTCATAGGGTATCAAGTCTCTTCTTGGTAACCTGCTGTCCTTCACAAAGCGACCCACATACTTGCTGAGCAGCTCTGTATGACAGAAAGCTCTTCTTCTACATCCTGGCACTTTCTTTTCCTTAGTCTGCATCCACCAGCCCTTTATAATGATTTATAGGAATAACGTAGGGACTGACATAAAATGGAGCTTAACACTGGGAAATGACGGACAGTGTCCAGTGGGTCCTATATTAGACTAAATATTATGCTATTCAGATTCACTCCAGTGCACAAGAACTGCTGTTCATAAAATACTATAATGCAATGGAGGGAGGGCTTGGGGCATATGACAGACACTCAGAGTATGTGGCCAGTGGGTCTTGATAGCTATCTCAGGCTGGTTATATTGCCAGGATTTGGATGTATTTGAGGTATCAAGAGAATATTTAGGATAGTGGCAAATAAGACCTTTATTATAAAGCTTATTTATGTCATGGGCAGACATACAGAGAGGCCACAGCATTGCAGAGTCTCTGAAGAGACTTGGAACCCATGTGTCAGAATAGAAGCCTCTTATGGATGGATGTCTGATGATGGTCGGGGTTTCACAACAAAGCCAACAACTAGATTCCAATTCCTTGGCAGAAATTCCCAATAGAGCCAATAACTACTTTATTTTTAAAAAGCTTCTAACTTTATTTATTTAGTTGTTCACTTTACATTCCCGTTGTAGTCCACATCCTTCTCCTCTCCTGGTCCCACCCCTTCCTCTCTCTTCCCTCCTCTCCTCCCCCTCAGGAAAGCCACACCACCACCTCCAACCCAACCCAGCACTTCAAGTCAAATCAGGACTGAGTATATCTTCTTCCACAGTGGTCTGTTAGGGCAACCCCTCCAGGAGGAAGTGATAGAAAAGCATGCAACAGAGTCCATGTCAGAAACAACCGCTGTTCCCCTTACTAGGGGACCCACAAGAAGATCAAGTTGCCCATCAGGTATATACGTTTAAGGGGCCTAGGTCCAGTCCATGCCTGGCCCTTGGTTGGTGCTTCGTTCTCTGCAAGCCCCTCTGGGCCCAGGTTAGTTTGCTTTGTTGGTGTTCTTGTGAAGCTCCTGTCTCCTCTGTGTCCTTCCATCCTTCCCACAACTCTTCCACAAGGCTCCCTGTGCTCCACCCAATCTTTGGCTGTGAGTCTCAGTCAGCATCTGTTTCAATCCTTTATTGGATGAAGCCTCTCAGAAGACAGCTATGCTAGGCTCCTGTCTATAAGCGTAGCAGAGTGTTGATAGTGTCAGGGGTTAGCTCTCTCTAATGGGGTAGGTCTTAGGTTGGGCTAGGGATTGGTTGGACATTCCCTCCATCTCTGCTCTGTCTTTATCCCTGCATGTCTTGTAGGCAGGGTAAATTTTGGGTCAAAGTTTTTGTAGGTGGGTTGGTGTTCCATCTCCCTTCACTAGGAGTCCTGTCTAGTTAGAGGGTGGCCTTTTCAATGTCCATGATAGCTGCTTCTAGGAGTCTCAGAGTCACCCCCATATCCTTTCTGGAGCCTACCCTGTTGTAAGTCATTAGCTTGTCTCAGAAATGCCCCTGCCCATACTTTCTCTTCTCTCTGCAAGCCCTCTTCCCCTCTCCCGACATCTCCTCCTCACTCTTGTTTCCCTCCACACTTCCACTCCTATGTGTATGTATGTGTGTGTATACACACACACACACACACACACACACACATACATACACACACACACACACACACACACACATATGCCACTTTCATGTTAACTCATATCCCAGGTGAGAAATCTGGAACTAGAAATGTCTTTTAGCTAGGACCTCATAGACAATGCTTCATTTGAGTGCCTGTCACACTGTCACACTGTGAAAGATTACTGGAAGAACAACAGCCAGATTCTAACAAATTGTATACATGTCAGAGTCTTGTAGGAAAGACACAGGGAAGGACAATTCATGCTTGCAAGGAGCTTATATTGTGGCAGAGGTACATAAAGATTAGAGTGAAGAAGGTCCTCTCACTGCTCATATGTGCTATGGAGAAAGTAAAATAGAGGATGCAATAAACAGAAGGAAGTGTGAGCCACAAGGGTGAAGTCAGGCCTCTGTAACCCACTGGTCTGGCAGAAATAAATACATTATAAAAGCATGCATGTGCTCCCCTCCCCGGTCCGTTAGACTATTAAAAGAATGGATCCCAGAGGGTCCTGCAGACCTACAAGAAGAACATTATGATGGGCAGATCTGGGCCCAGGGGTCCTGCTCAAACTATGGCACCAGCCAAACACAATATAGACAGTAAACTTCGAACCCCTACCCAGACCTAGCCAATGGACAGGACATTCTCCACAGTTGAGTGGAGAGTGGGGTCTGACTTTCATGCGAACTCTGGTGCCCCATTTTTGACCACATCCCCTTGATGGGGAGGCCTGGTGGCACTCAGAGGAAGGATAACAGGCTACCAAGAAGAGACTTGATACTCTATAAACATATACAGGGGGAGGAGGTCCCCCTCAGTCACAGGCATAGGGGAGGGGAGTAGGGGGAAGTGGGAGGGAGGGAAGAATGGGAGGATATGAGGAATGGGATAACAATTGAGAAGTAATATGAATAAATTAATAAAATATTTAAAGAAAGAAGAAGAATGGCTCCCAATGAGTTAGAATTTCCCAGGCAATCTTTCACTGGAAGAAGAAATGGCTGAAGCTACCATGGGAATCAAGAGGAAGGAATTGTCAGAGAATGAACTTGTCTTCTGGAAAAGGGTATATGGCCTTGCTGGAGAGACTCTGAACTGACACAGTGATAGGCAGGGTACTTAGTGCTTCTTGGATAGACTGCTTTAGTTAGGCAGAGCTCTTGCTTTCTAGTTTTACTCCACATTTGTGCCAGGACCCCAGAGAAGATCAATCTAGGGGCAGAGTCACTGGATCTCTTCTTTGTCCCTAACCCCTATTTGGTTATGTTGAATAAATCTGCTTTTCTCCTTTTCTTATAGGATTGGGGTGGATGAACCTAACTAGTTGGGGTACAGGCTAGGAACTATTTGCTAGCATTCTGAGCTATGAATCTGTGATTCCAATACAAATAGCAGAAGTGTGTAGAATACTCAAAAACAGGAATTGAGTCAGTGGTTTCATGGGGCAGGCAGCAAAACACAGTGAAGGAAGATGAAGGGAGAATGGTGTGCAGATGGCGATCAAATTTTTGGACACTTCTACATCAACTGGATACACAATTTATGAGTCCCAGTGTGAAATGAAAGAGAACACGTTCTTTCACAGGCCTTAGTCTAATAGTATGATTGTGTGTGTGTGTGTGTGTGTGTGTGTGTGTGAATAGAAACATCTGCTTTATAGAATTCTAGAAAGGACAAGTCAATATTGGGGAAAACAGGGGAGGGGGTACACTTTGAACCTGTGTATGTATGGCAAGGTAAGCCCTTTTACTGGGTGCATTCACTTGACTCTGGGTTTAGTGAAAACAATTGTTATTTCACTTAATTTGGCCCCTCATTAAAGGTTAAGTGAGATGATTGCTTTCTGCATTATCTCTCTGATGGGATATAAACAACTCCCTTAGCTGTTAACCCTCCACATGTTTGGTGATACTAAGGACAAGAGAACAGGAAATTTCATTATTTTTTAATCATGTAATTTTTACTTGTTATTAGGGAGTGTTGACAATAAAAATCATAAAATTATTGAATTTGCATGAAAAACCTCTAAATATTTGTAGAATGCTAATGGACCATATTCAGATGTTAATATGACCTTTGAAACATCTTATCTGGCATTTCAAGAGCTCCATACTGCTTGGCTTATTTGGAATAGTATGTGGGAGGAAAACCACAGAAAGTCATTTTGTGTTTGGAAAAGAAAGAAAAGCACACTAATTGTACAGAAACAGGAAAGGCCCTTTGAAAGATGTCCTTCACTTGCCTTTGTTTGAGGCTAATTATGTGTTTTAAAGGTACTTCCCACAGGAATGTTTTTTGATTCATAGGTTATTTTTGTATGTATATATTGCCCCTCCAGAAATTTTCCATATTGCTAAGGAAATAGTCACCAAAGGCAGCATTTCTTTGCATGCCAAGGCTCGTTTAATTCTTAGGAACAGAATAACAATAAGACAGACTTGAAAAAAGGGAAAAAAATCTCATTCTTATATAAATTCTTACATAAAATTTCATCTCCTATTTCTCCTTTTTATTTGAGATTATTTCTAACATGGTATTGTCATGTATGACATCTGGCAGGAGACTAGCGAGAGTGTGAAGCTACAGCATGCAACACTGTGCCTTTCCCTTGTGCATCATTTGTCTTCTTTGTGAGAGAAGAGTCAACGATTATAGCCCTGGTTTTATTTCAGAAATCAAAGATGGTCTTCCTGTAAAAGTAGACATGTATTATCTGATACTTTGAAGATTGTTTCCTGTTTTACCCGGTTCTTTATCTAAGGCCATTGCCTCCTCTTTTTCATCCTAACATGTGACCTCTGGCTGCACATCACCCAAACTTCCATGGAAAGGTCAGGTTAAGGTTCCCTGTGATATTGTTAAAAATCCCCCAGTGCTTCACTCCCTTTACTGAGGTCATAGGGCCTTTATTATATTTGAGTAGATAAGACTATGCTTTTCTTTTCAGAAGAATGGTAGGATGTCATTGCACCAGGTGTCAAAGGCTGTATCATTGATATCACAGGACTGTTAGGGTTAGTGTCACATGTTACCTGCTACAGAAAAAGCAATTCTCTAAGGACAAAAGAACAAGACATATATCTTCTCCCAAAGAAAAGAAGAAATGAAGGGCATTTGATACTGTTTCCTGGAAATAGAAGAACCCATAAGTAATATATGAAGAAGCTGTGGACCTCTTGAACCGTAGTCATGAGAATCACTTCTTCTGAAAATCACTTTTGTGAGATAATGGAGAGGTATGTTCAGCACCACACTAATCTCCATGCTGTCTCCAATGGTGGCAGAAATGCCTTGTGGCCTATATTCATTAATCATGTTTACCCCTTTGTTTTAAGATTTCATTGTGTGTCCAAGATGAAAGTGGATCATCAGCCAGAATGTGAAACAGAGATAGGAGTCAAAACAATAATGTTAGAAATCGGACCTATTTGTATTTTCTAAAATAGTCTGATTATAGAACTGTTGAATATGAAAATATGTGATTGCCATGACGAATCAAACATGTGTTGTACTTTTCTTATTTTAAATAAATTTAAATATAATATTTTGAACAGCCAGAGAGTCTGGTTTGCTGAACTTTAACCATAAGCAAGGATTTAAGCATGCTACTATTTGTACAGCTTCAATCTCATTTCAATTTGTCTTATAACAACTGTTTATAATAAATATTGTGTCATTGTCCCTAAAACCTAAAGCAAATGAGGAAAGTCTAGAAAATGAGCTAATTTCAATGGAAAGAGAAGACACAATATTTGTATTTGCTTTACTTGGTGTAGGAAAACATTTATTTTCCTTATCCTTCCAGGTTACAGTCCATCCCTTAGGGAAACCAGCAAAACAATCAAGCAGGAACCAAAGCAGAAATTGTGGAGAAGTGCTCTGTTCTGATTTTCTGTAAACTAGCTTACTTATATAGCAACTTAGAATCACCAGCCTAGGGATGGTGCCACCTATGGTGGGCTAGGCTTTCTTACATCAATTGGCAATCATAACAATGCCTCACAGACATTTCCACAAGCTAATCTATTGGAGGCATTTTCTTCCGTTGAGGTTCCCACTTCCTAGATGACTATAGATGGTATCAAGTTGACAATAAAAACCTATCCAGGACACCCAATTAAGACTATTATCAGGGAAAGGGAACAGGTTTAAATTATTTTATATCTTGGGCTCCACAATACGATAAACATGAAACTCAGCCTCTGGAAAGTTCATCCTCAACCGAGCCATAACCCCAACCTCCTTAAAGTTTAAGTTGCATCCACCTAACTTTGCAATTATTGAGTACTGAGGACATAATAGGAACTCTCTTGTCTCTGGTCTACAAAAATCTATATTGATAATGTACTTCATAAATCACATTCAATGGAAAAGATGATCAGAACTTTTTATGGTGAATAGCAGAAACCGATTTAAACTACCTTAAAAATGAAGAGACGATTCATTATGAAGACTAGGAGATTGATCTAATCACGTGAGTAAGATGGATCTAATACTTGAGCAATCTCGTCAGATCTCTGGGTTAGTCTTTTTTCTCTGTTAGTTTTCCACCTTGGTATACTTTTAAGTAGAAAATATAATTCTTAGCTGAATGGGATGGCATACATCTGTGAGCCTACACCTGGAAGGCTGAGAGAAGAAGACTGTGGTTGGAGGACAGCCTGGATTATACAGTAAGACTCTGCCTCAAAACAAATAGAAGGCAACTCAACTAGCTCTTAACTCATGTATGGGCCATAAGGCTGGAATTTCCGGAAATCTATAGTGTCTTTCCCTGACAATTCAAGCCAAGGAAAACCCAATAAGGACATTGATTGTGCTGGAGTTCTATGAGGCCATCTCCACAGAAGGCCTAAGCATTGCTCGGATATTGTGAGTGTAAGCATCTACACCTAACTGGATTTTGAAGACTAGATTTTTCATAGTATTGAAGGAGAAAAATTAGCACATTATGGTGAAGGATATAACAGGAATGTTTCTAATTTTTGAGAAAAAAATTCCCTGCTCCTGATGTCCGAAAATTTGTCAACATCAACACATGTGTGCATGAGCACACGTAGTGCGTACTTCACTAATTCTGTTTTTTTCTCATCTAAGAAACATACTGTACAGTGATGGTTACCTTTGTTTCACCTTGCCTGGGCTGAGAGATGCCCAGATGACTGGGAAGACATTATTTCTGTGTATGCCTGTGAGGGCATTTCAAGAACAAATTAGATTTGAAGTTGATGAACTTTGTAAACGAACAATCTTTTCCAGTGTGAATGAGTCTCATCTCATGGGTTGAAGGCCTAGATAGAACACAACAGTTGAGTTAGGGTGGTTTGGTTCTCTGTGCTTGAACTGGGATATATACATATTTTTTTCTTCTTCTCTGATGTTAATGCCTCTGCCCCTTGGGCCTTCAGATGGGTTCAAGAACTGAATCATCAACCCGTCTGATTCTTAGGCTATAGCTAAAGGACAGCAGTGGTTTTCCTTGTTCTCTAGTGTGTAGATAGAAGGGCATAGCATTCTCAGCCCTCATAACTGTGTGAGCCAATTCCATACCTATTTCTATGACCATCTTAAGCATATTATTTTTGTTTTGTTTAGGCACCAAAGTATGGGGCACATGGACTATGCCACCAGGGGAACTGGCATGGAACCGGTGAGGTGGAAGTGTGTTCAAACCCCAGAAATTTTAAACTTGAGATCTGATGCTTCCTGCCAACTCTGAGCTACATGTCCTGGCACATGTAGCTACAATCCTTACCTCTGTGATTTTCCAGTTAGTCAAGTAGCCCAGCACCTGGAATTCTTCCTCATGCAAATAGAGCGTTGCCAGCATCTTAACCCCAGTCAATGAAATGCACTTACCTCCACTAAATCTCTTCCCTCTCCCTAAAGGTCATTAGTACTTGTTTATCATGGAATAAACACACAAGCTATTTCCCTAAATATTGTCTGAGTTGCTGTTTCATTGGCATAGTTCTGAGCTAAGAGAGCTGTAACCCTAAAATACTCAGAGAAGTCCCCCTGCACCAACCACCAGCTGGACCTGGATCATACAGACCTTACCCTTTCCAGACTCCATTTCATTCTCCCAGGCTCAGTGTGTGGTGCCTGGACACCCCGAGGGACATACGGGAATGTGGAACAACACAAAATTATCTGCTTCTAACTTATTAATTTCTATTGTAAAAAACAAAACAAACAAACAAACAAACAAAAAACGGTACCTGAGACACAGAAGCAGCTTCGTATCTCCATATTAGTACAAGTTTCATGAAACCATTTGGAAGATGGAGTCTATGTATTTTATGAATCACTCAGACCAACAAATGCCATCGGAAAATGAAATCCAGATGTCTCCTGTCCTCATCCATGTCACATATAAAGATGCTGAGCAGAATAGGAATATGAATGGAGAATTGGTTCCACCTGAAAAATTCATTAGCCTGAGTTCTGTGATTCAGCCATACCACAGATCCTCCCATCTGCTTCCTATTTCAGCTTCTAGTGCCAAATCTTTTCTGCAGTGTTATTAGGAAACATTTGGCATGTGTTTTATGGCAGTTCTATTTAATGTACTTTCTAATCATCAGACATAAAAATAATGATGTCAGTTCAGCAAGAAATATTTTCTCAGTGAATCCATTTTGGCTCTTGATGATTGTCCTCTTAATGTTCTATTATGTGATATAAATAATCTGTCAATTAATTCTAGAAGTTTCTCAAGGGGAAAATTCATTGTATTTTGATGCCCTTATGACTAGAAGGGCCAAATGAAGCAATCATGTCTGACGGGCAGAGGGCAGTGTGCAGGAATAGGGGGTTACAAATAGGGGAAGTTACAAATAGGGGAAGTTACAAATAGGGAGGTTACAGTATGGGAGGCTTCATCTGAAAGTCCTCTAGTTATAATCTTTTCCTGATGCAGGCTGGTGGCTCAGAGATGCTGCTGGCTCAATGTTTGCTCCCATTTTATAGATGAGAAGAGTAAGGTCTCAGGAGGGTTAAAAGTTGTTCAGAGTCATACAAATAACAAGCGAAGGAAGGAGTTAGTCAGCCAACCGGTGTTCTTTCTCAGTGTCTTGTTACCTCACAGAGAAGAATAAAAATTATATTTGCAGAGATCCATGTAAGGGGAAAGGAACAATAGAGAATGGGGATTCAGCCAAGAAAGTCTCTGGCCTTGCCAGACTGGCTGGTTTTGCCAACTGGCTAGATTCCCAAAGTGTTCAGCTTGGGGTTCCCTATAGGTAAGGACTGTGTTCTTTCACTAACTATGTTTATCCATTTCCAGTATTTTAGCATCACTTGTCGACTTCTATTCTTCAGATGTGTGAGACTTCGATCACAGCCACACTTCAGGGCTGGGGACATGGCTGAACCTGGGCCCTGGAGCCCTGAGGGTCAACACGTCCTCTCATGTAGCTTTGTGTTTGTCCTGAGGACTTGTCATCACTTACGTTTTGTCTCCTCTCTTAGATGGTGATGCTGAAAGTCATAGCTCTTATGAGTCTCTCTCTCACCATTGAACATAGTCACCTATGTTTCCTGAATGGAGAGCTCTGGTCATTCTTCCTGGAGAAGCCCGCCTAATCACAGTTGAGTATCAGACTTTACTGCTATTTCACCAGCATTCTTGCCGCTGAGTATCAGCTCTACTTTGATCACCATCCTAGGATGAAGAATTTCTGTGATCCATCTCATTCCCTCTAGAAGAATATGTGGTTTCTGGATTCCAGCCTTCCTTAATCGAAATGATGTCCCCTATTTGTCCCTAGTTCTGTGAGTAACTACCATAATGTATACTATCAAAACAATAGAAAATAGAATTCGTTGCCTGCTGCCTTCTTGCTGTAGCCTAGCTGTCCATCTTCAATTTCTTCCTGCCAGCCATTTTCTTTCCCATCCAATCTCTTCACCTTCCCTGTCTTTAGATGATAAGAAAAGTGCAATGGAACATGGTTTTGTTTACTTTATTTATTGTACCACTCAATAAATCTAATATGCAAGCAAGGTAAACACATGAAATTCTCACTGCTGTGGCACTCTTGGTTGACAGCTCCAGACACCCTCTGTTCTATCTTTTCCCAGTAGCTCTGTTTATTTTCAGAGGATTGTGCCCGCCAACCTCCTCCCTGCCCCATCACGATGGCCCTTTTCTTGCTTCACATGGACATCTGGCATCTCTTTGCTTTTACTCCTTCTTTTAGTTGGACTGTTACCATTAATCACAGGACTAAGTCTTTGGCACAGTAAAATAAGCTCTTTATTGATGCAGGAACAAGCACCTTTTATATTTCCTTATGAAGTGCTGCTATTATCTTGTTATGTGTGGGATTCTTTCCAGAGATAGAGCCCAAATGTCATTTCTTAGCATCTCCTGCTTTTGAGTGTTATTTCCTGGTAGAGAGAATCTCTCATGGATCTACAATTCCTTTTCTTGAGGACGGTGGAACTAACATTGACCAAGAGTTCCATGATTACCCATCTGCGAAGCTCGGAAGTCTAGATGACATGGTTACTTTCACTCAACTTTCCTTCTTTGACCCAAGCTTTTTCTCCCTTTCATCTCAGCTTTTAGTAAGCCGAGATGCTTAACTCACCAACAGTACTACACTTTGATGCTTGCCCCTTTCTTGCTCTTGAAATTATTCTACAGTGTATTATTGTGGAATTTCAGTTTCTAAACTTCTTATTGGAGGGGTAGTTATAGAATTCTCACTACATCTTTGTTAGGTCCATCTTAGTGTACATTGCACCTCAAAAAATTGAAAACTAACTCATGTGCACCTGCCTCTGGTTTTCCTAGAAAGTTTCTTCTCCTGAGATTCTCACCTTGGCTGTAGGTCCCTTCATCAGTTAGTTATTGATGGAGACAAAAAGTACTTCATTTAATGTCTGTTAATCTACTGATAGGCATGTTATTTCCATTTCCTTCTTGTTATAAATACGGTGGCAATTAAATATTTTTATTTTAATCACTTCACCTGCAAAGGGAGTATTTTTGATCCACTTTACATTTTCTCCTTATGAGAAATAAGCACTTTATAGCCATAGAAATTATTAATAGACCCTAACACTAAAGACTGATTCACCTCATGAAATAAGAACCTGTCATACTTTTCTAGAAAGATTCTAGGCTTTTCTTCAGCTGATGAAGTTCACTTCATTTTGAAGATTTTTGCCTTCTTGCTTTTTAAATTACAGATTAGTCAACAACAACAAGTCTCTGAATAATCTTCTTTTTCCTTCTTCTATCTTTGTGCTCCCAGGTCTGTCTAAGAGGACCCTAGACACCAGAGCTGGCCTTTCTATTTTACAATAACATGGATTCCACATCCCATCTCTCAGAAAGGAAAAACACTGAGTCACCTGGTGATGGATCAGGAAGTGGATGGAAAGAGGGAACTGAGTGGTAGAGGGGGTGGAGAGGGGAACAGAGGTGGGAAATCAGATGTGGGGAGAGCAAGGAGGGGAGATGGATGTAAGAGAGAATGAAAATATGTGGGGGCATGTCTAGGACAAGCCATAGACTGGTAACAGATGAGGCACAAGGGAGCCTATGGGAGTGACCCTAGCTGAGACTCCTACCAGTGGAAGATATGGAACCTGAGGTTGCTACCTCCTGTAGCCAGCAAGACTCCAAGTGAAGGGAGGGGGATGCCAACCGACATACTAAACCTTTGACCCAAAATTTGTCTTGCCTACAAGATGTGCATGAATAGAGATGTAGCAGAGATTGAGGGAATGGCAAACCAATGACTGGCCCAACTTGAGACCCACCCCATGGGAGAGAGCCAAATTTTGACACTATTAATGACACTCTGCTATGCTTATAGACAGGAACTCAGCATAACAGTCTTCTGAGAGGCTTCATCCAGCAGCTAATGGAAACACATGCAGAGTCACACAGGCAAACAATAGGGTGAATTTGGGGAATCTTGTGAAAGAGGCTGGGAAAGAATTGAGGGAGCTGGGGAGGTTGAGGACACCACAAGAAGACCTACAGAGTAAACTAACCTGGGTGCGTATGGATTCACAGAGACCGAAGCACCAACAAAAGAGCATGCATGGGCTGGACCTAGGTCCCCTACACATATGTAGCAGATGTTCAGTTTGGTCTCCGTGTGGGTCCCCTAACAATTAGAGTTGGGGCTGTCTCTGACTCTGATGCCTGCCTTTGGATTCCTGTCTCATAGCTGAGCTGCCTTGTCTGTCCTCAGTGGGAGAGGATGCACTTACTCTTGCTGGGACTTGATGTGTCAGGGTGGATTGGTAACCATGGAAGGGTCCCCCGTTCTCTGAGGAGAATGAAAGGGGGAGTAGGGAAAGGGTGTGAGGATGAGACTGGGGGGAGAGGAGGGAGGGGGCTACAAACAGAATGCAAAGTGAGTAAATAAAGTAATGAAAAAAAAAAGGATTGAGAAGTAAAGGGTTGACTGTGGGGCATTGAACCTTGAAGCTAGATTGATCTTTGAATATGTTGATGTAGGGCAAGGGCTTTCCATATATAACAGCCAATACCACTATTATTATTCTGGTGAATTTTAGAAAACAAGAGAAGCAAGGCCTGAAAGTCTCATTATTAGTAATGGAAATGGTTTATTTTTACATTTTCATCAGTTATAATTTGAAAATGTATGTTCTGCTCCTTTGTCTTTAAAATTAGCCATCCTGGTGCGTGCTAAGCTTTATTTCCTACTTTATAAATACAACCATCTCCCTCTGATGAATCATAAGCCAGCAAGGTATTAAGTGCTCAAGGTTAGTTATAGAAAGCTCAACCCAGCGGCAAACGTAAACACAATTTTCTTCCTTTTCTTATTAATTACTAGATAACAAGTCCAGGCAGTAACACAGAGCCAGAGCGGAGGTGGGGTGTCTTAAATTAGACTCATTCTTTTTGTGAGATCATAGAGTGTAACGGAAGAGGACAGCCTAACCCATCACAGGGTTGTCTTGAGTCAAATCAGGTAAACTGACACCAGGTGCCATTGACTCACTCTTTAGTTTTGACTCATTCTCTCCCTGAGTAAAGAGGAGAATTGATTCAGGAAGCATGTAGGAAGTTCCTGCTTTGGGGTGGAGTTGCTATGGAGGAGACACCAACATTTACACATATCTCCGGCATGTGCATGCTCCTTCTTTGCTGAGCCTTGCTCTTCAACAAGCCAGCTGGAACTCTCTTTGCCGGGTCAACACTCTGCCTTCCTTCTATGTATGTACGTCTCTGGGTGTTGTGCTGGACATCTTAGCTTTATGGGTTTCTGATTGGATTGTGAGTCCACCAAAGACACTCCTTATCTATACAGTTTTCCACGTGAGGATTAACTATTATTGCAACATCGTTTAAAACACTACTTTTCACTTGTGTTTTTTTTTCAATCAGGAGATAACTACCTTTGAAAAATGAAACAAACACCTGGACAAATTTTATTAGTTCTTAGTAGTCTTTGCATGGTGACTGAACCTCCCTTCTAACAGGACAGGCTGAGATTTCGAGTGGCTGCTGCTCCTTGGGACCTGCATGCTAGAGAGAATGTTTCCGGGTGTACACGGAGCAGTCCTTGGAGGCTGACCATCAGGTAACACAGTGTTTGTGACTGTGTCTGTTAGTGAATGCTTGGAACCAGACAATAGTACCAGTGTGGAGTCAGCTGAGGGCTAAGAGAGGCTCTCCCATTGGCCACTCAAAAGCAAAAAGAACCATCATAAAACCCCGTTGTCTTATTTAGTTTTCTCTTTGCTATGACTAAACACATGACAGAAATTACCGCAGGAAGGGAGGGTTTCTTGTGGCTCACCGACAGCATCATGGAAGAGAGGGTGAAGCCATAGTGTACCTGTTGTCAGGAAGCAGAGATGAACGCTGGTGCTCAAATCCTGTTCTCCCATTGGTTAGACTCTCTCCGTGTCTCTGTCTCTCTCTTTCTCATGTGTGTGTGTGTGTGTGTGTGTGTGTGTGTGTGTGTGTGTGTGTGTGTGTCCATGTGTGTGGAGATCACTTGAGCATGAGCCTTGGTGGCCAGAGGCCAACTCTGAGTTACCTTTCTCTACTGTTCCCCACTTTTCTTTATTCTTGAGATAGGATCTCTTTTGGAACCGACAGGTCACAGTTTCTGCTGGATTGGCGTGAGCAAAGCCTTCGAGATTCTGCAGGCATGCTGCCCAGAGAATGGAGGCTATAAGTCCATGCTGCAGCGCTTCACATTTATGTGGCTCTCTTGGATTCAAACTGAGTTTTCCAAGCTTATGCAGCTTTCACTTTATTCATTAGGTCTTGTCTGCATCCCTCCTTTTTATTCAGTCTGTGTCTCCAAGCCAACAGATGGTGGCTAACCATATTTCAGGCCCTTCCTATCTCAATTAGCCCAATCTACAAACTATTCACAGACTCATCCAGAGCTGTGCTTCTGAAATAAGTCTTAATCCCATCCAGTTGATAGTGAAAATTATCCACCACACCTGCACCAGCTCGCTCTTTGGTGGGTCAAGCTTGTCTGGCAGTGTATTCAGAGACTTGAGGCAGTGCATGGATGACTGACTGCTCTTACTGCTCAACCCAAACTCAGGGATGTAGTCAGAGAATCTTAGCTCCATGGGATAGGGACACATGCCTTGCCAGAGAAGGCGTGCCAAAAACAGTGCTACGAAACAAAGTGGCGCCCCAATCCCCCCAAAAATGACTAATGAGGCAAAAGTTCTGGCTGCTAGAAGTCAATGAGATGAGTAATAGATCCAGGGGTGGGAAAGGGTGAAGAGTAATGAGGGAGGTGAAAGTAATTTGTCACCAGTTGGGGAGGCAGGCCCAAAACTCTTTTTATTGGCCACTCAGGAAGCAGCCTGTGGCACTGTGCCACTTAGTTTGGCTTAAATGCATATAGTGCAAAGGCTTTTTTTTTTCTTTGTAGCTGAGAAGGGAAAGGACTTTCTTCCCTCAAGGCCATGTCCACTAGCCAGCTTTAGATAGGTGAACTGAGGATATAGAATTGAAAATGCTATAACTATGAAGAACAGAAGTTAAATTGTAATAGACATTCTTGGAAGGGGGAGGCAGAATGGGACAAGACGACATTTCCTAAGGACACTAGAAGGGAGACAGAAAAGGACAGTGGTTTAAAATGATTGTCCTTAGGTTGAGGTAAAACAGTTCAAGAAAAGCCTGAAAACTCAAGTCCAGCTTGAAGCCCTGTGGTAAGAGATTAACTAACAGATAGGTAAAAAAGCGTCAGCTGGGAAGGGAAATGGAAGTGGCCCTTTGCCCTGTGACTGTAAGTGGCTTTTTCATTCAAGCCACAGAAGTTCTGGAGAGGGGGGACAGCATGATTCATACATGGAATGGAGGACATCATGTGGGTAAGGCTAAAGAATGACAATATTCTGTGGAGGAGAGGACGTGGGGCAGCACTTAACACCAGCTCAAAGCCCTTTGAAGGACCTTTCTGACCCCAAGAGACGAAGGCACTATCTCATTGTATCCTGAAAGACAGGACAGGACCAGTGAGGAGACAATGGCATACAGGGATGTCCATTGCTGGTAGGGCGGTATTCCAATACAGGGAACTCCTAAGCAAGCGCTGGCTGTTCATTTATTGAAGGACATAGCTCATGCTATTTTCCTAATCATCTGATTATATCCAGTTTCTAAGTATACATGAGCACTAGATACATGAAGGTAGCAGAGTTGCTTGAATGGAACACAATTCAGTTCTTGCTCAGAAAAATAAAGAAACAAAGAAACCATAGGGGGGAAAAAACCATGCTTCCTTTTGCCACTGGAGAAGTACTTCTGTGTCGCATAGCTTTTGAATGATGAAGCTCCTAAAATGAACTGTATTTTGATAATTATCCCTGTTGTAGAAACATGGTCAAAGCTTTGGGGTTAGCTAGGTAGGGTTCAACATCTTTCTCTGAAAAATAATGTGACCTGTGTGAGTCTCCCAGCCTGTCCTGGTTTCTCCTTCTGTTTTGGATAAACTGGCTTATAGTCATCAAGGCCTTAACAGTTAAGGAGGATCACGCCTCGGGAGGCAGACAGCATGTATTCTCACCCACTGGGTACCTATTGGATATTAGGCTGTGCTAAAACTGGGGAATAAAATGTCAGATAATCTCATCATGTTGTCTCTCAAAGTAGCTGTACTGGCTGGCTTTATGTCAACTTGACACAAGCTAGAGTTGTCTGAAAGGAGGGAGCCTCACTTGAGATAGGATCCGGCTGTAAGGCATTTTAATTTAATTTAATTAATTTTACATCCTGATTGTAGCACCTCCTTCCTCTCCTTTCAATCCCACTCCTCCCATTTCCCTATCCCCTTCCCTTACTCCTCAGAAAAGGGGAGCCCCTCCAACCCACTCAAGCACAACAAGTTGCACCAGGACTGAGCACATCCTCTTCTGCTGTGGCCAGGTGAGGCAGCCCCACCAGGAGGAAGTAATCCAAACTCAGGGAACAGAGTTCATGCTACAGACAGTCCCTGTTCCCTTACCAGGGGACCAGCATGACGGCCAAGCTACCCATCCACTACATATGTGCAGGGAGCCTAGGTGTAGTCCATTTTCTTAATTAGTGGGTAATGGGGGAAGGCATAGCCTACTCTGCATGCAAACATTTCTGGGCTGTTGGTCATGGGTTCTATAAGAGCACAGGTTGAGCAAGCCACGATGACTATGCCAGTATGCAGCATTCCTCCATGGTCTTTGCCTTGGCTCCTGCCTCCAGGTTCCTGTCCTGCTTGAGTTCCTGTCCTGACATCCTTTGATGACGAACAGTGAGATAGAAGCACAACCCAGGTACACTCTGTCCTCCACAAGTTGCTTTAGTCATGGTGTTTCAGCACATCAATAGTAATCCTAACTAAGGCAAGTTGGTATCATAATGGGGTATTGCTGTGACAGATAGAACCATATTGTTTGGGGAGAACTGTGGAAGGATTTTGGGACTTTGGGCTAGAAAAAGGTATTGAGAGTTGAGAAGTCAGTGAGCTGTTTTGTAGGGGTTTGGAAGATGTTGAGAGTGATGCAGATGAAGGAGGCCAGACTGTGGAGTTTCAGAGAGAAGCGAAGGCCCACCAGGTATTTTGTGTGAACAATCTGTGGCATCTTGTCAGCTGGAGCTGAGTAATCAGCTGTGATTAGCAAGAGCCCGGCATCACCGAGGTGAAGTGGTAAGTGTTTCCTCAGGGTCAGCACACAGAAGCTACTGTCCAGAAGCGGCCAAGGTTGTATCTCCTGCTGACAGCTGAACTTGGTATTGTAAGAGTGACCCAGATAGCACTGGTTTTGAAGGTATTAAAGGGTCATGGAGAACAGCTGAGCTTTGGCCCTGTGTGGCAGGTTTGGGGAAACTGATAAGAGCTCAGGAGAAGCTATTAGTGAAAGTGCAGTTCAGTTGCAGCAAGGGACCCCAGACATTTCGGAGATGACAGTACCATGGGATGACCACCACGAAGAGTAGCAGTGGTGGAGTGGAGCCAGCAGGAGACTAAGAGACAAACTGTGTGTGCTGCAGAGGGCAGAGCCAGAGAAGTGACCCAAGCCTCTCAGAGGAGCCCAGAAGACTGTGAGTGAATCCCAATAATTGGGCATTGAATTATTTAAACATTTGGTGATTTGCTTTGCTTTGCCAGATTGTCCCTGTCCCCTGGTTCTTCCCTCTTGAAGTAAAGTATTTATGTTTTATTTGGTAGGAGCCCATAGTTAAGAGACTTTGAATTTTAAAAGACTTAAGACTTTAAGAGAACAGGAAAATTTAAGTGTTTGAATGCGCCTCCTACACACATGTAACTAATGGGCAGCTTGATCTTCATGTGGGCTCCCTTGTAAGTTGAGTGGGTGCTGTCTGTGACAAGGACTCTGTTGCCGGCTTCCAATCACTTCATCCTAAGTGGACTGCCTTGGCTGGCCTCAGTGGATGAGGATGAGCTCAGTCCTGATGGAGAAGGGGAGGGGGGCACAGGGAAGGAACAGGATGAGAAAGAGGGACCAGGAGGAGAGGAGGAGAGGAGGGGGGAGCTTCGATCAGGATATAAAGTGATTATATAAATTTTTAAAAGTACTGTTTCTTTCGGTTTTCAAGTACATCTCAGTATATGACCAATAATAATAATAATAATAATAATAATAATAATAATAATAATAATAATAATAATAATAACATAAATAAACAAATAATAACAACTAAATTTAATCATCAGCTGAGCTATAATGGTGAAAATATCCATTGGTCACTGGACCAGAAGACATGGAATCATTGGAAGATTTTGTGTGTATTTAGACTTAAACTCTATGAACCATTTATGTTGCAGATGGATGTTGGTGTGATGTGTTTCTGGAGTGTTCCCACAAGTTCATGTTCTTTAATACCAACTTCTCAGTCGGTGGTGCTAACTTAAAAGGTCTAAACCTTTAGGAGGTGGAGCCTTCCTAGAGGAAGTGGCTTCCGTGTGCTTAGGCCTTGAGGTTGTATAGTCTTGTTCCGTTTCCTGTTTACTTTCCACCTCCTGACTACAGATGTGTTGTGATCTGTCCACTTGCTCTTCAAGCCTTCTCAACATAAGTAGGAGGGATTTGTAAACAAAATAAATCTTTCTAGGACATATCGGAAGATGTTTTTCTCTCTCTAACACTTGTGTTTTGATAGAATAAAATCTTATGGATGATAGGTAGCCTGTACCAGAAATGAAAGAAGATAGGGTGTCCTCAAGAATTACATCTTTTGTTTGTTTGTTTGTTTGTTTCCAAGACAAGTTTTCTCTGTGTTGCCTGGACTCACTTTGTAGACCAGGCTGGCCTCGAACTCACAGAGATCCACTTCACCTATCTCTGTCTCCCTGAGGTGTGCACCACCACATCTGGCTTCATGTATTTTAAAAATAGTTTATTTATTTGTGTTTTGTCTGCATGCATGTCTGTGTGAGGCTATCAGATCCCCTGGAACAGGAGTTTCAGACAGTTCTGAGCTTCCATGTAGGTGCTGAGAATTGAACCTGGGTCCTTGGAAAGAGCAGCCAGTGCTTTTAACTGCTGAGCCATCTCTTCATCCCTGGAATGTCATGGTTTAATGGAACATCCCATTAGAAACAGATTGAGAGCTTTTTCAGATCAGCTCTGTGGAGTGGAATGTGAGTGATGGAGGATGATGTAGAGGCCATTCTGAGTTTTAAGCTCACAGAGGGTTTTCTTATTAAGTGGGGGCTGGGTAGGTGCAGGGGCGGGAGCATTGAGCTCACCTTGAGAAAAAGAATGTAATGAGAACAGACTAGAATTTAAACCCTAGTTCTGCCTCTGGTTGTGTGCTTTGACTATATGGCCTAGGTTTGCTGAGCTTCTGGTTTCTTATATAGGATATGGAGACAATTCATGACCTAGATATATAGGAATAGATGTTCACTATTGCATGAGTCATAAATGACAGCCACTATTTTTAATGGATAGAGATGGGACAAAATTGCATTTTAAATAAACAGTGGCATTGAGTATAAGCACAAATGCAGGGTTCTGGAAGTTTTGTAACAGTACTATGTTTAGAGTTGGGGTTTTACATTTCAGACTGGGTTCAAATGCACTGCTAGATCCATATGTGCTTGTGCTCAGTGACACTTCCATGGGGCTGTTTACTTCACTCATCAACACAAAGGAAATCCAAGAAGTTAAATGAAATGTATCTAGACTTAAGTCAACAAAACATCTGACACTTGTTTTTAATACCATAAGACAACGGATTGTTAATCTGCAGTTAACATTTGAGCTGGCAAATGAAATTGTGTTTCTCCTCAAAACCACTGGAGGATGCTCCACTAGCTCTCCTTTAGGAATTTAGGATATAGTTTCTAGAAGTCTGCATAATTCCCAAAGAGCATTCTTAATGGTGTATTACAAGCATTAGCAATACAGCTAATCCCATCTTGAAGGGCAGGACAGAAAAATCTGGCCAGCCTTGCACTGGAGGCTCACTGAATTATTGATAAGCCCTGCTCTGAGTTAGCACAAGGTTTGACCTCACAAGAATCCCAGCCTCAGGCAGGAGACAGAGAGCATGATTTACAAAAGACATAATCTTCCTGAGCTCTCTGGTTCTTTTTGGAATCTTTCTTATACCTTCTTTAGAATGATACCTAGACCTTGACCACATTAAAAAATTATATTCACTCACCATTTTATTTTCTGTATCTTTTTAATAAAAGTAATAAATATGACCCTACATGCCTCTTAATAAACATTAACTTAACAAGCATTAATAAGTATAATAATTCTAGCAATAGAATTAATTATATCTCAAATTAAATTATTAATGTGTTACATTATATTAATATGCATTAATGATAGTCATAAATATTTCAATAAATATGGCTCATTTGGGAGGAAGCACATTAAAATTAAATATTGTAGATTTACATATAAAGAGATTGAGGTTCAAAGTTTTCAGAGACCTAAGTGAATGGGTCAATGGTTGGATGCCAAAATGAGTGCTCACTTACTCATCTTGGCCAAAAGGTGATCTAATGGGAAGCATTGCATGAGAGATCATGAAACTTGGATAATATTCCTAAACCCTTGGTTCTTAATCCCGTGTCTTTGGGCAAAACACAAAATCTCACAAAAGCTCTTAATTTGACTCCTGTGAAGTTCATGCCAGAAAAATCAATGTATAATTATGTCATAAACACAGAAATATCATGCAAATGAATGCAAATACAGACAATATTAATTACCAAGTCATTCACCACATGTTATTTTATTTATACTTCTACCACTCTCCATAGCCCTTGGCAGGGTTCCACTGCCTGTGAGACAGGTTGGTTGGGCAAGTTAGTTACTATTTGGTCTCCAGTGTAACTTTCACAGTCCATGAATGAGACGTTGAGAATTCAAGGATAAGTAAAATGTGGCCCCTACATTCTGAGCAAAGCTCTGTGGGGAGATAAAAAGTAATAGTTCAGTCTTTGCTACTTTGATAACATATGATCTCGCTCTAGTGTGGAACGCATGTCAGTAAACAAACAGGGATTGCAGCAAGCAGAGAAGGGGAACCAGGGATTTTGATTTCAGGTGGAACACGCATGCCTGGCTCTTTGAACCAACTTCCTAATGTGACAAATGGGGCTAAAAATATCACTTTTTAAGAAAGCAGGCTTGGGTATCTATGCAACTTTGGGATTTAATTGAAAAATAAGGTTTCCAGAAGGAATTAGCTAGGATGTTTGCTAAAGCTTCTGGTGCAGAATAGGCACTGAAAACTGGACACTTAGGCAAGGGCCTGTGGGTCTCAGGTGAAGTACCAGGCAACCTTTCTGTTTCCTTGGTAGCCAATAGGATTTCATGACACCCACACACCACTGACTTGTTTATGTTGCCAACACACTGAGGTTCCAGGAATTGCATTCACTTCAGGAATAAAATGTGACTCATTAAGAAGAATGGATTTGTATATGTTTTTTACAGTTTAGACAAAACTCAAAATTCTCCTTAGATCACCTTGAAGAGAAGAAAGACACAAAGTCTTCCGATCTGTATTCACAGAGAATTTTTCCCTGGCCGGAAATGGGGACAAACTGTTCCAGAAGCCTGGTGTGGAAAGAACAATCATTTATTCTGAAAAGTCTCCAGAGACGACAAGCAACTGCTTAGCTGGACTAGGGGAAACACAGCTAAGCATGGCTTTAGTTTGAGGACAGTTCTTGGCTACCTACAGATAGAAAAGTTGCCGTCTAGGCCTCCTTAACTTCTTAGCCTACTCTGGATGCTCATTAAATGCATTCCAAATTTGCATTTATTTATCAATGCTAATGTAAAAGGCTTTTATTTTCATTGTCCACTATTGGGTGGCAAACTACCCTAAAAGCTTAGGCCTTGAAAAACTGTGTGTGTGTGTGTGTGTATGTGTGTGTGTGTGTGTGTGTGTGTGTGTGTGTGTGTGTGTGTGTGCATGAGTGTGAAGGTGCACATGTGTGGGTTGTGTGAATGTCAGAGTATAATGAAGGGTGGCAGTCCTCAGGCTTTGCCCACCTTTATAACTTCTATTTATTTTCAAAGGCTGTGTCACTGGCCTGGAAATCAACAAATAGGCTAGGCTGGCCGGCCAGAGAGCCTGAGGAATCTGCATGTCCCCACTTCACCATCACGACACTCTGCCCAACTTTTGGTATGAGTCCGGGGAAGGATATACAGGTCATTATGCTTGGGAAGCAAGTGCTTTCCTGACTGATCTGTCTCCCAAGCCCTGAAACAATACATTTGAAATCTCTTTCCTCTGTAGATTTGGCTTAGCTTGATGGTTCTTCCTTCAAGTCGTTTGTGAGTATGCAGCCAGAGAGTGGTTAATGCTGAAGTCACATAAAGGTTCACCTGAGTGAGACATGCAAGATGGATCATGTGTGTGGCTGGCAGGTGCTACTGGCAAACAGTGTAGCCAGGGCTGCCTACTGAGAGTTCTTCATGTGGGCCTTTTTTGAGGCTTGGCTTTTCACCATGTGGTGACTGAATTCCAGAAGTTAGTAGCTAAAAGCTTTAAGACAGAACCTGATAAATGCTGTAGAGTTACCAGCACACACACACACACACACACACACACACACACACACACACACACAGCCAAACAGAAAGCCTGCTAAAGACTAATGAAAGGGCTATAAAGACCACCTTGGTGTCAGAGATGTCAAAGTATTATCAAATGCAGGAATATAGAATAAATTTCTTGGTAAGAGGAATGGGAAAGGATCTGTGGCCATCTTTAATACATTATACAGTACTGAATATCACATTATATTTTTCTAATTACTTAGTGCTAATGCATTACATAGTAATGATAATCTTGGTTGACCTAGTAGTCTACAATGCTGCTTTACTTTATAAGTTCATGAGGCCTGATAATTTCATGCGGATACTCTTTGGTTATCTATATAGACAATCCTGTCCTCTGTGTATATGACTGTCATTTTTCTTTTTTAAAATTTTTTATACATTTTATATTTTCTATTCACTGCTTTTCAGGAGCTTAGGGCTCCAGTGCAAGGCCAATAAATGCGAAGGGGAATAAGCGTTCATTTATTATTATTTTTTTGTTTGTTGTTTTGGGACAAGGTCTTGCTTTGTTAGCATCATCTGGCCTCAAACTCAAATCTTCTTCTGCTGCAGATCTACGAATGCTGGAGTTGCAGGATTTGGTCACCGTGCCTGACTTATATTGTCTATTAATTGTATTTACTATAGTTCCTTAAAAAGGGCTTTTTGCCAACCCATTATTTTTTTATTCATACACATTTCACACTATAGGGGACTGAACCCAGGGATTTACACCTGTAAGGAAAGCAACCTACCACTGAACTTCATTGACAGCCACAATAGAATACTTTTCTCTTTCATAATATATAAGGGACAGGACCTTCTTTATAGATGAGTGAAGAGTGGGAACTGACTTTCACATGAACTCCAGTGCCCCATATTTGACCATGTCCCCTGGATGGGGAGGCCTGGTGGCACTCAGGAGAAGGATAGCAGGCTACCAAGAAGAGACTTTATGCCCTACGATCATATACAGGGAGAGGAAGTCCCTTTCAGTCACAGTCATAGGGGAGGGGAATAGGGTGAAAGTGGGAGGGAGGGAGAATTAGGAGGATGGAAGGAATGGGATGATCATTGAGATGTAATATGAATGAATTAATAAATAAATTTAAAAAATAAATAAAGAGAATAACACATGGTTGCACTATTAGGATCATAGTCCTATTTAGGTTTGGTGTATGTTAATATACCTCACCAAATAAAAATGTGTTTTTATAATTCCTAGTTTGTTAAGAGATCTTTTTATGAATTGGCTTTGAGTTTTGTGAAACACATTTTACATTCATTATAACTACTATATGACTTTTCTTTTTTAGTCTATTAATATATATTGTTCTGGTAACTTTTTATATGCTGATGCAACATTGCATTTTTGGTTATAAAACCTTTTGTGCAACATTTTAATATATTGAACTGATTTTTCTTGTTTTGCTGAGAATTTGTGTATGTCTGTTCTTAAGGGATACTGATATGGACTTCAATGTTTCCATGCCTAGTTTGTAAGAGGTAAGTCTTGTCAAGTAAGGAACTATTGCATTTTCTTGGGAGAAAGGTGGATTGTCAGGTTCATTTCCTAGTTAATACAATTAAAAATTTATTTCCTCAGTTGTGCCAAACACATTTCAAATGCCCAGTACTGCCAAGTAGCATGAGGCCACTGTGTTAAAAGTTGTAGATTCTAGAAACCTTCTTGTTTGTGAAAATTGGCAAAGGTAAAGGCCAATAAACCAATGGAGATGAAAAAGAAATCTAGAAATGGACTCTTTATTAGTAAGACTTGTCTGTGACAAATCACATTATTAATCAATGAGGCAAAAGAATGAAGGACCAGCATAACTAGATTTGAATGTTCTGAGGACTAGGGGAGGGAGGGAGAGGGGATGAGGGAGGGAAGGATGATAGGGAGGTGATGAGGGAGGAGCTGTAATCAGGATGTGAAGAATTCAAACTGCAGAACGAAGCAGGTAACTTATATTGCTAATCCCACTACATGGGGATAGCTCTGAGACTGGCTGAGACATGAATGTCTATGCATAAACAATGCTTCTTGTTGGTTACAGAATCCCTGTGACTTATTATTAGATGCCACTCTTCATATGTCATGAATGAAGATTTACAGATGTCTTTTTTCTGCCCATACAAAGAGCAGAGAAGCAGCCTTAATTGTTCTGTGTATCACACACACTTCATATATTTATAATTTTAGGACTGTATGATGCTTGTGAGAAATCATATATTTTCAGAACAAAAGAACAGGACAGTGATGCTGGATCAGACCTGACAGGATTCATTCCTTTCAGCATGCTCAACACTGATATCCTGCATCCTTCATGTTCTAGTCACAAGTACTTCAGTTGCTGTTCCTCACCAGAACAGGACAATTCCCAGGAAAGTTTTGAAGAAAGCTTTTGTACCCAATTGGTCCAGCAATTCAGACTATCCCACATAGAACTTTAATTAAGCTTGGAATTTCACAATATTTAGAAACTGGACCACAAATGCTATTCCTAGATTGTTTAGCCATTTTCCCAAATTTTATTTTATTTGGACACCCACAAAGATATTATTTGTCCCAAATCAACCAGAAGAAACCTTAAAAGAACAATACCCCATTTTCCTTAAGGGGGGTTGGGTAGGTTTTTGGTTCTTTTCTTGGACTACAGATGTCTGTTTTCAATGGGGGTTGGTTATAAGTTATTATTGGTCTTATTCAGAGAGAAAAAGTTGGACTCAGGGATGTTTCTCTTTTCCCTTATCTTTCTTTCTTAGGTTTAGAGATAGGGATTGAAAAGAAAGAGGAGGGAATAATATAGAAATATATAGGTATGATAGGACAAAAAGTAGATTATTGAATCTACTCGTCAACTTAATGCCTTAATTGTTACTCATGATGTTATTTTTAATTCATTGTATAGAATTTTGTATATTGATGCAAAATAAATTGAATTTTGATATATTGTTATAGAATTCAAATTTAAGAATTCTTCATACACATTATATATATATGTATATATATATGTACATATATTTCTACTATAATATGGAGTATTGTATCCATACAATTCAATTATAATACAAAGTTTATTTCCCATACTTTGAAAGTGCCATTTCAGGCTGCTTAGGATATTTAAGTAATACAAGTTAATTGTTAGTTGATCAAATCATGGTCATGTCAATTACTAGTCTATTTTTTTAATCATAAGAATATACATCCTAGGTTTAACAGATAGATATGATTCTATAGATAGACAAGGTAAAATAGATATAGTCCTCAAAAACTTCAGAGACCTACAGGATATAGCATTTAAAGATGTTTTTATTAGTTTAAAGATTCTTTGACAAAAAGACAGGTTAACTCATGGCAACACCCAGCCTACCTCAAAGATGATGAGCACCAAAGAACTCCATATGGAGATGGCTTCAAATGTGACAAACCAGCCACTGGGCAAAATGTCTTCGTTTCTGCCACAGACAGAATTCTTATTAAAAGTGGGCAAGCTTGCATGCAGGCAGAGTCGACGGCCAAACTCTTCCAAGACAGGGTATGCAAGTCCTCAATAGTTCCTGCCTCGCAAATTTGTCTGTCAGATATATTGGGCCAGAAGACTGAAGATGATACTCCAATGTTCTATAAAGTTTTGAGTGACTATTCAGGCAGCAAACTGTCTCTGTCATGTTCTCATTTTGAAAGCTGCTAATATGAAGTTCCTGTCTACTCAGATAATTAATTTTATTCCTTCTCAAGTCTCTGATGTGGTTGAAGACCAGATAGTTTAGTTTTACAATTAAGCTTAGTTTGTTAGGGGTTAAAATGTTTTTAAGTCTAGGTAGATGCTTTAAGTTGATAGAGATGAGATATGATAGATATTGATTTACATTCAGAATTTTAGACTTACCATGATAGGAAAGATGTTCTCTTTAAGGTTGCCAAATTCAAATAGTCAAAACACTATGAATGTAACATTTATATAATTCTTGATTGTTCCATGGTTCTTCTTGCTGCAGGTAGTTTGTTGTATATATGTGTAATAATATAAATGTATATATAAAAAAGAAAAATATTGAAAAAGTTATTTGAATGGAGAATTAATGAAAGAAGGTATTCAAATCAATAAACATATAAAAGATGCTTAAATTTATCAATAACTAAGTAAATAAAATTGGGCCATAGTATAATATTATCACATGTTTTAAAAATAAGGTAGTGTTATTATTTATTTTTTTTATTTGTGGGACTTGACTGTGGCAAAACATTTTCACTAAAGAACTGTGTCACTCAGCATATAAACCTCAATCCTCAACTTCAGCAGTGAACGAACAGTACATAGCACTAGGGATGGAAAATGAACAACTGTGCAGTTTGTCAGGAAGGACATTAAGACCTGCATCAGAATTCAAAGAAGCCTTCCCTGGAAAGGAAACAGATCTGCATTCCAGAATTCTGTTAAACTTGGAAAAATGGTAGGAAGTACTTATAGGCAGAGGTACATATATATGTGCATTTCCACAGCTCCCTTGTCAGAGGCTGCAGCTATCATCCACAGTGATTGTAATACCTAGTTTTTTAATGACATCATTCTATATCCTCATGTCACTAATATAGTACATTGTTGTACTATATTCATCTCATATTCTTAACACTGTAAGGTTGAGTGATATAATTTTTAAATATGTGCTAATTTTTTTCAAGAAACACACAACTTAAAAATAAAACCACCTAGTTTGAACAGGTTTTGCCTGCCAGAGTGACTCCTCAACTTGAGAGCATTGGTTGCCCGAGTATTGAAGGGTCAAGTTTTACTTTCTTGGTATATGCTCAGAGCCTACATCTGACTTTGAGGTTTTCTTCCCTTTTACCAATTTTGAACACAAATACCCATTCAGTCCATTGTTTGGTTCCTGCTTTAAACCAACTATTTCTTCCTTTACCAAGACCCAGGGCTGTACCACACCAAATACCGTGGTGTTAGCTTTCATCTAATACTGTTCTGATGATCGTACAGCTTTCCTGGTGGCATGTGAGTGGGGTTTAGGTTAACAGTGCATGTACACCTTAAGAAGTGCAGTGAAGATCTCAGAAATTCCAGAGACCTTTGAATACTCCGAAAAGGACCACTCTTGAATGATGGAATCTAGGTGTCATATCAGAATTTCAAGAGCTGCTTTGAGACTGACATATCTCTGAAGTCATCACACATCCCTCCTGGGATGCACTTTCTGGCTGGGTATGGCAGATACAGGGAGCAGTTGGCAGTTTCCCTGTGTTCCTTTCTTCAGCATCTGCTTCAGCTCTGTCAGTGTTCCTGCCACTCTCTGGTCAAGAGCTGAGCAAAGCAGTGCTAGAAGAGTCTCGCCATTTTTACTTTATCCTCTGGTGGAGAATTCACTCTAGAGCTATCTGTTAGCATCCTTATCTGATCATGCTTTTTGGCCACTCTTGCCTCACTTTTCTCTGATACATGTTCAATACATGTTTGTACTCTTTTTTTCTCCGAAAGATTTCATTTATTTTTGGCATATACATTTATATTATTACATGTGAAGAAAAAAGTACATACAGCAAAAAGAACCATGAAACAATCAGGGATTATGTGAATGTTACATTCATGGTGTTGTGGTTAATTATATACTGCAACCTTGTAGAAAACATCCTTCCTATCTTGGTGATTCCAAAACTCTGAATGAGAATCTATTTAGAGCTAAAGACATCTTACCCCCTAATTAGCTAAGGTTAATTCTGAGACTAAACTATCTGCTCTTCAAACCCATCAGAGACTTGAGAAGGACTCAAATTTAGTTACTTGAGTGAACCTGAAGTTCAGGTTAGCAGCTTCCAAAATGAGCAAACAAGAAAAAGAAAAAAATGACAGAGACAGTTTGCTGCCTGAACAGTCACCCAAAACTCTCTAAAATGTTGGAACATCATCTTCAGCCTTCTGGCCCAATATGTCTGACAGACATATTTGTGAGGCAAGAACCACTGAGGACTTCCTTACCCTGTCTTGGCAGAGTTTTGCTATCAACTCTGCCTGCATCCAAACTTGCCCACTTTTAGGCAGAATTCTGTTTGTGGCAGAAATGAGAACATTTTGCCCAGTGGCTGGTTTGCCACATTTGAAGCCATTTCCACATGGATGCTCTTTGATGCTCATCATCTTCTTTGAGATAGGCTGGGTGTTGCCAGGAGTTAATCTGTCTTATTGTCAAAGGATCTTTAAAATATTTTTAAGAGAGAGAAATATTTATTTCTTTTTTGGAGGAGAGATCTTTCCTAGTAATTTTTTTCACTTTACATCCTGCTGGTAGCACCATCCCTCCCTCTCTCCCCTCCCCTCTCCTATTCCTCAGAAAAAGGGATTGCCCTGCTACCCACCTACCCCAGCTCATCAAGTCACATCAGGGCTGAGCACATCCTCTTACCCCTGGTAAGGCTGTCCTGGAAGGGGGGGAGTAATAAAAAAGCTGGTAAGAAAGTCCATGGCAGAGAGAGCTCCCACTCACTTCAATAGAGGGCCCGTATGAAATCTGAGTTACCCATCAGCTACATTTTTGTAGGGGGCCTAGATCTATTTAATGCAAGGTCCTCAGTCTCAACAGGCCACTCTGAGCTATAGCCAGTTGGTTGTTGGTCTTCTTGTGAAGCTCCTATCACCTCCAGATGCTTTTCCCATTCACCCAACTCTCCCCTTAGACTCCCTATGATTTGCCTAATGTTTGGCTGTGAGTCTTGGCATCTGTTTTGAGTCGCTGATGGGTGAAGCCTCTCAGAGGACGACCCTGCTAGGCTCCTGCCTGCACATGTAGCAGAGTATAGTTAATAGTGTCAGAAGCTGGTTCTCTCACATGGTGTGTATCTTGGATTGGGCCAGGAATTGGCTGGACATTCCCTCAATCTCTGCTCTATCTGTTCTATCTTTATCCCTGTACATCTTGCAGGCAGGGTGAATTTTCAGTTCAAGTTTTGGTGGGTATATTGGTGTTAACCTCCATCTACTTGTCTTATCTAGTTAGAGGGTGACCTCTTCAGTCTCTATGGCCCCTGCTACTAGGAGTCTCTGCTAGAGTCCCTCTCATATCCCACCAGGAGCCTACCCTGATTTAGGTCTCCAGCTTGTACAGAGATGCTCCCACCCACCATTTCTCTTTTCTCTATAGGCATTTTGTCCTCCTGCGTCCACTCTCCGCAGGTTGAATATCCATCCTCATATCTCTCTGTGTTTCCTATCTTACCTTGTTCCTTCTCTTCAACCACTATGGCTGTCAATTCTATTTCACCTTCTGAGTGAGATTTAAGCATCCTTCCTTGGATACTCCTTGTTACCTTCCTTGGGTCTGTGCATTGTAGTATGTTTATCCTGTATTATATGGCTAAAATCCACTTATGCGTGCAAACCATCTGTGTCTTTCTGGGTCTGTGTTACCTCACTCAGAATGGTATTTTCTAGTTCTAGCAATTTGCCTGCAAATTTCAAATTATCTTTGTTTTAAATAGCTGAGTAGTATTCCATTATGTAAAAGTATCACAGTTTCTCTATCCATTCTTTGATGGAGGGGCATCTAGGTTGTTTCCAGATCCTATTATGAATAAAGCTTCTATGAGCATAGTTGAGCAAATGTCCTTGTTGTATGATGGAGTGGTATAGCTCTGTCATGAGGTAGAGATATTCCCAATTTTCTGAGAAAGCACCAGATTGATTTCTAAAGTGGATGTACATGCTTGTACTTCCACCAATAATAAAGGAGTGTTCCTCTTTCTCCTTATCATTGCCAGCATGTGTTATCACTTGAATTTTGGTTCCTAGCTATTCTGACAGGTATAAGATGGAATCTCCGAGTTGTTTTGGTTTGCATTTCCCTGATGACTAATAATGTTGAGTATTTCTTTAAGTGCTTCTCAGCCATTTGAGATTCTTCTGTTCAGAATTCTCTGTTTAACTCTGTACCCCATCTTTAATTGGGTTATTTTGTTTGTTTGTGTTTAATTTCTTGAATTCTTTATGTAGACTAACATTTTGTTCTATTGACAGGGTCCTTGGCCTTGCAGAAGCTTTTCAATTTCACGAAGTCCCACTTATTCAGTGTTGATCTTAGGACATGAGCCATTGATGTTCTGTTCAGGAAGTTGTCTTCTGTGCCAATGAGTTCAAGGATTTTCCCCATTTTCTCTTCTAATAGATTTAGTGTGCCTGGTGTTATGTTGAGGGCTCTGATTCACTTGGAGTTTAGTTTTACACAGGGTGATAAATATGTATCTATTTGTATTTTTCTACATGTACGCGTCCAGTTAGACTAGCACCATTTATTGAAGATGCTGTCTTTTTTTATTGTATGGTTTTAGCTCCTTTGTAAAAAATCAAGTGTCAGTAAGTGTGTGGGTTTATTTCTGGGTCTTCAGTTAGATTCCATTGATCAACCAGTCTATTCTTATATCAGTATCATGCAGTTTTTATTACTATTTCTCTGTAGTATAGCTTGAAGTCAGGTATGGAAAGGCCTTCAGAAGTTCTTTTTATTATATAGGATAGTTTTAGTTATTCTTTTTTTGTTTGTTTTTTGTTTTTGTTTTTGTTTTTTTGCTTTTCCATATGAGGTTGAGAATTGATCTTTCAAGGTCTGCAAAGACTTGTGTAGGTATTTTGATAGGGGCTTCATTGAACCGGTAGATTGCTATTGGTAAGATGGCCATTTTTACTATGTTATTCCTCCCAATCCATGACCATGGGACAAACTTTACATCTTCTGATATCTTCTTAAATTTTTTTCTTCAAAGACTTGAAGTTCTTGTCATACAGACCTTTGACTCACTTGGTTAGAGTTACACCAAGATATTTTTTATTATTTATGGCTATTGTGAAGGCTGTAGTTTTTCTAATTTCTTTCTCAGCCCATTTGCCATTTCTGTACAGGAGGACTACTGATTTTTTAAGTTAATCTTGTATGCAGACACTTTGCTGAAGGCATTTATCAGCTGTAGGAGTTCTCTGGTAGAATTTTGCTGGTCACTTATATATACTATCACATCTTCTGTAGTTAGTGATACTGTGACTTTCTTTATAATTTATATCGCCCGGATCTTTTGTTGTGTCAGGGCTCTAGCTAGAATTTGAAGAGATATGGAGAGAGTGGGCAGCCTTGTCTAGTCTCTGATTTTAGTGCAGTTGATTTAAATTTCTCTCTATTTAATTTGATGTTGGCTATTTGCTTGCTGTATATAGCCTTTATTGTGTTTAGTTATGTGCCTTGTATCCTTGATATCTCCAAGAATTTTATCATTAAGTCATATTGTGTTTTGTCAAATGCTTTTTCTGCATCTAATGAGATGATCAGGTGCTTTTTATCATTCTTATTGTTTATATGATAGATTATTATTTTATTATGTTGAGCCACCCCTGCATCCCTGGGATGAAGCCTACTTGATCATGGTGGATGATATATTAGATGTGTTCTTGCATTCAGTTTGTGAGTATTTTATTCAGTAATTTTGCATCAATGTTCAGGAGTGAAATTGGTCTGAAATTTTCTTTCTTCATTGGGTCTTTGTGTGATTTAGGTATCAAGGTGACTGTGGCCTCATAGAATGAGTTTGGTAATGTCCCTTCTGTTTCTATTTTGTGTAATAGTGGGAAGAGAATTGGTATTAGCTATTCTTTGAAGGTCTGGTAGAATCATGCACTGAGTCCATCTAGCCCTAAGTTTTTTCTTTTTCTTTTTGATAGATAGACTTTTGATGACTGCTTCTATTTTCTTAGGTGATATAAGACTATTTAATTTGCTTGCCTGGTCTTGATTCAATTTTGATAATTGGTAGCTATCACAAAAATTGTCCATTTCATTTAGATTTCATTTAGATTTTCAAATTTTTTGGCATATATGCTTTTGAAATAAGATCTAATGATTTTTTTTATTTCCTCAGTGTTTGTCATTATTTCTCCCTTTTCATTTCTTACTTTGTTGGTTTGAATACTCTCCTGTTCCCTTTTACTTAGTTTGGCTAGGGGTTTGCCTGTCTTGTTGAGTTTCTCAAAGAACCAGATCTTGGATTTGTTGATTTTTTGTATTGTTCTGTTTGTTTCTAATTTATTGATTTCAGGCCTGAGTTTGATGATTTCCTGCTGTTTACTCCTCTTGGGTGTTTCTGCTTCCTTTTTTCTAGGGCTTCCAGATGTGTTGTTAAGTTGCTTATATGATATATTTCCAATCTCTTTGTTTCTTTTTGTTCTCCAGCTTTCGGGTGAGCTGTTCTGTTGTTAGCATGGAATTTCTTCAATTTCTTTATAAAGGAACTTAGTGCTATGGTCTTTGCTGTTAGTATGGCTTCCATCGTGTCCCATAAGTTTGGATTGTTTTGCCTTTGTTTTCAGTGAATTCTCGGAAGTCTTTAATTTATTTCTTTATTTTATCTCTGACAAAATAAAGTTGATGATTGAGTTGGGAGTTGTTCAGTTTCTATGAGTTTGTAGGCGTTCTATGGTTTCTGCTATTGTTGAGTTCCAGCTTTAATCCATGGCATTCTGATATGATTCAAGGGGTTATTTCAAAAATTTTCTATCTGTTGAAGTTTGCTTTGGGACTGAGCATATGATTAATTTTGGAGATGATTCCATGAGGTGCTGAGAGGAAGGTATATTCTTTTATGTTTGAGTAAAATGTTCTGTTAGGAGCATTTGGTTCATAATATCTATTAGTTTCTTTCTTTTTTAAAATTTTATTTATTTATTTATTTATTTTTGGCATATACATTTATGTTATTACACATAAGTAAGAATACAGCAAGTATACATCAAGAAGAATCATGAAACAATCAGAGATTATATGAATGTTAAATTTAAGATACTTTGGTTAATTTCATTTAGCAACCTTGTAGAAAATAAGTGATGGGATAACAATTGAGATGTAATATGAATAAACTAATAAAATATATTTAAAAAATATCTTTCTTATCTTGATGAGTCTAAAATTCTGAATGAGAATCAATATCTATCCTCTCTCATCTCTGCCAACTCAAAACCTCTATCTATGCCTAAAAACATCTTAACCCCTAAACAGCTTAGGTTAATTGTAAGACTAAACTATCAGGACTTCAACCCCATCAGAGACTTGAGAAGGAATGAAAGTTAATTACTTGAGTGAACCTGAAGTGCAATTTAGCAGCTTCCAGAATAAGAAGGAAAAAAATAAAAAGAAAAAAGTGACAGAGACAGTTTACTTCCTGAACAGTCTCACAAAACTTTCTATAACATTGGAGCATCATCTTCAGCCTTCTAGCCCAATATAGCTGACAGTCTATTTGTGAGACAGTGACTATTAAGGACTTGCTTACCTTGTCTTGGCAGAGCTTGGCTGTCAATTTTGCTTGTATCAAGGCATGCTCAGTTTTAGGCAGAATTGTGTCTCTGGAAGAAACAAAGATGTTTGGCCCAGTGGTTGGTTTGCCACATTTGAAGCTATTTCCATAAAGAGGATCTTTGATGCTCATCATCTGCTTGAGGTAGGCTAGGTGTTGCCCGGAGTTAGCCTGTCTTGTTGTCAAAGAATCTTTAAGATATTAAAAGCTTCTTAAATGCCATATTTTGTAGGTCTCTGAGGCTTTGAAGACTTTATCTATTTTACCTTATCTATCTATAGGATCATATCTATCTGTTAAACATAGAATGTATATTCTTGTGATTAAAAATAGGCTGGTAGTTGAACATGACTATAATTTGATCAACTAACAAATGGCTTGTATTACTTAATTATCCCAATCAGCCTGAAACAGCACTTTCCAGGTATTAGAAGTAAGCTTTATATTATACTTGACTTGTATTGGGTTCAGTGCCTCATATTATAGTAGAAATATATGTAATGTGTATATACAATAGTCTTAAATTTGAATTTTATATCAATGTATCAAAGTTAATTTTATTTTTTATAAATATTCAAAGTTCTATACCAATGAGTTAAAGATAACCTTTATTGTTAGTAACAAGTTAGACCTTATGTTGAGGAATAGGTTTAATAATCTTTTTATCCTGTCATCCCTATATACTTCTATACCCCTTTCTTTCTTTTCAACCACTATCTCCATATCTATGAAAAAAAGATAGAGGAAGAGAGACATCCCTGAGTGCAACCTCGTTTTCTCTCTGAATAAGACCAATCATAACTTACAAGCAACTCCCAATGAAATCAAGCATCTATATCCCAAGAGAGCAAACATAAACCTACCTAAGCCCCCTAAGGGAAATAGGGTTCCTTCTGTCTGATTTAGGGCAAATAGTACTTTTGTAGGGGCTCAAATAAAATTGGGGAACATGGTTAATCAAGCCAGTAATAGCATTTATGTTCCAGTTTGCAAATGTTGAGAAATTCGAGGTTTAATAGAAGTCCTGTGTGGGACAGTTTAAAATACTGAACCAGTTTTTATGGAAGCTTTCTTTGAAGCTGTCTTGGGAGCTGTCCTGTTCTGATGAACAACAGTGACTGAACCACTTGGGGCTTGAACCTGAAGGATGCAGGATGTCCAAGTCATGCATACTAAGAGGAATGAATCCTGTCAGGACTGATCCACCTCCCATGTCCCATTTTTTTGTTCTGAAAACATATAAATTCTCACAAGCATTATAACCCAGGCCCAGAAAGACATGCATGGTATATACTCACTCATAAGCAGATATTAGCCACTTAAAACAGGAAAACCACATTTACAATACAAAGATGGATGCACCAACCAAAGACCATGCATGATGAGGATCTAGACCCGTTGCTCAGATGTAGTAGATAGGCATCACAGTCTCCTTGTGGGTCCCACAATAAGTAGAGTAGGAACTGCTTTTGGTACAGACTTTGGCCTTCCAACCTTGATCACTTCCCCTCTGGCAGAGTGGCCCTGCCAGGCCACAGAGGATAAGGACACAGGTGCTAAAGATGAGAGCTTATAGGCATAGATAAGAGGTTAGGTTAGGAGGGCTCCCATATTGGAGGAATAGGAGAGGGAGAGAGAGAGGATGAGGGTGGAACATGGGAAAGGTAGGTGATGAGGGAGGGGATGACAATTTGGATGAAAAGGATTCAAATTGCAAATAAGCAGGTAACTTGTAGTGCTAAACCCACTACATAGGAATGGCTCTGAGACTGGCTGAGACATGATGCACATGCATAGACAAGGCTTCTCATTGGTCACAGAATCCCTGTGACTTATTATTAGATGCTGTTCTTCATATGGCATGAGTGAAGATGTCTTTCTTCTGCTCATACTAAGAGCAGAGAATAAGCCTTAATTGTTCTGTGCATCACATTCAGTTCATATATTTATAATTTTAGGACTGTATAATGATTGCTATATCTATTAGTTTCATTATTTGTTTATTTAGTTTCTGTCTTGATGATCTGTCCATTGGTGACAGAGAGGTGTTGAAGTCTCCCTATTAATGTGTGGGGCTTGATGTGTTATTTAAGTTTTAATGATGTTTCTTTTATGAATGTGGGTGCCCTTTTGTTTGGGGGCATAGATGTTCCTAATTGAGACATCATGTTGGTGTATTTTTCATTTGATGAATATGAAATGTTCTTCCCCCTCTCTTTTGATTAATTTTAGTTGAAAGCCTCTTTTATTCGACACTAGAATAGCTACTCCAGCTAATTTCTTTGGTCTGTTTTCTTCTATTACTTTTTCCCAGCCCTTTACTCAGAGGTAATGTCTATCTTTGTTCCTGAGGTGTGTTTCTTGTATGCAGAAGAATGATGGATGCTGCTTTCAGATCCATTCTGTTATCCTGTGTCTTTGTTTTGGAGAGTTGAGGCCATGTACATCGAGAGATATTAATGACCAGTGGTTGTTAATTCCTGTTATTTTTATGTTGGTGGTGCTATTCTCTCTCTCATTCTCTCTCTCTCTCTCTCTCTCTCTCTCTCTCTCTCTCTCTCTCTCTCTCTCTCTCTCCTCCCTCACTGTGTGTGTGTGCTTCCTTTCTTTTGGTTTTGCAAATATGTAGTTATTTATTATCTGTGTTTTCCTGTGTGTAGTTATCCTCCTCGAGTTGGATTTTTCCTTCTAATATCTTCTGTAGATTTGTGGCTAGGTACTGTTTAAACTTGATTTTGTCATGGAATATCTTGTTTTTTACATCTATGGTAATTGAAAAATTTGCTAGGTACATCTGTGGTCTCCTAGTTTCTGCTTGACATCTGTCCAGGCTCTTCTGGCTTTCATAATCTCTGTTGAGAAGTCAGGCATAATTATGATAGCTTTGCTTTTATATGTGCCTTGGCCTTTTCCCACTTGCAGCTTTAAATATTTTTCTTTGTTCTGTGAATTTAGTGTTTTAATTATTATGTGGCTGGAGAATTTTCTTTTCTGGTCCAATCTATTTGGTAGTCTGTAAGCTTTTTGTATGGTTCTAGGCATCTCTTTCTTTAGGATTGGGAAGATTTCTTCTATGATTTTCTTGAAAATGTTTTCTGGGTAATGGAGTTTGGAGTCTTCTTCTTCTATTCCTATTATTCTTAGGTTTAGTCTTTTCAGTGTACTGGATTTCTTGGAAGTTTTGTGTCAGGAACTTTTTTGATTTGATTTAAGATTTTCTTTGACTGATGTACTGATTTCTTCAATCTTATCTTCTACAACTGAGAATCTCTTTTCCATATCTTGAATTTTGTTGTTGATGCTTGTGTCTGTTCCTGTTCTCTTCCTGAGGTTTTCCACCTCCAGGATTGCCTTAGGTTGTGCTTTCTTTATTGATTCCTTTTCGATTTTAAGTGTTGGATAGTTTTATTCATTTCCTTCTCCCGTATGATATAGTATGATATATTTTCTTTCTTTATTTAAGCGATTTACTGCATTGATTCATCTGTTTGAGTGTGTATTCCTGTATTTCTTTTCCTCCTTTAAGCCCTCTATCATTTTAATAACCTCAGACTTTGTTTTCTTGTTTCATGTATGTTATGGTATCCAGGGGCTACGAGACAAACTTGAAGAGGAACTAGATTTTTATTGTTGCTCTTATGGTTGACATGCAAAAATTGATGTGTGGAGTCTCTGCTGAGCAATGGATTCGTGTAGTCAAAATCTGAAGCCAGTTTCCATTTTTGACATTACTTGAGGAAGTGTTGTGTTTGAGAGTTGAGTCTAGATGAGGATGAGGTCATCCTTAGGTATTCAGTATGCCATTTGGATTTTATTTTACTATAAAATAAATGCAAGGTCATATTTAGTATTTTCTGTGGATTATCTGGTTTTGTTCCATATTGAGATTTATGCATTGAGTCTCTATAAGCAAAAGGCAATTAACAAGCAGATATTTAATATTTTGGTTTACCTAGGATATCTGCTTTTTAAATATAGTCCAGATGATGGGAGAAGCACATTTCAGGCTGCCAAGATATCTAAGTGAATGCCCATTGATCCTTCTGTGGCCTGTTAACTTTCTTCCAAAACCCTGACTTAGACTCTTGGTTTTCAAGAATGACTCCAGGAAAGGACTCCTCAAAAACTCAGTTTACTCTGGGCAGAGATGTTTTCTGAGACTTCTGTACTTGCTTATCAGAGGGATGACTGAATAGATACACAGAAGAGGGCTTGAAATCAAGGCATTCATGCCAACCAAACAACCAAACATGTATTAAACACGAAGTGTATTTATTTACACACACTTGGTACACTCAAAAATTATTTATTGTACAAGAGAACTCTGCTGTAAGTAGATACCTGCTATGTCTACTGTACCCAGAAGATGCATTATTCCTAGAAGATCTAGAAATTCTGCACAAACCTTGCCCTCTTCCTTTTATTGTATAGGACAAAACAGGCTTTAAAGGCAACAAAAATTCTTCTCCAACCTACTCCAACAACCTTATTGTTTTCCAAAGTCAGAACTGCTCTATCCTGATTTTAGAACCCTATGTCTGAGTTTTCTCCACCCATCTCTGGCTGCCATAACATTTGTGCTTAGCAGAACCACGGTGGACTGACTCAGAGAAATGGGTAGACCTGCTTAGCTCCACAGTGTTCAGCCACCCGCTGAGTCATCCTGAGCATCCATTGCATTGGCATCTCTCCATCTCTACAATGGGAGAGGGCAATAGTGCTCACAGTCCTGCTGACACAGTTAAGCCAGCAGTCTTAGTATCACCTTAGATTTGGGTGGAATTCCAGTGGTGTGAGCTGCTTTAATTTGGTATATCCTCTTTTGTGCATCTGAAGACAGGACCTCATTTATAGTATAGGCTTATGTTTATTGGTTAAATAAATGAATGAGAGAATGTGCTTGGGGGCTGCTTATCTCTCTGAGAAAAAAAGGTGAGTAGAGTCCAGGGTAGTCTATGTGTTCCCTAGAGCCACACACATAATCAGACAATAGAGCTAAGTATGAGCCCAGCACCTGAATGTGAGTTGTGAGGAAGCAGAACTAGGGCCCAAAGCACCTGCTAAGAGCCTGGAAAGTATGGGTGAAAGAACTGATGGAGATGCAAACCCCACAGGTAGACATGTAGGCATGGGGTGGCGGTATATGAAGACTAACAGCTTCTGAGAGAGTTGAAGGATCTACCACACTGTTATTTATCTATCTCAAGTCATCACAAGTAGTGAAGCTAAAGTGATCCAGGCAGCAACATTTAAACAGGTACTCCTGTTCTCCTAGCCATTCTCAGGGTGAGCTATCTTCAGTTAGGTAAAGAATAGAATATGTCACTTAAACATGATGCCAATGGGAGAGACATTATTAACAGACACATTGAGATTCCAGGCTTAGCAAAGGACTCTCATGTGTTATCTGGAAACTATCCCATGACACATTTGGCCAAGTTGACTCTCATGTAAAGGGCCTTGACCATTATTATAGAGGTCTAAGTACTTATACTTTGCCATATGAGGTGTGGTATAGATGGTCAAGAATGGCACACATACACACACACAGAGAGACAGAGAGACAGAGAGAGACACACACAGAGAGAGAGAGAGAGAGAGACAAAGAGAGAGACAGAGAGACAGAGAGAGACACACACAGAGAGAGAGAGAGACAAAGAGAGAGACAGAGAGAGAGACAGAGAGAGACACACACAGAGAGAGAGAGAGAGACAGAGAGAGAGACACACACACAGAGAGAGAGAGACAAAGAGAGAGACAGAGAGACAGAGAGATAGAAAGACAGAAAGACAGAAAGACAGAGAGAGAATAAGATTCCCAGAGACTGGACTACAAACTATAGCCTGGCTGGAAAATGAAGGACTCGATGAAAGTTAGCACATCCTCAACCATTTAACAATAAAGCTTTGTAGACTTCATCCTAAGTAAGACTGTACAAGAATAAGGTAAACCAGACCTAACTCACCCATATTTTTTTTTGCCTGAGTTAATGTTTACTTGTTTACAATTTACACTATGCTCTCTGCTTCCAGAGAGTAAAATTTATACTATTTACTTCAGTGTCTTCACTGCCTAGTATAGAATCAGACAGAGACTGAATCTCATTATTACATTTTAATTAGCTGAGTGAATCAAGGCATATGATGACTATATGACAATCAATAAATAGTAAAGTTCTTTGAAGTCAGTGCATTTATTCCACCCATGCATTTTGAGTGCCTCTCTATGCTCAGGTTTGCTTTGAACACTGATGAGATGGCCAGTTTTTTTGAGAAGCCATTTGGGATCATATTAATTCAGTGTATAACTTAGTAACATCAAATAAGGGCCAAGACTAGGAAGAGATAAATATGGGTTGGAAAGTATAAACTCTGTCATTGGGCTTGATATAACAAAATTCTGTGACCAAGTAGAAGACACACTTGAGAAATATTAAAGGTAGGAAGTCACATGATGTATATAGGGCCCAAGGGAGAGATTTGAGCACATTGATAAATAGTGGGAACTTGAATCACAAGACACACCTGGAACCAAATATTTAATGCCTGAAAGAAGAGTTTGGACTTTTAGTTTTCTAGAAATACCACAGCAAAATACCACCTTTAAAAATGACAATTTTAAATTAGTTCTGAAGACTTTAAGTTCAAAATAAAAATGTTGGTAAGGTGTATTTCTTCTTAGAGCTGTATTAACTCATGTATAGGAGTCTTCTCGCCATGTCTCCAGATGCATTTCCTTTTCATATTCAAATCATGCTCTCTGTCTCTCTCTCTGTCTCTCTCTCTGTCTCTGTCTGTCTGTCTGTCTGTCTGTCTGTCTGTCTGTCTGTCTCTCCCTCCCTTCCTCTCTCCCTCCTTCCCTCCCTCCCTCCCTCCCTTCATCCCCTCTGCTTGTAAACTGCATCATCCTGAGAGAACAGTAGTCTTGTTTTATTGGAGCCTTTTGTTATGGTTTCATTTTTACTTTTTATCAACACTAAAGATGCTACTGCCAACTACAATTAGACTCTGAGACATGTTGCTTTAAGGATTTACCATATAAAGTTACACCATCTCATAAAAACCATAACTAAAATGTAGTACAGAAAGATCTGTCAGGGAACCTTGAGGGAACTGGTATCCTAAGAATGGAGGAAGCCTGAGCCCATCTATGTTTGGTGTGAACAGTGGGAGACCATGTTAAATTAATATGCTCAGAGTTATTACCAATCTGACTGCTAAGTATTGATGGGACCCATTACTGCATAAACAGAACAATTTCCCACTTTGACTTATTGCTAATCATTATAAGCTTTGAAGATGCAATGCAGTCATAGTTCAAAATGCTTTTGAAAATCTGTGATCATGTTCCATAGCAGATCATCATTTTTAATGGATGCTTCTCCTGAGGTGTTAGCTAGTACAAGTTGTCACTTAGGATTTCAGCAGGGCATCATCATGACAACCAAGAGATAAGGAAGGCACACACATAACTTGGTGTCTTGTGGGAGCAAGGCGGGGACCGCTTCCATTTCACTCTGCTGTTATCCAATGATGAATGTTGGCCGTATTCTGTCAGCAACATCTAAAAGTGCAATTAATTGGGCAATTCTCTGAATGAATGACTGACTTTTATTGGATTCGTTTCCTTTTTAATTATTTTTGGCACGAAGTCTGGCTTTTCATTCCCATTGAAAGAAAGAGAAAAAAAAAACCACTTACCATATTGCTAAGTGGTACAAATAAAATGATCATACATTGTGTTCATTAAAATAAATGTAGTTGCTGCAAACTTGTTTTAGGTGCAGTGGCTGGTGTGATGAAGTGGAGACGGCTAACAAGTGGCATCTTTCCAGAGATGTCCTTATTTTGTTCAACTTGTAAATTTTGAAATTATTATGCCAACAGTAAATTGCTTCATCCAGGTCCCAAAGATCTTTGACAATGACCCTGATGTGTTTCAGGCTATAATTACTTCCTTCTTTCTATTTTAATATCTACTTTCTGCATGTAACTAGGTAATGGCATTATCTCCATTTAAATGCCAATCACTAATCTTATAAATCTCAGAATAAATTTGAGGATTAAAATGTACTTGCCAGAGGGGTAAAGCATGAGTTATGGAGGTGGTGTGAATGTGCTCACAGTATATTATATTCACATGTAAAATGTAACAATGAAGCCCATTGTTTTACCTAGCTAATATGTACAACACTAATAAAAAATATGCTAGCTATCAATAACATTTGTTCATACAATCTAGGCTGTATGACTATTTTGTTAATCTGTCATTGCGTTGTTTATTTATAGCATAGTTTTAAAGAATAGGTAGACATAAATTTCAGAGAGTTTCCATTTTCTCTCTGATGCTGTTTCTTATCCCCATTTTCCAGTTTTCCATTTATGAAAAGAAGTTTTCATTTCTATGGGTCATCATGTTTAGGATTTTTGATGTGGCTGGAAAAAAAGTCAATGGTGAAAAGAAGCAGTTAGCATTTTGTGTAAATAAAAATGTGAAAACTTAGGCAGAGCCCAGGATGCAGTTTAGTGCTTATGGATGCATTTTTCTGAATGGGCATAATAAGAATTAAGTCTCCAGAATGATCAGAAAGGAAAGAATGTCATCAACATGTTCCGCAATTAACAGGTCTCTTGATTTGTCTAAGTTGTAATCTTTTTTTATTCCTGATACCAAATGTTCTAATTAAAGACTTAGCTATCTTATATGCCCCTTGTGGACTTGAACTGACTAATGCTTACACATACTTGGTACCTAACTGAGGCACTGAATCCCAAGGTAAAAACACTGACCTTTGTGGTAGAAGTGAAAGTACACAACGTAGATGTAGGTGCCAGATTCCTCTTTGATGTGATTCTCCTCCCTGAGCAGGTTATGCGTAGCCTGTGTAAATACTATTGGTTCTCCTATGGCCTCAATTTCACTGTTCATAGATTACAAAACCACTTGTAAGTAAGACCCCTTATCACTCTAAGTCATCATCCTGGAAGTCATAAACTCTGGGTTGGCTGGCTGATCTAGGGTGTTCTGTACCCCCACAAACCCCATAGCTTTATCAGAATAGCTACCAATGCTCTCTCACATACTGCTAAAGCAAAGCGGTTTCTGAAATAATGACTCTTGGACCTTGGCTACTGCCTTCTTGTGTTGTCTTTAGATAGTGCAGCTTTGGGGGACTCTATTGTGTCCTTTGGGTCCACACTGTGTCAAGAATTGGAAGACAGGCATGCCGGTTTCTAGAAGGATAGTGTACTGGTTTTCTATTGCCATTGTAACAAACATCTCAAATTTTGTGCTTAAAATAAAGTGAACGTGTCATCTTGTGGTTCTGAAAACTCAACGACCTAAATCTTAGGTGTCAGTAAGAGAGATTCTAAGCTGTCTGACAGCCCAGGCTCAGTCTCCATGTGTTGACACTTCTGCTGTCATCCTGCTTCTGTTGGCCGTGACCTTGAAATTTGTCACTGCTTCTCACAGTCGGTGAAGAACTATTGTTTTCTTGTTCTTTCCACCCTAGTTTGTTGCTCTTTTCTACATTTTAATTTTCAATCTGTTACTTTAAAATAATACCAAAAGTATTTATTCTGCCTTACAAAAAAGGAGAAAACAGTAAAAGACACAAACTAGCCTCTGAAATTCAACATTTAGTTTAATAGACATAAAAGCATTCTGTCAAATTGCCATGAGCTTTCTAAATACACTCTCTTACTTTATGTCTTTAATTCATCAGGAGCCAGAAACCAATAACTCATGTATCAGTGTCTGTCCACAATGCCTTAATGACACTGTTTTATATCTCTGAACACAGAGGGGCTTCTTTCTTGCTTCATGCCATCTCAACTTTCCACCCAGCTTTACTGGAAACCATTATCACTTTGGAAATGTCAGAGCTTTGACAAAGGCTCAAATTCTTCTGTCTACTCAGCTAACTTGATGGCAATTCTTTCTTTGTCCAAAGGCTGATTTTTTTCATCTGTTGTATCATTTTCACCAGTAAGCAAAGTAACATGAGGGGCTTTATGCCTCTCTTCTCTCTTGCCCCCAATTTGAGTAAATTGGCAAGTCATTAATAAATACCTATGGATATTTATGGGGTACCGAAAGATGTTTGTTAAACTTAAAGGAAAATGAGGACATTTCTCTTGTAACAAAACTAGCAGAAGGGTATTGCTGTGGTGGAGATATTGTGTCTTTTGTCCCAGGCACAGTGATGTTCCTAAGTGAAGCTGACCTTGTGTTGCTGATCTTCCTTGTGGGTAGATGGATTCTGATGGATTAAACGGTCTAACCTCATTGATGCAGCTTTCACTGGCTCTCTACCTGGCTCCAGAGCTTTCACAGCACAATTCCTGAAGGATGGAGGATTTGAGTTCAAGAATGTTGACTGTCTTCCCCTCATCATAAATGATACTTAAACAGGGCTGGAATGAATATTAAGTTTGATGTCTTCCAACCACTCAATCTTCCAACAAACAAACACAACTAACTATGATTTCTCACAAAGCATTGTTTGCAATTTGTACCTTAGTATGAGTTAATTGCAATATATTTTTGAGTTTCATTTTATTAGCCAATGCCAAGCATTTAATAAACATTTAGATCCATTGCTGTTTTTGTTTTTCCTCATCTGCTTCATCTTTCCCACATTAAAATACTGGCTGTGTACATGACTTAACATTCACAAACACTTGATTCTCATTGCTCCCACAATTCTGTTTTCACACCAGCAGATTTCCTGTCTTTTAAAAATAATTTGACTAACTTTTTTTGTTTCTTTTCTCGTGTGAAAAAATTTAAAAGTTCTCTTGATATTCCCTCCTGATCTAATTTCATCCCTTTTACAGAACCCTATAGTACTTTGAAGCGCACTAATGTAATTACCCCTTTTCACATCTATTTGTTAGACAAAATAATCATCTTTCTATGTGGCTGCCTTTCCTCCCTCCACCAAAACATATTTGTCTTCTGTCTTCCAAAAAGCCACCTTCCTATCTGTAGCACTCACGTAGCCATGAGTGGGTGGAACTCATGGCGAGGACAGAGATGTAGGATTTCCACATACCACTTCCACTCACCTCGCTGTGAGCATGTACCCAAAATCAGTTGGTAGGAAGCATTTTGCAGGTTGGATATTTCTGCAATGACCTCATTTCTTTTCTTTTCTTTTTTTCCTTGCATACAAGTAAAAGAGGGCTGGAGTGGCAGTTATGTTGATTTAGAAGGCCGGTGAGTGAGATAACAATGAAGAGTATGAGATAGGAAAGATGCACTAACCAGATTATCTTACATAGAATGATAGGGTAAGTTACTCATCATGGTTATATGGAACTTTCTCAATTTTAGCCATGAAAGTTCTGTGTCTTAAGAGATCCCTTATCCTCAAGCAAACCGAGATGTTTGCCTCTGAACCTTGTTGGATATGGATGACCAAAGACCTGTCCTAAAATATGTGTATTCAGGGTTGGTTTCTTCTTTGCCCAATGCAAGCAGCCACTATTTTCAATTGTATGTGTATGTGTCGGTGTGTGTGCATGTGTGTGTGTGTGTGTGTGTTTGTGTGTGTGTGTGTGTGTGTGTGTGTGTGTAGGAATGAGTGTGGACAATAGAAGAATATCAGATATCAGGAATCTGGGAGTGATTTTAAAAAGAATCCTAACTATAATGTGATCAGCACAGGGGTATGTGTGGACTTTTCCTTCTACATCAGGGTCCTCAGTCAATTATACTGGATAAAATATGTAGAGATAAACACTACCTGAATTTAAATTGATGGATATATAGCATGGTATAATAAATCTCAAAAAAGCACAAGCTGTGCTTAATTCAGTCAGCAAGAGTTTACCATGAAGAGAGATAGTAGCAAGGCCTCCTTTACTGAAAAGGTAGATTTTCTGATATATGGGTATTGTTTAGATAGATAGAGATAGGTAACTATGGTACTCTAGTCTAAGTGAGTTTTCTTCTTACTCAATTATTCACTACTTCAATAAATAGCTAATAGTCTCCCCTATAAAATGGAAAAATTCAGTTCCATTGCCCTCAATTGACCTAGATAAGAGATTAAACTCTCAAACAGTTAAGGTCAGAGAAGGACATTCTTTACATAGGCTGCCTCACAGAGGACTGCACATTGGAGAGGGCTCATTCTATGGATCTGATATGGCATGTCCCACCTCCCTAAAGATTATACTCACTAGAGGTTTTGTCATTACATGGTGGCCCTCCAAATTGTGAACTTTAGTGTTATTGAGGTGCTATGATCCTGAAGTTTATATTGGAGCCTTGTGTTCTTTTCCTACCTCTGTTTCCTGTTCACCATGAGGAGAGTCGTTCCCCCACCACATTCTTTCTTGGTGATGGATGGCTCTACTTCAGGCCCAAGAGTAACCAGGCTCCATGACCCTGCACTGTTACCCCTGAAACCCTAAGCCCAAATGAGTTATTTTTCCTTCAAGGTGATTTTTTTCCCCAAGAGTTTTTGTCACAGTGATGGAAATCTGATGAAAACATATAACAGATGCTGAGATGTACAGATGTTACCACAGCTGCACTTCACCATGTGATTCAGAACCCTTTGAAACCAATTTTCAAGGAATTTCACAAAGTTGCCAGCAATTATGATAGTGAAGTTTAATAAAACATTTGGGTGGGACCTCAGAAGAGCAAGATGCTAATAGAGATATGGATGGTAAATGTGGGCTGAGTCTGTGAGCTTTCAGAGAGATGTGAGGACTCTGTTGGACTAGAGGGCATTCCTGCTACATTTTGACAAAGAACCTGGTTACATTTTTATCCATGACCTGAGACTAGGAGAATTTGGTGTTAATGGTGACAGTCTGGTGGTATAGGAAATTTGAAGGCAGGATGACATTCAGATTCTGACTTAAGTATTATTGGATGCTTTCAGCTAAACTTCTAGTAGGAGACCGTGGATGATTAAGCGGTTGCCAGATGATCACATATAGCTTGTGGCTATTTCTAGGAAAAGCCCACTGATTTACTTTGGGTGCAAGATTTGGTCAAAAGGCAAGTGCATGGTGGAACATTGTAGCATCACATGTCTGATAGATCCTACCTGAGAAGCAGCAAAACATCATAAGTACTTATCCTCAGATAGGTTTGAAAAAGAAAGTAATACTATATGTGTGAAGAATCTCACTTCCTTAATGTCCTGTTATGTTATGAAGAGGGGGAAATAATGGAGAAAGTGATAAGAAAACAAGTACACAAAGTACTAGGCTACCAGCGCGAGACAACCGCAAGTCATGTTTTGATTTATCCATGCTAATTAGCATCTAAGAAGTTTGTGAGATTAATATTAAACACATGAGGCATAAAGGGGAAGGGAGAATGGCTGGAGATGAAAAGTACAGAGGGCACAGGACAGCAGGGTGTTTGGAGGTGGAGGGCTAGAAGACAATGCATCTACACATTTGTCTCATAATTTTTTCCTGGTAATGAATTCATATAGTGTTTTCATTAGAGTGCACGCACGCACACATGCATGCATGCACGCATGCACGCACACACACACACACACACACACACACACACACACACACACACACAAGTTAAGCATTGAGCTTCTGTGCTATGTGTCTTTTATATTTGTAATTTATAATAACATTCCTGCTTCTGTGAGGGACATGAAGAGTTTTTAAAAAATATGCTATTTGTAAAATAGATTTGAAAAACAGCCAAGTAGAAGATAAAGTAATGAACAAAACCACGCTCTGACTTAGAAGTAGCTTTCTTGTGAAAGTCAGTCCCCCCTCTCCACTCAACAGTGGAGAATGTTCTGTCCATTGGCTAGATCTCGGTAGGCGTTTGAAGTTTACTGCACATATTGTCCTTGGCTACTGCCATAGTTTGAGCAGGACCCCTGGGCCCAGATCCACCCATTATAATGCTCTTCTTGTAGGTTTCTAGGACATTCTGGATCCTTCTATTTCCCCATTCTCCAGTGCTTCTCTTACCTAGAGTCCCAATAAGATGTTCTCCCCTCTGTCCCACTTTCCTGGTAAGTGAAGATTTTCATGGGACATATCCCTTGGGCTAGTGTCCAGATATAAGTGAGTATATACCATTTGACTCTTTCTGCTTCTGGATGAACTCACTCATTATGATTATTTCTAGTTCAATCCATTTGTCCACAAATTTCTGGAATTCTTGTTTTTAATAGCTGAGTACTATTCCATAGTGTAAATGTGTCAGTTTCTTTATCCATTCTTCTACTGAGGGACACTTACGCCATTTCCATGTTCTGGCTATTATGAATAAGGCTGCTATGAACATGGTTGAGCAAATGTTTTTGTTGTGTGCTAGAGCATCTTCTGGGTGTATTCCAAGGAGTGGAATAGCTGGATCTTGAGAAAGCCTTATTACCAGTTTTCTGAGATAGTACCAGATAGATTTCCAAAGTGGCTGTTCTAGTTTGCATTCCCACCAGCAATGCCCCATATTTGACCACATCCCTTGGAGTGGTGGCACTCAGAGGAAGGATAGCAGGCTACCAAGAAGAGACTTGATACCCTATGAGCATATACAGGGGGAGGAGGTTCCCCTCAGTCACAGTCATAGGGGCAGGGACAAAGGGGAAATGGGAGGATACAAGGGATGGAATAACAACTGAGATGTAATATGAATAAATTAATAAAATATATTAAAAAAAGAAGTAGCTTTCTGTTTTTGAAGCAGACTTTTCCTCTATAGTGTGTCTGGATTATGGCTTCTCCTACCTCTGTTCCTCTCAATCCCTCTCTCTGATTCAGACTGGCCTCCTTTCTGGCTTCATTAGAAAACAAACAAGACTCTAAGAGATAATAATAATATAAGATAAGGTAAGATAAAACAAAAGAAAACACATCTGGATAGGACAAACAAACCAACTGAAGGGACAGAGGCTAAGAAAAGGTATAAGAACAGATATAGGTGCAGATACTTGACTGTTCCCATACTCAGGAATCGCACAAAAACACAAAACAGGAAGACACATAATATACACATAAAAGACCTGAAGAGGAGAGAGAGAGAGAGAGAGAGAGAGAGAGAGAGAGAGAGAGAGAGAGAGAGAGAGAGAGAGAAGCCCTGACAAAACATCATGAGACAAAGAACTTCCAAATATTCTGTTGAATTTGTTTTCTGCAAGCCATGCAGCTTACCCTTAAGAGCAGTTTGTTTCCCCTGTAAGACACCCTTGGAGAAAATAAAAAAAATCGTGGTTGTCAGTTGGAGAAAGCTTTTGGATTAGTGATAGGGGCATATGTCCATTTCTCCTTTCAGCTTCAGGTCCCGTTCTGGTGCAGACCATGCAGGACCTGTGCATGCTGCCTCAGTCTCTGTGAGTTCATATGTGTGTTGTTCTTGTTGTGTTTAGAAGGCCTAGTATCCTTGGTGTCCTCTACCTACTCTGGTCCCAAGAGCCCTGGGAGGAGGAATTTGATAGAAGCATCACATTTAGGGCTGAGTATCTCAGGGTCTTTCACTACTTGCTGTGGGTCTAGTTGTGGGTTTTTGTATTTGCTCCCATCTGGTGCAGGAGGAAACTTCTCTAATGAGGGCTAAGCATGACACTAATCTATGACAATAGCAGAATGACAATAGGAATAATTTATTGGTATTTCCTTCATTAGAAAAATAGTATTTTATTTTACCCTAGGTCACTTGGCATCTAGCCTCAGGTTGTTGGTCACCCAAGCAGCATTGGGTGTGAGCCCTATCTCATGGAGTGGGCCCTAAATTAAATCTGATATTGCTTGGTTACTCTGATAAGCTTTGTGCCACCATTGCCCTATAATTTAATATTATTTAGGATACTATTGTTAATCCAAGGATTAGCAGCTGGGCTGGTGTGACATATCTCTTTTGGTAGCATGCAGAGTACCTTCCTGTACCCAAAACATAGGGGTGTAGGCTCTAGATGACATATGATTGACAAGCATAGTTTGGAAATTAGAAGAAGAAGTAGGGGATTTAGCCATCGAGAGGTCCAGGACACACATACACACAAACACACACACACACACACACACACACACACACACACACACACACATACACACACACACACACACACACAGAGAGAGAGAGAGAGAGAGAGAGAGAGAAAGAGAGAGAGAGAGAGAGAGAAAGAGAGAGAGAGACAGAGACAGAGAGAGACAGAGACAGAGACAGAAGGACAGAGACAGAGACAGAGACAGAGACAGAGACAGAGACAGAGACAGAGACAGAGACAGAGACAGAGACAGAGACAGAGAATGCTCAGCAGAGAAAGCTACAAAGTACAAGTACCTCTGGGATGAAAGCTGGGAGGAAGCAAATTAGTTCAGAGGATTAAGAACAGAGTGAAAACTGCCCAGTTATTGTGTTATGAAGCTTATTAGTAAACAACTATAAAGGAATCTCAACTATTTGTGTGATAGCCTTTACATTCACAGAAGGCATTCAGAGTCCTTGGAAAGGCAAGGTCAAGGAGAGGAGATGTTTATATAGAAAACAGTGTTTGAGACACTTGATTGTAAAAGATGGAGGCATAGCACCTCGGTTGATGCTTGGGCTGAGTAAGTGTAGATTGGCTCCTTGGTTGTCATACTTTGCCTTATCACCAAGTCAAGCAATGTCAGGCAAGGAAGCATGCAAGCAGGGAGGAGGACTCACAACCTGACGATTTGTTTCAGTCACCAAGCTGGAGACTCCAGTTTCGGGACACTCTAATGAACATTACAGTGGTAAATTGTCATGTGATGTTTGAGCTCACTGAGAAGCTGGTTATAGTAGTAGGTTGGCTACCCTATTTTGGAACTAAGGATGTTTGCTCAAAGTGTTATATAAGACCCCTTGTCCAGGGATGTCTGGATCCTCTAACTCTAAGATAGGGAGGACAGAAAATTAGCTAAAGACTAAAACCTCTGTTTTTGAAAACAGCTAGAAAAATAAACAATTTCCCAAAGATATCATTAGTGTATCCCATCATAGAAAAAACAATTTCCCAAAGATATCTTTAGTGTATCCCATCATAGAAAAATGCCTGAAGTGGGACGTTGAACGGCCAGAAGTTCACCAACAAGCTTATCCATGGAGACAAAACTTAATCAGAACTCTAGATGACTACCTCAACTTCCCCAGTTGCTTTCTGCTGGATATTTGAAACACCATATTTGTAAATGTTATCTATCTTCTGTTTGCTATTTTTTAATTTTACTTGGACACTTCACCCAAGGGGATAGGATGCTCTACTGGTCATCCACTTGATTGGAACCTCTAGGTAGCAGCCTCAACAGGGATTCCCCAGCCAATTTCTGCTTACTCTTTACAGCCTCATCCCAGTTTGATTAGCGTACCTTTGTTTAGTTTCTAACTCAGACTTTTGCAGCCATCTCTGCTGGATTTTGCGAACACTAAACCTGATGTTTTGCTGTCTATCTCTCCTAACTCTCCTCTGCTTGCCCTTTGATTCTCTACTTCCACTTGGTCCCTTTTAATAAACTCATTCAAATCCAAAAGCATGGCCATCATAGATCATTTTCTGAACTGTATGGAGTAGATGCAGCACGCTTTCAGGCAAGGTGGGGGTTTGCATGCTACCTGTGGCAGGCCAGATGCCACTTAGTTTAGTAGCAGCCTCATGTAAGTCCTCTGTGCAACACTTGCCTGTTGTCAAGGTTATCTGGAGTCTGTAAGGTCATGAGAAGTGTTCAGCACCCATTTATCATCTTCCCGTTGTGCCTTCAAGGATATCCTGTACACAGTGAGGGCTTAATACGGTTTAGCAGGAATTGCGACATTGAGTAAGACATTTTCCCTCGAGCATGTATTTGCTATGAATTTCCATTGTGCTCTACTCCACACACTACAATCCCCAGCGCTCTTTGTGTTACTTTTATTGTCTCTTCTAGAACTGATGTATAGTGGTAAGGTGTGTAGGTACTGATGTAAGCATACTTTTGTTGATTACAGGCTGTGCTCATGCTGGTTTCTTAATCTCTGTCTTTTCCATAGCTACAAAGTGGAGACTATAATAATCCTGACTTCTCCAATAGAAACAAATATATCTGAAGCATTCCTGGGAATAGCAAGTGCTCCATAAATGCTAACTTTTTTTTTCATAGATGTTCTTCAGATATATAGCCAGAGACACAGTTCTGACAACAGTGTGGAAGTGCTATCAGAAGGAATGAACATGTGTGTCCCTCCTACGCTATGCTTAAAAAATGCTACATGGATCTGAGATGCCTCTCACTTTTCAACACTGTAGCACATGCTGATTACTAGAAATGCTCAGGGTCTCACTGCTGCAAGATCATACTGGCTCTTGCTTATTACCATTCTCCTGTTATTGTCCTCAGGTGACAAGTACCCAACAGGCCAGAGCAAACCTTAGCTTCTGCGAGTGCCTGATAGTATAATAAAGAGCTGTGGTTTGGAAAAAGAACATTAATTCAGCATCACTCATTTATTCTTTGAGTAAAATTTATTTAACGTCATGTTTCGCTGATAGCAAATACATATTTGCTATGCTTGAGAAACCAAGTTGAAGGAAGGTAGAAAGCAATGGGAGCAGACAGGATATCACTAATAGCCTTGTTCAGACATAAAGAGTGATTTATAGGCGGTGTAGCGTCTTGGATATACTACATGTAGATTCATTAAAGGATTCTGGGATGCTGAGTTTCTGCCTACCTGAGGTCACTAGTGGGTTATTGGTAATATTTCTGAGCTTTGCCTCCTTTTCATATAGACCACTTTGACTTCTGCTTTTACTAAAGGTAGCCCATATGCCAAAGAGTTTAAGGACAGCTCAGAATAGAATGGGATATCTACAGTAGGCTGAAAGCCATTCTTTTTTTCCTTTTTTTTTTGCATTCTATTCTTATTGGCTGGGTTTCCTGTCTGACAGCATGCCTTAAGGTCACTGCCTTCATCACTTCTACAGTGTACAGATGTGATGTCTAAGAACCTAGTGCATGCTCCCCCTCCACCCATGTTCCCACACCAGGGTCCTCTAACTTACAACATGTGATATACGTCCTCTCTCCATGGAGCACTGCTGTGTAGTTATGTTCTAGCACTAAGCCTTGGCTGTTATCTCAGAAGGGACAGAGTCATGGCTTGGAGCCATGTTTCATGATCTGGATCCCTGTTTACTTATTCTCACACATCTTGCTTCTTATCATTCTGTTGAAAAGGCTGGAGACAAGCACCTCATTCCCTCACTGTACCTGTTGGTTAAGGATCCAGAGAGAACACAGCTCCATGAAGGAGGCTAGTCAGTTCTTTAGTATATCAGCATATCTTCCCTGCTTAGGCAGAATGCTTTCAAACCCCTGTGTTATCACAGTACAAATGGCAGAGCATTTCCTTCATCTTCTGCCTCTAGAGCATCTGTCATCCTGAACCACTTTGCTTCAATCTCTGCTTCTCATTTTCCTTTTCCCCTTGGCATTGATTTTTCTATATATAGCAGGGAGAAAGGTGATATTGATGATCTCCTTTCTCCCTCCTCCACACACTTCATAACATTCCCAGGATGACTTATTATCATCTGCATTTTAACTTTACACAAATCTCTCCCACCTCAAATTTTTCTCTGCCTGAATGCCACCCACATCTCCAGATGCCCCCAGCTCTGACCCATGACATCCATGCTTCTCATATGATAAGAGCTATTCTTATTTCCTCAGAGACTGGCCTCTTAGGCCTCTGCAGATTCAGTTTCATCCCCATTATCTCAGCTCACATGGTGTGCCGAAGGTTACAGTGACTACCCGTGCCAAGAAACAGGGTAGATGATTCCCAGTCCTTCATGATTTGTCTGTAGCATCTGGAATGCATCATGCCTTCCTTTTTCACATCACTACAGCTGTCACAAATGCATATAACAAGGAAATCAAAAGGGTTAAGATTTTTCTGGGTATCCATTTCTGAATAAAATAGAGTAGTGAGAATCTTGGACATAAACCCACAGCCACTGCCCTTGAGAGCCTGATTCAGTAACTGCCAAGAGCTATTTTGGGGTGCTCTTTTTGGAAACTTCCACTTCTGTTAACATAGATAAATAATATTTCCTGATTTTCAGTAAAGCTAAATTTTAGTGTATAATTTCATCTTAGTTCCAGGAGTAACTAGGGTTTGGTGACAAACATCTTTTTAATAGCCCTGCCTTCTTGTTTTGGCTCATACCCCTGATCCCTATGGTTCTGTTGGCTGTTCATTCCCCATCTGACTACTTTAGAAGGGGATGGTAAAGGGTTAGAACAAGGCTTTCTTTGCCTTTAGTAAGTTATTCCTTTTCCAGATGTCAGGCTCTCAAAACCGAGGAAGTTTCCGTCGTCTGTCACAAAACTGTGATGTGGAGCATCTTTGTACCCCTCTCCCACCTTATGTCACTCTGGATCCCAAAGAAGAGCTTCTGAGAAGACATCTAGGGCACTTCTTTGTCTTTTATGCCAACTAGTGTGTCAACAACAGGATTCTGAGTGACTGACAAATTTGTCTCTACAATAGCCAGTACTCTTGGCCTAAATGTATTAAATCATTTATATTTAATAATAAAATGTGGCTCCTTTCATCTCCTTGGCTTCCTCTAAAGATTTGTTTCATACTTAGGAGAATCAGAACTTGTAAGCTTCATCCTTATTTTCATTGTTTCCATGTAAAATTGCCTCATTTGTTTGAGCACTTGGTCCTCAACTGATGGTGCTGGTTTTGGACATGTTAGGATGTGCGGTTTAGCATGAGGACGCAACTGTGGGGAAGTATGTCTTGAATTTTACAACCCTGATTGGCTTCCTGTCCCATTGCTTTGGCTTGGTTCACTGAGATGTGAACAAGCAAGTGGCCGTGTTCAGGCTGGTTGTTGTCATTTCTTCCCAGCCACCATGGACTGTATGGTTTCAAACTGTGAGTCTCCCTTCAGTTGCTTTTTCTCAGATAGATGATTATAACAACAAGAAAAGCAACTAATATACCATCACTTCCTCAGTGTACCTTTATATGGTATCACTAGCCAGTATTTATCAAGAGAAAATGATTCTATAAAATTAATGAATGATCTAATAGCTATTCGTTTTATAAATGTATGCTTAGCTAAATAAACATTTATTTGTTGTCTGTGTGGACAAGAGAGATGAAGTATTTGTTGGGTGTTATACAACTTCAAGTAAGTAGTGAGACTCACACAGTTACGACCGTTGCCTTAGCTCCTTCTGTAGAGAAGAATGAGGAATGAAATGGAAAGTAGAGTCAATGAGAGAATTAATGCTCTTGATAGTGAAGAAATACGTGAAGCTATCCAATGCATAACTTAAATTTCATCTGCATTTAGTGATGACCAGATTAAAAATTCCACCATCTGGGAAAGTGTTGATGTAGGAAAACCAGCTCTTTACTGTTTTCTCATTTAACCTTGTAAAGTCACCATAGTGACTCAAGGGATCATCTATAGCAAAGACAGGGAAAAAGAGTTTGCTGTGTGATAGGGTCTGGGTTCAAGGCCTTGATTTTTGTCTAATTGAGCCAGCTCATTGACCTATCTGGAACTTTTTTCTCACCTGTGAAATAGTAAGACGCTCTGAAGATCACATGAGATGTTGAGCTTTATGTCATATGTAGATTCTGTGATGACTACATGAGATTCTATGCACCATGTCATATATAAAGCTCTTGACACAGAATAACACTGAATAAAATATACTACCTTCTACTAAAATTTAGCATGACAATATGACCAAAGTTACCATTAACTATAATGTTTGTGTTAACCATCTCATCCATGACTACATTGTTAAATCTCAGATACCATCCTGATGTGGTGTGGTGTGTGTGTGTGTGTGTGTGTGTGTGTGTGTGTGTGTGTGTGTGTGTGTGTGTTTGTGTATCCTTATGAATGTGTATATACTCAAAAATATTAATTTTTGATAGTAATAGAAAATATTTTGGAATATAGCTAAGAAACATGACTGATATACATACAGCATTGACACAGACTCATTAGTTATTGCAAAGCTTATAGGCTAAGTCTGCAGCATTTTTCTCAGCTTGAAGCCCCACTGGTCTTCATCAACACAGAAGACAGGGGCTGTGGCATCATGCATTTTCTGGCACATGGTTTAAACTCTATGCACTTTAAAAAAATGAAAGGAATTATGGTTTCCCACAGGCAAATAGAAGTAAACAAGAAGAAACAAAATTTCTAGAAGCAAGTTTGTTGACAACACACAACTGCCTGTTGTAATTTGAAATCTTTCCTCTGATACAAATCAAAACAGCAGACTTAAGAGTTCAGTGTAGCCAATTAGTTCAGAGAGAAATACCATCACATATTTTAAATCGTTTCAGGCATCAAAGGTAGACAGAACAATGATTAATCATCTTCTTTTTTTTTTTTTAAAGAAGAAAAGTTTTATTTGGCTTACATTTCAAATTACATTTAATCACAATCTAAAACCAAGGGAAATTAGGGCAGGACCTGAAGCATAGACTATGGATGAATGCTGCTTACTGACTTGCTCTCTATCTCATGCTCAGCTGGTTTTCTTATTCTGCTCTCTTACTTAAGGATGGTGCCACCCACAGAAGCCTGGGCCCTCCTACATCAGTCATTAATTCTACAATTGAGATTCCCTCTTTCCAAGTGACTCTAGATTGTATCAAGTTGACAACAACAACAACAACAACAACAACGACACATGCATGCAGTTCCTCTTCAGTGACAAAGGGTCAAGAGAGCTGTGCCTCTGTGGAATAAACCAGATTGTCTCACAGATTTCTCACATTTGCTCCTTTACCATCTATGGCACTTCTCTTCTTGATGTTTGCTCAAGGAGTAGAGGCTAGCCCTGGAAAAGTCCAGCAAGCATGGGGGACCCATTTTTCCCTGCCCACATCCTTATATAGGAGACACAGGGCAGGTAGAAGGAGCTTGGGAAAATTAGGGAAAGCTAGAGGCAGGGCCAGACACAGAATCTGCTTCTCTTGACTCTTAACCCACGGCCTTCTGCATTATTCTGAGTCCCCAAAGAGTACCTGAGACAGCCTGGTGCTTCCTCTACAAACTCCAGAGAGTGGTCACAGCCTTTTCTGTTGCCATAAGCTCAGCTATGGACCTCTTATTAGGGATTCTCTAAACCATTTAGGGAACCACAAATGGACCTGGTGCTGAGGTAAACAGGCTTGATGAAGGATGGTCTAGTGACTTATTCTGAAACCATCCTTACAATTGCATAACTGACCAGGCTGAACCTGAGTGCATAAATTCTGGCCAAAATTCAAATGCTCCAGAAGGCAAGACATGAGATGACTATGCGTTGAAAGATTTGCTCCTTAGGTCAGAAGAAGCAGGGAAGAAATGGCTGGAGAATGCTTCCTCCACCTGGGGAACCTGGCCTCCACATTTCAGGCAGAGTTTAGTGGTGGACCATTTGAGAGCCGGAATCTACGTACTACACACAGGCCATCAGGACAGAGCTGTGATCTGGGGGCAGAGGACATGGTCTTTTGTCCTGGTGAACCATGGGAGGTGAACAGTGGCAGTGAGGAGAGCAATCAGGAGAAAGGGGCCAATGCAGGCCCCATGCAGGCATTCTGGGTTATAAGAGTGAAGTAAGAAGAAGATCTTTCATTAATGTTGGGGGTCAGTGCCTCATGACTGTCAGGAGGAGCATCTGGCAGTGGTCCTAGTCCAGGGAGTGAGGAGGAAGACACCACTGATGAGCAACTGGCATTGCCAGGGACTATTACTTTTCATGACAGAGAAGTGAGGTGCAGCTGTGATTAACCATGCTCTTCCAATGCAAAGAAGACAACTGAGGCACACAGAGGGAGAGGAAAAGGAAAAGTGAAATCGTGTTTCACATCTTGTGGCGTGATTTCTCTTTGGGAAGGAATGGCTGCTCTTAGGAAAGTAACAGAGAGGTTCAAAGACAGCTCTAGCCCCCCCCCACCCCCAGTTAGTGGGAAAAGCCTGAGTAGTGTTCATATGCTTTGGAAGATTCCTATCTCAAATATCTTTACTTAAAGCACAGTAAACATACTGATAAATAAATGTATCTGGAACGCACAAACTTCAGGGTCTGAATGGGCTGTCAGTTATGGAAACTAAAACTTCACAAGCTTATGGATAAACCTATAGATCACTGTAGCTCTTAATACTGAATTTTTGTTCTAGCAAGCATTGCTAGAAAGCTTTGGGGAGTACATTGCTTGATTTCAAGAAAAGATTCTGTTCCAATTGGATACATGTCTACTTAGGCTGTCACTTAAGTGTTCTGTCTACTTTTGGTACTGTGCTAGGTCTATAGTCTCTGTAGTATTCTGGTGCCTCTAGGCTCAATACACTCCAGTGAACACAGTGTGGTATCATGGTAAGAGATGTTCTCCCTCCCAGGGGTGTACACAGATTAAATGAAGAAGATTTCATATTTTCTTTGTAGCTTTTCTGCTTCTTTGGGACTTTTGTTATGAGCCCAGTGGGGGTAGATACAGGAAACACATTCTACAGAGAGTCACCAGGCTATAATCACACCAAAGTTTTCCCTTGGTGACTCAGGGGCTACTTACTCATTTGGCTTCAGGGAGAATTTTCTCTCTTAGGACAAATTACAGAAAGTTCCTCATTCTGAATGAAAATTGCCGTGTGGCAGGATGTCCTGTGATGCTTGGCTGACACATTCAGGAACATGTGATGTCTCCCTTTCCTTACTTTCTTTACATTTTTCTTTCTTTTCTTTCTCCAAACAAATCTTTCATGAACATGCATCAGGTACCAGGTACTATTATAAGTGACAAGGTGATGGTGATGGGCAGAAATGACCATACTTGCTCTTCCCAGAGAAACCTAAGTGGGAGGCAGACTAGGGAATCAAACACATTGAAGTATGTTTAATAAATATTAAAACTTCTTGTTTTCAGAGGCATCCAAAGCCTACAAGGTAGCCTATTAGCACTTCACTCAGGTGACTAGATGGTAAAGCTGGTCCTTGAGCTCTAATGACTCTCATTTACACCTATGGAACCCTATCATTCCTTTCGTTATTCATACCACCCCAATACCCCACCCCTAACCTTCTCTGTCCTAAACTTGTTTGGACTCTTCTACATAATGGTAAGACATGGTTTGCCTTTTTTAGGACTTTTAAGTACAATGTCTCTTAATTTCACATGCATTGGGAGTCTAAATTTCAATGTCATACTTAGAGTCCATTTAAGTGCATGAGGTAGTCTTATTCTCCTTACATCACAGGATACTACACTCATGCATTTCTGACTGACAGGAATATGGTCTGAGAGATGTGTTCATAAGGTTTATTATGCAAACTTTACAGAGCACTGGTTCTCAACCTTCCTAATGCTGTGACCCTTTAGTACAGTTCCCCCAACCATAATTTTTTAAGCTGCTTCATAACTGTAATTTTGCTACTGTTATGAATCATAATGAAAATATTTGATATGCAGAATATATGATATATGACCCTCAAAGGGGCAGCCACCCACAAGTTGAGAATGGCTATTATAGAATATACTTACACAAAGTAATGTTGCTGTGGCATTGCTGGGCCATGTAACCTTATGGGACCAATGCTATAGTTGGCAGAAGCCTCATTTTGTGGAGCAAATATGCATTTTGTCAGGATGGTCATAAAATCTTGCAGGATTAGGTACCAGCAGCAGAAATATAAATAACAAATGGCTATGATCCATGGGTATCTAAGGGAAGGCACTTCTCATAAGGATCAGTAAGCTTAAGGTCCCCCAAGCCTGTTGAAGATTGCCGAAAGAAGTTAGATTTACTGAAATGGAAGAAAGAAAAGCACAGAAACAGAAGAGGCGGGTTGAAGTCATCTAAGATGATGATGTAAACATAGCCTGTACATCCTGGTAGAGCTTCAAATTATGGGAGAAGACCATAACTGAGAGCAGAATCATCTTGGCTCCAGCACAGTGACTGGACTATAAGAAGTCAAAAGTGACAAAGTCCTACAGTAACTACCCAAATTCAACGATGTTGAAGAAGAACAGCGAGGGGTGTGTTGGAGGGTTTGGAAGAGGGAAAGGAAAGAGAAAAATATAATTAAAATGCAATCTAATAAGCTACCTATATATGAATGAATTTGGTTAAATTTATAAAATTATTTAGTGTTTTCTTTTAAATATTTTCTATTGAAAATAGGCTCTTCTATGCCTCCAATCCCAGTTGGTGCAGCATTTCAGACTGTCCCACACAGGACTCTAAGGACCCTGTAATTTCTCAGCATTTAGAAACTGGACCATAAATGCTATTCCTAGCTTGTTTATCTATTTCTCCAATTTTATTTGGTCAACAAAAAGGTATTATTCTTCCCAAATCAGCCAGAAGAAACCATAAGAGAACCATGTCCCATTTCCTTTTAGGAAGGTCAGGTAGATTTTTGGTTGCTCTCTTGGGCTATAGAGGGTTATTATCAATGGGAGTTACTACTGGTCTTATTTAAAAAAAAAAACAAGGTTAGACTCAGAGATGTCTCTCTTTTTCTTTGTCTTACATTCTTAGGTTTGGAGATAAGGGTTGAAAAGAAAGAAAGAGGAGTACAGATATATATAGGGAAGATAGAATAAAATGTAGATTAGTGAATCTACTCCTCAACTTAATGCCTCTGTTGTCACTCACAAGGGTATTTTTAATTCACTGGTATAGAATTTTGTATATAGATGCAAATTAAGTTTAATTATAGATTCAGTGGTATAGAACTCAAATGTAAGTTTATTCTTCACACACTACACACACACACACACACACACACACACACACACACACACACATATATATATATTTCTACTCTAATATGAGGTATTGTACCCATATAACTCAGTTATAGTACAAGGTTTACTTCCAATACTTTGAAAGTGCTAGTAAAGGCTGTTTAGAATAAATAAGTTATAAAAGTTAATTGTTAGTTGATCAAATCATGGTCAAGAGGCTTAAACTATGAAACTGATGGTGTAATTTCTAGAGGCCAGTTCCTTAAGTGAAGTGTTGGTAAAAGTCATTTTCCTTTAAGAGAGATGGCTTTGTTCCAGGTCACTCTTCTTGGTGTATAGATCCCTCTCTTTCTGTTTTATCTTTTCATCTCATCTTCTTTGTGGCTTTCTCTTCTTTCTTTTTAATTCTTTCATGTATGTGGCATGAATTATTTTATGTCTGTGAGTGTTTTGTTTGCATGTATGTCTGTGTACCATATGTGAGCCTTGTTTGTGCCTATGGAGGTCAGAAGAGGGTGCTGGTCCTCCTTGAATGGAAGTTATGGATTACTGAGGGCCACTATCGGGGTCCTGGGAACTGAACCCAGGTCTTCTCCAAGAGAAAAAAGTTTTCTTAGAAGGTGAGTCATCTCTCCAGCCATGCTTTCCTCTCCTTAAAAGTCCAGTCTTGATGTGAGCGTTTGTGCCTGGTCTTATTGTAACTTGTGGTGTGTATTTGGTTGATGTCTCTGGGAGGTATGGTTCTTTTATGGAGGAGACTGGGGTGGGGAGTGGATCTTGGGGAGATGGGAAGTGATGGGGGAATTGGGAGGAGTGAAGGGAGGAGAAGCTGCAGTTTGGATATATTGCATGAGAGAATTAAAAAAAATGCATTCATATTAAATCAGGATCTTCCCAGAACTTTGGAGGTGGAGGCATGAAGAGTAGGAGTTCAGTCTGGGCTACAAATAATCAACAACAACAACAACAACAACAACAACAGAAACAAACAAAAATGTAGGAACCAAACTAGTAAGAGCATTTTAGCTTAATTGCCTATAGGAAGATTTCAGTTCAAATAAGGTTACTTTCTGAAGAATTTTAAGTGTTTGAATACATAAATTTTAGATGTTTTTCAACTCAATGTATAAGATACATAAGCAGCTAGAGTGTTGGCTCTGAAGCCCAGGGATGAGGCATGGCATGGGTGGGTATTTGCTGCAGCTTGCACTGGGTTGATGGTGAGGAGGTGAGCTGGCATCCCTCACTGAGATGGAGGCAGATCCAAGTCTTCAGTCAGGTAATTAGAGCCAGGTGATCGTGACTAAGACTCATACTCAATCTCCAGTTACATTCATCTTCCCAACTCATAATTTTACCTAAATGTTGTGCTCCTGTACAAGCACTGCTCTCACAAGAGATGGGCACTTTATGTTGTAAGATGAAAGCCAGCTGGTTTTTTTTACAGGTAAAGTTCATGATGGCTTCTAATAGCAGTGGCTTCTCTTTCTTAATGAAGTTTACTGTGGAAAACCTCCTGGCATTGTTCTGGAAGAGTTTACAGCACATTTTCAAACACATCAAAGGGCTTTGCCTTGACCGAATAGCACCCTTGATAGATACGGAACGACCTGCTTCCGATATGTTACTACTAAAATATCATATAAGTGAACTGAAAAAACACAGCTACCCATTTTCTTTTCATCTTTGTTTTTAGTGACACATATGAGGTCATTGTGCTTGCTTTTAGGATTTGTGAGGATATGCTTTTGCCATTTGTACTGGTTGGTTTTGTGTGTTAACTTGACACAAGCTAGACGTCATCAGAGAGGAAGGGAGCCTCAGTTGAGGAAATGCCTCCATGATATCCAGCTGTAAGGTGTGTTCCCAATTAGTGCTCAATGGGGGAGGACCCCGCCCATTGTGTATAGTGCCATCCCTAGGCTGGTGGTCCTGTATTCTATCAGTAAACAGGCTGAGCAAGCCTTGAGGAGGAAGTGAGTAAGCAGCACAGCTCCATGGCCTCTTCATCAGCTCCTGCCTCCAGATCCCTGGCCTGTTAAAGTTAGTGTCCTGACTTCCTCCAGTGAAGGACTATGATCTGGAAGTGTAAGCCAAATAAATTCTTCCTCCCCAACCTGATTTTTGGTCATGGTGTTTTGTTGCAGCCAAGATACCTGAGAAAGTGGTCTCTATTTATTTGGTCAAAAGATGTTTACTGCCTGCCATCAGTAAATCACTACACTGTTTGCCACTACAATGTCTGGCTGAAAGCAAGAGCAGAATGGATTAGTTGCCAGAGGAGTGTGTATACATCAGCCCTGTGATGGCTCATCTTGGCTTTCAACTTGACTCCACCTGGAATCAACTAAAACCCAAACTGCTGGGTGTTTGATTGAGAGACTTTTTATAGTCAGATTATTTGAAGCAGGTACACTCACCCTAAGGCTGGGCCACCTAAGAGGTAGCCCCCCTAAGAGGACATGGAAAAAGAAACTTTGCTTTTTGTCTCCTTGCTCTCACTTTTGTAGGCAAGTTCTCCTTGTCTGTTGTTACTAGCGTTACAGAGCCAGACTAAAACTGCTGAGACACACAGTATTGTGGCCTGAATAATGATTCTCTGCCTTTCCCCAGTGAGACAACCATTGTTTGACTACCTGGGCCACATCTCGTAGGTCAATCTAATGCATCCCCTTTAAATATATGTTAATTCTATCAGTCCCATCTTAGAGGACCATGATTATTATAGACCTTAACTCTCAGACCACTGAACTGAGGCATGAACTCATTCGAGGTTCTGACTCCTCCCTAGTCTGTAACCACAAACAAATAACATATACCCAAGGCCTCATCCTACAGGTAAGGGGTGTAGGCTGACTTTGGAGACTTCTGCGTCTACTGTCCTGTAATCTGATGACTGAAAAATATATTGTTTCCAGTATCAATACCTCCAGAGATTGACAACCATCCTAGTTTGCTGACGTTGGCCCAGAAGTGACAATCTGGGAGGGAAGACAGAGCATGTTCTATGCTAGTGAAACAACATTTCAAAGACAAGCCCTCAGCACCTAAACACCTTGTCTCCAGTGTTACTCCTGGGCTTGTCTACACCCACCATGTACCTGATGACTGACATTTTATTAAAATGTGTTTGGAGTGCTCTTTCCACATGTGATATTTCTAAGTGTTCATATTTTAAAATGTTATTTTTTTCATCTCATCCTCAGGGGGTTACTGGAGGCCGTTTTTTTTTTTTTTTTTTTTCTGTCTTTTAAACCCATTTTGGGGGAAGCTTTGTCCTTTTGTCTTCTTAGGTCAACATCTCATGTGTAGTTGCAGATGCAGTATGCTGACCTGAGATAGTCTTGTCTACTTGGAGACTTGCAGTTAGAATCTTACCATAAACCAGGATGAAAACCCAGGCTTTGGTTATATGTCCACACCATGCTGGATATGCATCAAGGAGCTGCTTCTGGCCACTTAATGGCACAATTGGTATAAAATATGTTTTTCCCATTCCTTCACACATTGATCATCCTTTCTTTACTCAGAGTCTTTATATGCAAATCTTGTAATGGGACTGTGGTTTTTGTTAGCTCTTCTTTTTTAAAAAAATTTTTTTATTGTTAATTTATTCTTGTTACATCTCAATCGTTATGCCATCCCTTGTATCCTCCCATTCTTCCCTCCCTCCCATTTTCCCCTTATTCCCCTCCCCTATGATTGTTCCTGAGGGGGATTACCTCCCCCTGTATATGCTCATAGGGTATCAAGTCTCTTCTTGGTAACCTGCTGTCCTTCCTCTGAGTGCCACCAGGTCTCCCCCTCCAGGGGACATGGTCAAAGGAGAGGCACCAGAGTATGTGGGAAAGTCATATCCCACTTTCCACTCAAGTGTGGAGACTGTTCTGACCATTGGCTAGATCTGGGTAGGGGTTTAAAGTTTACCGCCTGTATTGTCCTTGGCTGGTGCCTTAGTTTGAGCGGGACCCCTGGGCCCAAATCTGCCTATTGTAATGTTCTACTTGTAGGTTTCTAGGACCCTCTGGATCCTTCTACTTTGCTATTCTCCCATGCTTCTCTCATCTAGAGTCCCAATAGGATGTCCTCCCCTCTGTCCCAGTTTCCTGGTAAGTGAAGGCTTTTGTGGGACATGCCCCTTGGGCTAGTATGCAGATATGTGAGTATATACCATTTAAGTCTTTCTGCTTCTGGGTTAACTCACTCATTATGATCATTTCTAGCTCAATCCATTTATCCACAAATTTCAGGAATTCCTTGTTTTTAATAACTGAGTACTATTCCATAGTGTATATGTACCACAGTTTCTTTATCCATTCTTCTACTGAGGGACACTTAGGCTGTTTCCATGATCTGGCTATTATAAATAAGGCTGCTATGAACATGGTTGAGCAAATTTTCTTGTTGTGTGCTGGAGCATCTTCTGGGTATATTCCAAGGAGTGGAATAGCTGGGTCTTGAGGAAGCCCTACTCCCATTTTTCTGAGATAGCACCAGATAGATTTCCAAAGTGGCTGTACTAGTTTGCATTCCCACCAGCAATGTAAGAGTGTTCCTCTCTCCCCACATCCTCGCCAGCATGTAGTGTAGCTTTTATTTTTGATCTTAGCCATTCTGATGGGAGGAAGATAGAATCTAAGAGTTGTTTTGGTTTGCATTTCCCTGATGACTAAAGAGGTTGAGCATTTCTTTAATTGTTTCTCAGCCATTTGATATCCCTCTGTTGAGAACTCTCTGTTTAGTTCCAAGCCCCATTTCTCAATTGGGTTATTTAGTTTGGTGGTGTTTAGTTTCTTGAGTTCTTTATATATTTTGGATATTAGACCTTTGTCAGATGTAGGGTTGGTGAATATTTTTTCCCAGTCTGTAGGCTGTCGCTTTGTTCTCTTGACAGTGTCTCCAGCCTTACAGAAGCTTCTCAGCGTCATGAGGTCCCATTTATTAATTGTTGACATTAATGCTTAGGCTGTTGGTGTTCTGTTCAGGAAGTTGTCTCCTGTGCCAATATGTTCCAGGCTCTTCCCCACTTTTTCTTCTAAGTGACTTAGTGTCTCTGGTTTTATGTTGAGGTCTTTAATCCACTTGGATTTGAGTTTTGTACAAGGTGACAAATATGGGTCCAGTTGCATTTTTTTTACACATCAACCTCCAGTTAGACCAGCACCATTTGTTGAAGATGCTATCTTTTTTCCATCGAGTGGATTTGGCTTCTTTGTCGAAAATCAAGTGACCATATGTGTGTGGATTCATATCTGGGTCTTTGATTCGATTCCACTGATCAACCATCCTGTTGCTGTGCCAGTACCATGCTGTTTTAATTACTATTGCTTTATAGTACAGTTTGAGATCAGGTATGGAGATTCCTCTGGAGCACCTTTTATTGTGCAAGATTGATTTAGCTATTCTGAGTTTTTTGTTTTTCCATATGAAGTTCAGAATTGAACTTTCAATGTCTTTAAAAAATTGTGTAGGTATTTTGATAGGGATTGCATTGAATCTTTAGATTGCTTTTGGTAGGATGGCCATTTTTACTATGTTAATTCTCCCAATCCATGAGCAAGGAAGATCATTCCATCTTCTCATGTCATCTTCAGTCTCTTTCTTCAGCGTTTTGAAATTGTTTTCAAACAAGTCCTTCACTTGTTTAGTTAGAGTAACTCCTAAATATTTTATATTGCTTGTGGCTAATGTGAAGGGTGTGGATTTCCTAATTTCTTCCTCTGCAAGCTTGTCCTTTGTGTATAGGAAGGCTACAGACTTTTTTGAGTTAATTTTGTATCCAGCCAATTTGCTGAAGGTGTTTATCAGCTGTAGGAGTTCTCTGGTGGAATTTTGAGGGTCACTTATGTAGACTATCATATCATCTGCAAATAGGGATAATTTGACTTCCTCCTTTCCCATTTGAATACCCTTGATCTCCTTATGTTGTCTTATTGCTCTGGCTAGAACTTCGAGTACTATATTGAAGAGATACGGAGAGAGTGGGCAGCCTTGCCTTGTTCCTGATTTTAGAGGAATTTCCTTGAGTATCTCACCATTTACTTTGATTTTGGCTATTGGCTTGCTGTATATAGCCTTTATATTATGTTGAAGAAAGTGCCTTGTATCCCCGATCTCTCTAACACTTTAAACATGAATGGGTGTTAGATTTTATCAAATGCTTTCTCTGCATCTAAAGAGATGATCATGTGGTTTTTTATTTTCAGTTTGTTTATATGGTAGATTACATTGATGGATTTCCGTATATTAAACCATCCCTGCATGCCTGGAATGAAACCTACTTGGTCATGATGAATGATATCTTTGATGTATTCTTGTATTCGTTTTGCAAGTATTTTATTTAGTATTTTTGCATCGATGTTCATAACAGAAAGTGGTCTGAAATTCTCTTTCTTTGTTGAGTCTTTGTGAGGTTTAGGTATCAATGTGACTATGGCCTCATGGAATGAATTTGGTAATATTCTATCCATTTCTATCTTTTGGAGTAGCTTGAAGAGTATCGGTATTAGCTCACCCTTGAAGGTCTGGTAGAATTCTGCACTGAAGCCATCTGGCCCTGGGCTTTTTTTGGTTGGGAGACTATCAATGATTGCTTCAATTTCTGTAGGGGAAATGGGACTATTTAGCTTGTTTATCTGTTCTTCACTCAACTTTGGTAAGTGAAATTGATCAAGAAAAGTGTCCATTTCCTTTAGATTTTCAAAATTTGTGGCATATATGCCTTCAAAGCAGGATCTTACGATTCTTTGTATTTCTTCAGTGTCTGTTGTTATGTCTTCCTTTTCATTTCTGATTTTGTTGATTTCAATACTGTCTCTCTGCCTTTTTGTTAGTTTGGCTAATGGTCTGTCTATCTTGTTGATTTTCTCAAAGAACCAGCTCTTGGTTTTGTTGATTCTTTGGACTGTTTTCTTAGTTTCTAATTTGTTAATTTCAGCTCTGAATTTGATTATTTCCAGACGTCTACTCCTTTTGGGTGTTTCTGCTTTTTTTTTTTCTAGGGCTTCCAGTTGTGTCATTAAGATGCTTATGTGCGATGTTTCCAATTTCTTTTTAAAGGCACTTAGTGCTATGAATTTTCCTCTTAGCACTGCTTTTAATGTATCCCACAAATTTGGGCACATTGATCCTTCATTTTCATTGAATTTCAGAAACTCCTTGATTTCTTTCTTTATTTCTTCCCTGACCCAGGTGTCATTTAGCAGAGAGTTGTTTAGTTTCCACGTACGTGTAGGCTTTTTGCTATTTCTGTTGTTGAATTGAAGCCTAAGAGCATGGTGATCTGATAGGATACAAGGTATTATTTCAATCCTCTTGTATCTGTTGAGGCTTTCTTTGTGAACTACGATGTGATCAATTTTGGAGAAAGTTACATGGGGTGCAGAAAAGAAGGTATATTCTTTCTAGTTTGGGTCCAAGGTTCTATAGATATCTGTTAGATCCATTTGACCCATGGCATTGGTTAATGATGTTATTTCTTGGTTTAGTTTCTGTTTCAATGACTTATCCTTCAGTGAGAGTGGGGTGTTGAAGTCTCCCACTATTATTGTGTGGGGATCGATGTGTGGTTTAAGCCTTTTTAGCAGATCTTTTACAAATGTGGGTGCCCTTGTATTGGGAGCATAGATGTTCAGAATTGTGATGTCATCTTGGTTGACTTTACCTTTGATGAGTATGAAGTGTCCTTCCGCTTCTCTTTTGATTAATTTTGGTTGAAAGTCTATTTTGTTCGATATTAAAATGGCTACGCCTGCTTGCTTCTTGTGACCATTTGCTTGGAATATTTTTCCAACCTTTTACCCTGAGGTAATGCCTATTATTATGGGTGAGATGTGTTTCTTGAATGCAGAAGAATGTTGGATCTTGTTTATGTACCCATTCAGTTAGTCTGTGTTTTTTTTTTATTGGAGAATTGAGACCATTGATGTTGAGAGATATTAATGACCAGTGACTGTTAATAGTCTTAATTTTGATGTTGGTTCCTGTCGAGTGTTTGTGTCGTTGTGTTTTTGCCATGGTATAGTTATCTATTTCCTGAGTAGTTTTGGTTGTAGCTTGACCCTTTGGGATGGAGTTTTCCTTCCAGTACCTCCTGTAAAGCTGGATTTGTGGATAGGTACTGTTTGAATTTGTTTTTTTTCATTAAATATTTTGTTTTCTCCATCAGTGGTTATTGATAGTTTTGCTGGGTAAAGTAGTCTGGCCTGGCATCTGTGGTCTCTTAGGGTTTGCAGGATCTCTGTCCATGCCCTTCTGCCTTTTATGGTGTCTGTTGAGAAGTCGGGTGTAATTCTGATAGGTTTGCCATTAAATGTTATTTGGCCCTTTTCCCTTGCAGCTTTTAATATTTTTTCTTTGTTCTATATGTTTTGTGTTTTGATTATTATGTGATGGGCAGTTTTTCTTTTCTGATCAATTCTATTTGGTGTTCTGTAGGCCTCTTGTATGTTTATAGGCATCTCTTTCTTTAGATTGGGGAAATTTTCTTCTATGATTTTATTGAGAATAGTTTCTGGGCCTTGGAGAATGATATCTTCTCTTTTTTCAATGCCTATTATCCTCAGATTTCTTCTTTTCATGGTGTCCTTAATTTCTTGGATGTTTTGTGTCAGGAGTTTTCCAGATTTGGCATTTTCCTTAATGGTTGCTTCAAGATCTGTGATTGTATCCTCTAGACCTGGGATTCGTTCTTCCATCTCTTGGATTCTGTTAGAAAAGCTCACCTCTGTGTTGCTCACCTTCTTCTCTGAGGTCTCACGTTCTCGTTTTTTCTTCTGTCTGTGTGTTTATCATTGAATCCATTTTCGTCTTCAGATCTTGAACTGATTTTTTGATTTCTTTCATCTGATTGTTTGTATATGTCTGAGTTTGTATTGCCTCTTTATAAGTCTTCAGAGCTTGAACCGTTTTATTTATTTCTTTCATCTGGTTCTTTGCATTTTCCTGAAAAATTTCCAGTTCCACTCTATGTGCTTCTTTTATGTCTCTCACCTGTTTGGCTGCGTCCTCCTGCATTTGATTACGAATTTTATTTGTTTTCTCCATTAATATCCTCATTACTAAGAATTTGAGGTAATTTTCTTGTATTTCCGTTGTATTTGAGTTCTCTGGGTTGTTTTCTTTGGGATAGCCGGCAACTGTAGATGCCATGTTGTTTTGGTTTTTTTTTTGCGTATGCTTTTATGCTGTCCTTTAGACATCTTGGCGTCTTTGTTTTTGTTGGGTAGCTTCCAGAGTTGGATGGAGGGAGTCTGATGTTAGATTCACTTGTTTTCTCATGATTTCTGTAGCCTGGAAGCTCTGCTACTTCACTGGTATGGATGGCAGGATGTTAGCCCTGTCGTTTTGGACTCTCACAGCCAGTGATCCTCAACTCCCCTGTGCTGTGGGTCCTGCAATCATTCTGGGTCTCTGAATAAGTGTTGGCTCAGGCCAAGGTATCCACAGCCTTCTGGGTTCCCTGCCAAGTCCAGCCAGTGATACTGGGCCCGAACCACGCACCCAGCTCAGCTAGATTCTCAGGGCCTGAACCATCTGCCGAGCTCAGCTAGGGATTCTGAGCCCAAAATGCACACAGGGTCCAGCCAGTATTTTTGGGCTGGGACTGCACACCAAGCTCAGCTAGGGGCTTTTGGCCCAAAGTGTGTGCTGTGGTCAGTTATTGACTCAGGGCCTGAACCGTCCGCCAAGCTCAGCCAGGAATTCTAGATTCAAACTGCACACTGTGTCCAACCAGAGACTTAGAGCCAGGACTGTGCCAAAAGTTCCGCTAGAGTCTCTGGGCCCAATCTGTCTGCCAAGCACAGTTAGGGACTCAGGCCCCAAACTGCACGCTTAGCTCCACCCGAGTCTCTGGGGCGGGATTGTGCACCGAGCTCAGCCAGGGACTCTGGACTCACACTGCACGCTGAATTCAGCCCAGGACTCCAGGCCTATACTGCATGGATAGTCCAGCCAGAGTCTTGCAGCCGCCGAGCCTGTACGCACAGCTAAACTAGAGTCTCTGGGCCCAATCTGCCTGGCAAGTCCAGCTAGGACCTCTAGGCTGAATCTGCATGCTGACCTCAGCCTGCGTCAGCGCCCCAGAACTGCCCGCTGAGCTGAGCTAATGTCTTGGGCTGAACTGCTCATTGAGGTGAGCTGGTGCCTAGGGTGGAAGTGAGTGCTCTGCCCAGCCTGCGTCAAAGCAGGAGAACTGAGGTTGCGCTGAGCTGGTACCTAGGGTGGTACTGAGCGCTCCGCCCAGCCTGTGTCACAGCAGGAGAACTGCGGCTGTGCTGAGCAAGTTCCTAGGGCAGAATTGCTTGCTGCACTGAGCCAGCGTCTCCACAGCACTATGCACTGAGCTGAACCTGGGACTCTGGGGCTGAACTGTCTGCCGAGTCCAGTTTGGGTCACAAGGCACCACTCGACCCAAATCCTGTCCAGAGTCTCCTCTCCTGCACCAACTCCCACCGGCCACCACACTAATCGCCTCCACCAGAAGGCTCAGAGCTGCAAACCTCAACCACTTCTGCTGCTGACGCTGATGCCGCTGGTGCTGCCACTGCTGCTGCTGCTGCCTCTGCCGCTGCTGCTCCAATCCAAGAAAATCTGTACTCCTTCTGTGTGCAGGGGCACGCAGGTACTCCGCACCCTGGTCCCTCTGAACCATGGAGCACTCCTGCTGCTGTGGTGTGGGGACCTTGGTGTTCCTGGCTCAGAAATCTGTGCAATTCCCTGAATTGTTCACTGGAGCTTCAAAACATGGTCCACACTGCTTGCTGCCATCTTGGATCCCTCCCTGCTCACTGCCATCTTGGATCCCTCTCTTTTATTTATTATGTACACAACATCTTGCTGCATGTGTGCCTGCCTACCAGAAAAGGGCACCAGATCTCATTATAGATGGTTATGATTGTTATGAGCCACCATGTGGTTGCTGGGACTTGAACTCAGGGCCTCTGGAAGAGCAGATTGTACTCTTAACCACTAAGCCTCTCTCCATCCATTTTCATTAGCTCTTAAGAGCTCCTTACATTTAAAAGTTTTTATAGCACATATTCATGGTGGAAAAGAGTGGATTTACTATGACCTTCTCATGCATGTATATTAGGCATGAAGATCTTGTCCATCTTCTATTATCCTCTCCAGTTTTCTTTCCTTTCTCATGTCAGTGGTGTCCTTTCTCTTCCCAAATAGTCCCCAAATCCCCTTTCAAGTCTCATTTTATACATTTTTTAACTCCGTGTTTTGAATATGAGTAAAAATATGCAATATTGTAATTTTTAGCCTGGATGATTAGGTTAACATGATGCCTTTTGGTTTTCATTTCCCCAAATGACTTTTATGGATGAATGAATCTGCATTGGGTTCATGTGCATGTTTTCTTTATCCAATCATTGTTGGTAGACATCTATACTATATCTATTATGAATAGGTCCAATAACATGAATGTTTGGCTATCCCTGTGGAAGGCCTAATTGGCTTCTTTCTGTTACATACCCATGGGTGTGTTCTTTCAAGGTTAAATATTACAGTGAACTGAAATACTGTGACTAATGAGAAGGTTACACTGAAACAGGGGCATTGACATAAATGGAACCAGACTTAGGTGGCCCTGGTTACTGTCTTATTCTTTATTGTTCTCACTCACCTTACATTGGAAGATGAGTGAGAGCTTGGGCTGTTTACACATGGTCTGTCCTGCCTTCCAGTTAGTCCAAACATCTTTCTCCCTAAATACAATTCTTAAAAAAACTAAATCAAAGATTCTTGTTACATTTCCACTATTAAACAACTCCACATTTGTAGGAATTGAAATCTACTTAGCACTTTCATATCCCTTGCACAGTAAGAGTTTGGAGAGAGGATATTTTTATGTTCAAGTAAAAGTGTCTTTGTGATTTTATTAATTCAGAGGACTACAGACTGGATGGATCTTGGGGATTTTAAAAGCCAGGTTGTTTTCTAAAGATAAATGGAATTTACATCATGGAGCTTTATCTTCAGTGTGCTGTGTTTGCAGATATTTCTTTTATAGGTACCCATCAAACTATGTAGAAGGATGATTTATTTCAGGTTCTCAATCCATGAAGTAGAACAAATATTGCATATCTTTTTTACTTAGTGTCCATCTAAGAAACATGCATAGGTCCTTCTCATTAGAGGCATCTGCATTTTTCTGTTTACCTCTATTAAAGCAGATTCTACTGTGCCATAAATATTCTTTGAGTTTTTTGGCCTTTAATAGTTTGTGTCACTTTGGAGTCAGTTGTCCAGGCTCAACTTTTTGCACCTGAGGTACTTAACACAATGCATTGGACAGAGCACTTGGTTAGCCAATCTTTCTATGAGAATAAGTGAACATATATGAAGTTTATAGAGCAAACACTAGCTTGGTCCTTTAAAAAGCAGGTAGTAAAATCGGGTTAGGCATGTAAATGTATTATTACCAAGGACTTGCAGGTGTGCAGGAAAGCTGGGAATGTATTATTGTGAGATTCTTGGATGACAGCTGTGTTTTTCCTACTTGCATGAGGATATGGATTTAAAGGTGCTAGTTTGTCTCAAGAAATAAGTGTTGCTGGAGAGAAAAAGTACAAAGGACTCGATCCCTGGCTCCTCATGGAAGATGCCAAGCCATGGTGGTATTGGGTGGTATGAATAACACAGTTGCCACAAAAATTCAACTTCTTTCTCAGGCCTCCAGGCATTATCTGTTTCTGGGTACTGAGAGTGTTACTGAAAACATTGGCCATAGGGAAAAAAAAACCCCACAAACTGCAGTGGTGAGTATGCCATATATTCTGTGCAGACTTGTAGACATCTAACTTTTATTAGTTTGAGGATTGAGTTTAGGAAAATGAAGACCCCCATCTTGGGATTTCTTTTCCTCTATGTTTCTCCCAGTCCGTGGCTGATCTTCCTCTGGTGTTGGCCTCTACTTTCTGTGTTGATTTCATTCTTACCCTTGTATCCTTTAAAAAAAATATATTGGCTGGTTCTCTCACATTAAATAATCAGGTCTGGGTTTATATATTAATCACGTGAGTTTAGTGCCTGCAGTATAAAAGATGCTGCTAAATGATAAGGGAGTTTGTAAATTCTGACTGTTCATATATCCAGGTCTATTGATCTCTTACATGAAGTCCTTCTCTAGTGGCCCTCGCAACTAATTTTACTATATGTTTTTTGCTAGATCTGATATATTGTGCCTGGTGACTACTGATTGATGCTTGCCTTTTGAGGAAGTGTCTTATTTATCATTAGATCCAGTGTTTAGTTACCCAACCAAAACACAGACATTTATAGACAGGTGTGGGCTGAAAAATGTTCCACACTGTTTTTTTTCCCAAGATAATTTCTAAGCCAGAATCCATAAGGACTGCAACAATGTTAAACAAGACTCAAATGCATCTAGCACTTCACTTACAGTGTGTAGAATCAGCTAACAGTTGACTCAAACCAACTTGTAGATTCCAGTCTACCTGGAATCCTGCATTCCATATTTTCCTTTACTCAATGGGGGAGGTTTAAAACCCATCCTGATCATGTCATGCACTGTTTGTGATGTCAGAGTATTTCTGTAGGCTGAAATGATATCTCAAGAGCTTTGTTACCCTTGACTAACACATGCTTTGTTGGAAGTCATAGCGAGTTCAAAATGAAATATACAAGCTATTTCTTATTCTCCAAGAAATGATTGTGTGTTTGTGTGCTCCAGGATCTGAAAGTGTTACAATCAACATTTATTTAGCATTTCTACGTGAAAGGCAATTCTCCTAGTTATTATGTGTTAGAGGATTGGTTTTCTAGGTTTTGGCAGGACTTTGTAATATCAGTACTGCTACTACCACCTAAGTTTTAAAAACCAGGAATCTGAAAGAAAGATATGTCAAGTAACTTGTCTAAATCAGGAAAGTGGAAGAAGGCAGATTTAAACCTGGACAGGCTTATGTCAGAACTCACTTTATTAATCATTTGCATGCATTTGTTGCCACCCTTAAGGCTAAACTGTGTCTTCAAATGCACAGACAGTAATAACTGTTCAGTGGTGCTTAAAAACTTGGATTTATATAAGTTTAGAATGTAGAGTGCTCAAATCCTAACCCCTTGCATCTATAGAAGTCACCACGATATGAAAGATTTGTCTCCAATGTCCCTTCAATCAATCCATTCCCAAACGGGGTTCTTTTTTAGTAAGAATCACATAATCCCACTGCAACATCCTATGAGCCTTCCTGAAAGGTTAACTTGACTCACTGGTGTCATATGGAGATACCACAGACTAAACAACTTCAGCAGTGGCTTGGCCACATTGACTTACTTGGTACATGGTTTTACTGATCACTGAATTCTCTTGGAAGATGGGTGTAACACCAAAATACAGAGTAATTTAAAAAAATGGTCTATACTGATTCTCAAAAATTACTATATATATGTATATATGTATATGTATATGTATATGTATATGTATATGTATATGTATATGTATATATGTGACATGAATAACATATACATATTTGTATACAGGATGCTATTTCAGCTTTGTGGATGTTCACTCATCCAAAATAGACCTCCTTGCTTCCCAAGATGAAGTACCATTTATCTGTCCTTCTTGTGGTCCTAAGAATTGCATGGATCATCTAGGTCTATCTCAGACATCACTTTTTCCAGAAGGATTTCGTCATCCCTGCAAATTGGAGCCATCTGTTTCTTCTCTGGTCAGTCCTGTCAGATTTTATGTTTCATACCAAGGTGATTGTAATTACCTCATCTCCTGTTGGAGATGTCAAGCCTCTGACCTGTCCTTTCTACCTTGCCCCATGATACTTATCATAAATAGTCTCTTACTCAATATTTGTTGAGATACTCTAAATTTTCTTTCATGTACATCTCCTGATGACCTTTGTTCCTCAGAAAGGCTTATAATTTCAACATTTGACAGTATTTTTTTCCTACCAAGCCAGCAACTATGTGTAAAACATAGGCTCCTCACTTGCTCATTTATGGTCCTGTGCAAATTCTGGGAGGTGAATCTGAAACACTAAGAAGGCTCCTTCAAACCTAGAGTCAGGAAACAAACTGCAAGGATGCTTATAATAATCAAAATACTGAGCATTTTGACTTTGAAATTGAAAGGTCGAAGGACTATGAATATCTCTTTTGATGGATACAGTAATACCTGCTTTCTATGCAGGTAGAAGGAAGGTTGCAGACAAAATATTTAGGCTCCTAATACAATAGAAATGTTCAGCATTAGTGTAAAAAATACTCTCAAGACTCTTTATGCATTTCCAGTGCTCTGGTTTGTCTTAATTAAAAAAGAAAACAAGATTCTGAAAAAATGTTTATATTTAATCATTTATCCTCAAGAGGAGGGCGTTAGCTTATTGATCTGCTTGGAATGCAGAGCATCAGTCCAGCATATTGGTGGATTTATAGATTGAGGCATAGATCATGTGGAAGTTTTTCTTGAGGGTAGCAAGAAATAGTAAATTATGGTACAGGATGAGTTGTGCTTGGGTTGTGGACACACTTGCTGATTTAAAATAGTTTTGTTTGGGCTGAAGAAATGGCTAAGAGATCAAGAACACTTGCTGCTCTTAAAGATGACCTGAGTTTGATTCCTAACATCTATGTCAGATGGCCTACAAATTGCTTGAAACTCCAGCTCCAATGGAAACTACATCTTTCTCTTGTTGGGGTTATCACTGATGTGATGAAACACCATGACCAAAAAGTAAGTTTGAGATGTAAGTTTTTTTTCCATATAAAATTACATTGCAGTCCATCACTGAGGGAAGCTACTTTCAAGCACAGCTGGAACCTGGAGGCAGGAGCTGATATAGAAGCCATGGAGAGATGCTACTTATTGGCTTGCTCATCATGACTTGCTTTGCCTGGTTTCTTACAGAACCTACAACCACCATCCCAGGGTTGGCCCCACCCACAATGGACTTGGCTCTTCCCATCAATCATTAATTAAGAAAATGCCTTAGAGGCCTGCCTACAACCCAATCTCACACAGGCATTTTCGTCCTTTCTTTCTTTCTTTCTTTCTTTCTTTCTTTCCTTCCTTCCTTCTTTCTTTCTTTCTTCTCTTTATATCCCAACTGTAGTCTCCTCTCTCTTCTCCTCTTGGTCCCACCCTATCCTCAACTTCTCCCTATCTCCCCTGTCCTACTTCTCAGAAAAGGGGAGGCACCCCCTACCAACCTACCCCAGCACATCAAATCACATCATGACTGAGCACATCCTATTCCTCTGTGGCCTGGCAAGGCAGCTCTGCTATGGGGAAGTGATAACAAAAAAAGCAGGCAACAGAATCCATGTCTGAGACAGTCCCTGATCCCCTTACTAGTGGACCCTCATGAAGTCTGAGCTGCCCATTGGCTATATCTGTGTAGGGGGCCCAGGTACAGTCCATGCATGATCCTTGGTTGGCACTTCAGTCTCTACAAGCCCCTCTGCGTACCCTGGTTAGTTAGCTCTATTAGTCTTTTTGTGGAGGTCCTGTACCCTCTGGGTCCTTCTATCATTCCCTACACTTTCCCACAAGACTCCATATGCTTTGCCCAATGTTGGCTGTGAGTCTCAGCATCTGTGTCAAATTACTGCTGGGTGGAGCCTCTCAGAGGATAGCTGTGCTAGGCTCCTGTTAATAATGCCAGGTATTGGCTCTCTCCCATAGGGTGGGTCTCAGGTTGGGCCAGGCATTCTCTCCATCTCTGCTCTATCTTTATCCCTACATGTCTTGTAGGCAGAGTAAATTTTAGGTTGAAGTTTTTGTGTGTGGTTTGGTATTCCCCTCCCCTCACTAAAGGTCCTACCTAGTTAGACGATATCCTCTTCAGTCTTTATGACCCTTGCTACAAGGAGTTTTAGCTAGATTCACCCTCATATCTTCCCAGATGCCTACGCTCTCTTAGGTCTCCAGCTTATCACAGAGATGCCTCCGCCCACAGGTTCTCTTCTATCTGCATGCCCTCTGTCCTCCTGCTCCTGCTCTCCCCAGGTCTGATCTCTACCTTCATTTCTCCACTCACTCCCTCTCCTACTTTTTGTTCCCTCTCTTCAACCACTAAAAACCAGCAGTCTACAGATTTGGAAAAGATTTTCACCAACCATATATCTAACAAAGGGCTAATATCCAAAATATGTAAAACAAAACAAAACAAAAACTCAAGAAATCAAATACCACCAAACCAAATAATCCAATTAAAAACTGAGGTGCAGAGCTAAACAGAATTCTCAACAAAGGAATATTGAATGGCTGAGAAATACTTAAAGAAATGTTCAATGTCCTTAGTCATCAAGGAAATGCAACTCAAACCAACTCTGAAATTCCGTCTTACACCCATCAAAATGGCTAAGATAAAAAACTCAAGTGACACCACATGTTGGCAAGTATGTGGAGAAAGAGGAACACTCCTCCATTGCTTATAGGAGTGCAAACTTGTATGACCACTTTGGAAAATTGGGTACAGTTCTACCTCAAGACCTAGCTATACTACTCCTGGGAATATACCTGAAAGATGCTCTACCATACAACAAGGATATATGCTCAACCATGTTCATAGAAGCTTTATTAGTAATAGCCAGAATCTGGAAACAACCTAGATGTGCATCAACCTAAGAATGGATAAAAAAAACCTGTGGTACATTTTATATAATGGAATACTATTTAGCTATTAAAAAACAAGCAAGTCTTGAAATTTGTAGGCAAATGGATAGAACTAGAAATGATCATCCTGAGGTAACCCAAACCCAGAAAGACACACATGGTATATACTCACTTATAAGTGGATATTAGCACAATATAGATATCCTCTGAGAGACTCCACTCAGCGGGGGATCAAGATAGATTCTGGGAATCACAGCCAGACTCATAGAGAGAGTGGTATGGAAGAACAGGAGGATAGAAGGACCCAGAGGACTCAGGAACCCCACAAGGAGACTGCCAAGGCTGGTGCATCTGGACCCAGGCGGCCCTGCATGAACTGCTGCACCAACCAAGAACAATGCATGCAGCAAACCTAGACCCCCTGTTCACATCTAGCCAATAGACAGCTCATTCTTCACTGTCTGGGAGAGAGCAGGAGCTGCCTCTGAAATAAACTCTGGTGCCCCAAATTTGATCACTTGCCCTTGGTGGGAAGGCCTGGTGGCACACAGAGGAAGGGGAGCAGGCTATCTGGAGGAAATCTGATAGGCTGTGGTCATATGGTGGGGGAAGAAGCCCCCTTTTGTCAGAAGTCTAGGGGAGGGGAATAGGGTGGAAGAAGGAAGGAGGGTGGGAATGGGAAGATACAAGTGAGGGGATAACATTCAGCTTGTGATCTGCATAAATTTTAATAAATTAATATTTAAAAACTACTCACTGTCCTTAGTCATCAGGGAAATGCAAATCAAAAGACTCTGAGGCTTTTTCTTACACTGGTCAGAAAGGCTAACATCAAAAACTCAATGGACAGCACATGCTGGTAAAGATGTGAAGAAAGAAAAACACTCCTCTATTGCTGATGGGAGTGCAAACTTACACAACCACTTTAGAAATTAGTCTGGAGGTTTCTTAGAAAATTGGGAAGAGCTGTAGCTCAAGATCCAGCTATACCACTCCTGGGCATATACTCAAAAATATGCCCGACTATAGAATAAGGACCCTTGCTCATCTATGTTTGTAACAGATTTATTTGTAAAAGCCAGAATGTTGAAACAACCTAGATGTCCTTTAACCAAAGAATGTATAAAGAAATTGTGGTACATTTACACAATGGAATATGGCTCAGCTAATATAAACAAGAACATCATGAAATTTGCAGGCATATGAATGGAACTAGAAGATCATGGTGAATGAGGTAACCCACACCCAGAAAGGCACATTGTATGTACTCACTTATAAGCAGATTTTAACCATATAGTACAGGATAAACATATTACAGTGAACAGACCCAAAGAAGATAAGAAATAAGGAGGACCCAAAGGAAGGTGCATAACTCTCTCTCAGAAGCAGGTTTTTTTTTCTTTTTTTTCTTGTTGTTTCTTTTTTCTTTCTTTTTTTTTTTTATTAATTTATTCTTGTTACATTTCAATGGTTATCCCATCCCTTGTATCATCCCATTCTTCTCTCCCTCACATTTTCCCCTTATTTCCTTCCCCTATGACTGTTCCTGAGGGGGATTTCCTCCCCCTGTATATGCTCATAGGGTATCAAGTCTCTTCTTGGTAACCTGCTGTCCTTCCTCTGAGTGCCACCAGGTCTCCCTCTCCAGGGGACATGGTCAAATGTGAGGCACCAGAGTACATGAGAAAGTCATCTCCGTAATTAAAGGTCCTCCTCTCAGATAACGTTAGCCCGTGTCAGGTGGACATGAAACTATCCAGCACAATCTTCTTCTGACCTATATAGGTAACTGCACACAAAAGACACACCACCACTCCCACCCCCACATCCACACACACACACACACTTAAAAATAAAGAATATGTCTTAAAAATAAATTGCTTTTGTATTCACAGATTAGTGGTAGAGTATATGAACACAAAAGAATTATTGAAATGCAGTTATTGTAATACAGTTGAACCTCCCAAGGAGTCTGGAAGCCAAACCAATGTATGTTTTTGTATTAGGTAAGTTATCTTTCAAAGTCCAATGTTATTTGAGTGGTTACTTGAGTACCAGGGATGGGGGGGCTCACCATGAACTGTAGTCCTGGCAAGTTTTGTATGCCTTTGACCTTTGAATCCTACCTTCCCAGCTTTAAATATTTAACCCTTTAGTTCCCCCTACTTACATTTGAATTAGACCAGGTGAAGGCTGTGTTCAGATCACTGTTTTTAATATAGCAGATGATACTTGCTTGTGTTCACGGGCCAGGTTGTGTTAACTTATTGGAAATAATTGCTGAATATTTTCCATAGCTTCTAGTATATGAGTAGATTTATTTTTCAAGAAGCATCCATTTTCTTCCACAAATAGCATATATGAGGAGACTTTTCTGCCCCAGAACATACTATTGTGCCACAGATATGTTCGTTCTAATTGTACAAGCCACTATAGAGAGCTAATGTATGGTACTTTGGGGGGCTGGCAAGTTCTTCTGAAGATGGACTGAGGCAGAAGGGGTGGCAAGTTGTTCTGGGGTTGGAATCGTGGAGCGGAGATGACAAGTTCTTTCAATTGCTTGTTTTCTCTTTTTGGTTTTGTGGAGTTGCTGCTGGGATGTGGCTTCCAGTTCTGTAATTATAGCTCTGCCAGCCCACATTTAGCCCCATTTATGGCCATGTGATTGGGAAAGATGAGCAAGTGTAATCTGTCATTTCCAGACCCAGTGCATAAACACCAAGATTCTTCATGTTCTTTCTTCTGGTTGCTCAGAGAAAGTGATCTTGAAAACCATATGGACAAGACAGAAAATCCTTTGACAGCTTGGCTCCTTGAAGCGTAGCTATGAAAGCCACTCCACTGGCCATCTTCCAGCCCACGGCTGTCACAAATGCTTCTCTTATAATCCGGTCAATAGTTAGTTGAGGGTTTATTTGTCATAGTAATATGTAGGCATTTTTGACAGTTTACCTTTTGAATATTTTCCAAGCCTGGAGCACAACATTGTGTGCTACTTTGCATGATGGAAGAGGAAAATGAACACACTCTAGTGCCTCATGGAATATTATTGACAGGCTGCTGCACTCCTTTTTTTTTTTAAATGACTTTTACTATCTGCTCTCTCAAAGATTCCTCAAGGAATTCTCTGGGCAATCTTACATAAGTCTCATGATTTAAGTAGAGACCAAGCATAAATCTTTTCTGCATGGTGTTTTTACACTTTTCATTAAAAAAAATTGCACCTGGACTTGGAAGTGATTAAAACAGTGAAAAAGGCACTAAGACATGACCTTTAACTCAAAACTTTACTGCATTCGTTAATGAACCACACTTCTTTGTGTTTGTGATATATTTAGTTATACAAGAAACTGTTTAATGCACGGAAGTAGAATGAATAATATTAAACTCCTTAAGAAATTCTGATAGCATATTTTTTTTTGTTTTAATTCCTAGCAGATTGCCAGGACTTGCTAAACAGCGTTACAGATTCTGCATAATGAAGGACATCTTAGGAGTGGATTGCAATAGTGCATTTACCATCACACTGAATACGCAAGGCAAGACAATGAGGTGCAACCCCTCTTCACTGCGGGACTTCTGAAAAGAAGTGGGGTCTTGAGTGTTAGAGATGCAGCTCATGCACAATGTCCTGGGAGAGATGTGGTCATTTGGCAAGTCTTTGGGTTAACATCAAGTCTGATTTCATCATTTGACACCTCCTGAAGTTCTTTTCAAAATAGGTTGTTGTGTCTGCATGTGTTTGTGCATGCGTGCATGTGTGTGTATGTGTGTGTGTGTGTGTAGTCCTGGAAGTCCTGGAACTTGCTCTGTAGACCATGTAGGCCTGGAACTCAAAGAGATCTGCCTGCCTCTGCTTCCCAGAGTGTTGGTCTTAAAGAAGTGCACCACCACTTCCCTGCCTCTTTTGAATTTCTTTAATTTTCTAAACTCATATCTTTGTCTTTTACTTTCTCTTCTTGAATTAATTGTTATTCTGTTCAGTGTCATCCCTCTCCCAAACCTGCTTCTTGCAAAATCTGATGACCTGCCTCAGTCATTTCTTTTCTTTACATTCAGAAGCATATAACACCCCTTCTTTTTTGTTTTTAAAATATATTTATTAATTTATTCATATTACATTTCAATTGTTATCCCATCCCTTGTATCCTCCCATTCCTCCCTCCTTTCCTTCTCCCCTTACTCCCCTCCCCTATGACTTTGACTAAGGGGGACCTCCTCCCTCTGTATATGCTCATAGGGTATCAAGTCTCTTCTTGGTAGCCTGTTATCCTTCCTCTGAGTGTCACCAGGCCTCCCCATCCAGGGGACATGGTCAAATATGTGGCAGAGTTCATGTGAAAGTCAGACCCCACTCTCCACTCAACTGTGGAGAATGTCCTGTCCATTGGCTAGATCTGGGTAAGGGTTCGACGTTTACTGCCTATATTGTCCTTGGCTGGTGCCATAGTTTGAGCAGGACTCCTGGGCCCAGATCTGCCCATTATGATTTTCTTCTTGTAGGTTTCTAGGACCCTCTAGATCCTTCTATTTCCCCATTCTCCCATGCTTCTCTCACCTAGAGTCCCAATATTATGTCCTTCTTTTTCTATTGTTCCTTTATTTTGTTTTTCTTCCTTTCCATGGATTTTTCTGAGATAGCTCAGATATTTTTCTCCCCTAGACTCAAGGCTGCGTCAGCAGTTACACTTTATTTTGGACCTTGAATAACTAATTGATACAAGTGTAAGCCTTGGGGACAAATCAAGAAGGGACTTTTCTTCAAATTTCTCCATCTCTGTTTGAAAATAAGAAACTAAATATTATTGGATGATTTCTTATGAAATTATCTAGTTAAATGATGGCATCCTAACCTGTATTAGTTTAGGGTTTGTCATAATTTGTACTTGACTGTTAGGGAAGAGTACCTTAAACTGTTTAAGTTATAAACAAAAGAAGTGTATTTATCTTATAGCCTGGAGTCTTGGAAGTCAGAAGGCATGAGTTCATGTCCACAATTTTCAGTTAGAATGTTGTTATGATTTCATTATATGAGAGAAGAACAAGAACATGAGCATAAGGAAGAGTAAGGAAGCTGAGCTCACTCCTATCAACCACTTATAGGAGCAGCAGGGGCTTTTGACATAAATTCCTTCTATTAGGCTCTACCTCCCAACTTTGACACTGAGGGAGTTAAAGTTGCAATGTGCAATAGAAAAGATTGTTTAAAATTCTATTTCTAACTCTCATCCAGAGGATGCCCATTGAGGAGGTAAAGCTCTCTTGAGAGGTTTCTATACAAACAAAAGTTTCCTTCTTCAGATCTGTTTGTGAAAATCCTACATGGTGGTCAATGATTGGCTCATGTTCCAGTTAGCATCCATGGAGGAGGGAGGGAAGAAGTGGATGCTGATGCAGATAAACTCCACACTGTACATTCAGAAAGCTTACTGTGTATTAAGGGGGAGAGTGCAACCATTCCAACAACTGCAGAAACAATCATTTGATATATGAGACAGCAGAAAAGCATAGAAGGGCAGATGATCAAGCATGGTTGTGGAAGAGGAACTTTCTAGAAGGTAGCTGCATTTGGAAGTGGTGCAAGAAGACACATGAAGCACCAGTAAAGGAGGTGTCAGCTTGTGGTTCTGACTTGAACAATGAGAGAAGCTACTGAGTCAGGAAGGGGGCTGCATGTGGGGCATCTGTGACTACTGTAATTAAAACTAGGAGTGAAGTAGAATAATGACAAATAAAGGAGAGCACATCTGAGGGACTTTCACAGGTCAGTTTTCCCTTTTCATCCTTCAAAAATATAGCTAAAACATCATTATGTCAGAATAGCCCACTTGATACTTATCCCTCACCTTTTCTTTTTTAAAAATATATTTTATTAATTTATTCCTCTTACATCTCAATTGTTATCCCATCCCTTGTATCCTCCCATTCCTCCCTCCCTCCCATTTTCCCCTTACTCCCTTCCCCTATGACTGTGACTGAGGGGGACCTCTTCCCCCTGTATATGCTCATAGGGTATCAAGTCTCTTCTTGGTAGCCTGCTATCCTTCCTCTGAGTGCCACCAGGCCTCCCCATCCAGGGGACATGGTCAAATATGGGGCACCAGAGTTTGTGTGAAAGTCAGACCCCACTCTCCACTCAACTGTGAAGAATGTCCTGTCCACTGGGTAGATCTGGGTAGTTCAGTTTATTGCATGTATTGTCCTTGGCTGGTGCCGTAGTTTGAGCAGGACCCCTGGGCCCAGATCTGCCTGTGATAATGTTCTTCTTGTAAGTTTCTAGAGGGGAGGACATCCTATTTGGACTCTAGGTGAGAGAAGCATGAGAGAATGGGGAAATAGAAGGATCCAGAGGGTCCCTCACCTTTTCAATGGCTTCCTGAGCTCTGTCACCTCTGTAAGAAATATGCATATCTATTGACATATTTGTTACAATATGTTTTAATTTGTCTGCTAAAGTAGCTTGTAAGTAGACAGGCAGTTCACTAAGATATAGGCAATTCTCACTTGTATCTTGGAAGTCAAATCAGAAGTTTTTTTTTTTATACAGGAGAGAAGACAGTAAATACTTGTAAAGTTTAATTTAATTAACTCAATACATCTTTTGATTCAAATTCAGTATGTCCCCAGGGTACTATTTGGTTAAGTGTGGTAAAATCCTTGATGAGACTACAGAAAGTCTCCAGCACAAACGTTTAAATATGAATTTTTGGTATTAGTGTGAATTTTAAGTGTAGGTTTGATGCATAAATAAATCAGCCATATTGCATATTAAGTATTTAATAATGGGATAGGATTTTAACAAGGGTAGAAGTGGGTAGCTGTAAACCATTGCATAGAAAATAACTAGAAATGTGGAATCTTCTGAAGGACTAAACGTTGCGGAATTACTCACCTAGAAGTGGTGTAATTATTTCTGCCATTATTTTTTTAATCTAAAGCACTTTCTATTTAGAGAGCAACATATAGCAAAAAAAAACGTTCATGTAGCTAGATGAAATAATGCACAGTACCTCTGATTTTAATAACTTTATTTCTTATTTAAATATATTGAGTTTAGAATAGAAAGGGGTGTTTAAGAAAACTAGATATTATGAGAATTAGCCACTTTAAAAGGCCAATTTCATGTTTGATGACTCATAAAGCTTTTTAAGTAAATTTCAGAACAAATTAGTAAGACATAGAACTTTGCCATCATGCAAAACTTTTGTTTCTCTCCCCACTTTGCTGCTTGGTCTTAGCAAAAGGCTTAATACTCCTATAGCGCAGTTGACACAGTATAAAACAGTTGTAGTAAATGCGTGTGAAAGATGTAATCTCTTGGTGATTTGCTCTTTGGTTCAGAAAATGGCCAGCACAGAGGCACAGAAATGCACAGTGCTGGATACCTGTCAGGAAGGAGAATGACAACAAAGAGAGGAGAATATTTAACTTGGGATTAACGAAAAAGATCTGAGGACAGTCTACAGTGTGTGGCCTTGTTCTAGCAACTCTGAACAATGATGTTTGCCATTGAAATAATCTATTTATGCCATGGAAAAACTAAGTATCTCCTCATGAGTTTATTTGCACATTCCTCTGCCATGTATAGTTATTTAGTTCTAATTTCTTTACCTTAGCAATAAATCAAATGTGTTTATTGCACATGCACGGTTATACTCTGAGCAGCTCTGTCAACAGAGCATTCTCTAGAAGAAAAGCCACGGACCTAAAATTTACACACACTAAAGTTTAGACATTATCACTATGAAGTTTTTTTAATCAATAGCAATAAAAACTCTGAGTCTGTGTCAATTTCTTCATACCAGAGGTTCTACGTTGTTTTCTATCTTGATTTTAAAATAATGAATTGAAAGATGAAAACACTTCAGCTTTCTCTTGCACCTCCATTATTAATAAATATCTTGTCTGGGACTCAGGTGACACACACTTACACAGGCATACACACATGCACATAAATGAAATAAAGATAAAGCTTTTTTAACAACATTATATTTATGGATATATGTATATACAAGTACACCTATGCATGTAGTAGCAGTTAGTGCAAAAAAGAGGCCATGAATACTAAGAAGAAAGAGAAGAGTATGTGAAAATGTTTGGAGGGAGGGACAGAAAGGAAGGAATGTAATTAAATTACAATCTCAAAAATAAATATGAACATTAAAGATATATGTAACTTTTAATCAATATTTTTAGTCATTCTAATTATAATAGAGGTTGTCTGTATTGGAAAATAGTTCTGGAGAGATGGATCATTAGTTAAGGGATCTTTCTGTTCTACAGTAATACATGAGTAGGGTTCTAAGCACCTATCTTTTGGTGTTTCATGTCCACATATAAAACAGCAACTCCATGGGAACAAACTCTTTCTTCTGGCCAACACACACACACACACACACACACACACACACACACACTTACACACACACACACATTCACACGAGAGAGAGGGGCCAGAGACACACAGAGGGTGGAAAAGAAACATATAGCCATAAATAGGAGCTAATCTTCGAATACAAATAAACTTTTTCTTCACTATAACTTACCTGCTTAACTGGTGCAATGGCACACACCTGAAATCCCAGCACTCAGGGAGGCAGAGGCAGACTGATCTCTGTGAATTTGACACCAGCCTGGTCTACAAAGCAAGTCTACAACAGCCAAGGTTACACAGAGAAATCCTGTCTCCAAGAAACAAAATGAAATGAAACAGCAACAAGAAATCAAACAAACAAAAAAAACCATATGTTTTTAACATCTTTCCCATTTTTCATTTAGATTATATTTTGTTTTATTGATATGCTCTAAGTATACAATAGAAATATGATATATAACACACATTCACATTGATTTAAAAAAAAAAGACATAGCAGTTTTGGACCATGAATTTTAAATCATTATATCTAGGCTCCAACAGAAGTTCATTAATCAAGGTAAGGACCATTATAATCAACACATTGTATTTATTCTTGTAGTACAAAAATGTTCTGTGCTTGTGGATCTGATGAACGCTTGGAAAACATTCTATGCACCCTGATGGTTGTGGAGCCATTTTCCCTGCACCGTTTTTGGGGTGACTGAAGTTATAGTCAGTTGGCAAGTTCTCCATTGGTGGATGAAACACAACTTGGCCCAGTTTGTTGAACTTTTGAAGTTCTGGTATGTGACGCATGGTCAAGCCTTGTGTGAGGAATTGGCTTCTTCTGTTGAATAGAGCAAGGTTCAGAAATTCAGGACTTTAGACATCTACTTTTTTCCTTTTGGACTTGATTTATCATAGTTTTATATATAGATGGAACCAGTTCTTTAGTTTTGACTGTACCTCCTATTTTATTTCTTTTTAGTATTCCAATATCATTATAGTACTATAGGTTAAAATTTTATCTTGATATAAGTTAATTCAATACTTATGATTGTATTTTAATGTTTATTCTGAGTGATACAGAATTCTTTCTACCAGTAAATGCTTCCTCTATTTTACACTTGAATAATTCAAATTTGTATGAAAGAATATTAAGCAGTTCTCTAGAAGAAACTTGCTTTAATATCAAGGATTTCCCCCTACATTTATTGATATTTTCATAATCTTGACATTGATTGTACCTTTATGATTTTTACAAGTTTTCTTTTTGAGGTTTTCATGCTTCCTTTCTTCCTTCCTTCCCTCCCTCTATTTTTCCATGTTGGAAATTGAAACCAGATCTTCCTGCATGCCGACAAGCACTCTGCCTATACGATATACCTTCGCCCTTATGTTGTTGTTGTTTTTAGGTTCTTTGTCCCTGCATGTGCTTTTGGGACAGAACCAAGGGTTTTTTGTTTTGTTTTGTTTTGTTTTGTTTTGTTTTGTTTTATTTCCTAATTTATTTTCACCCTCCTATGGTTTGTAGGGGTTTTGTTGTGTATTTTCATGCTACCTTCATATTAGGCATCATAAATATTATGATGTAATTAATTATTAGGTTGTGTACTTAAGATCCTTATGGTATTGGCTTTCTCTATTGATGTTACCTATTTTACTTTTCTTGGCTCTAACATGCAAGTTCTTTTTACCCTCTGGCCTCATTCTTCTCCCACTGGAACATGACACTTCAGAATAATTTAGAGAAATTTATTTGTTGGTAGAAAATTCCCTTTTTTCTTTAAAACTACATAAATTCTAATAGCATATCAGAAAGACTACACATTGTGATTAGAAATTTCTCTTGGAGGCCTGGCAGCACTCAGAGGAAGGATAGCAGACTACCAAGAAGAGACTTGATACCCTATGAGCATATACAGGGGGAGGAGGTCCCCCTCAGTCACAGTCATAGGGGAAGGGAATATGTTGAAAGTGGGAGGGATGGAGGAATGGGAGGATACAAGGGATGGGATAACAACTGAGATGTAATATGAATAAATTAATAAAATATATTAAAAATTTATCTTTGGAATGTAAGATTTATTTAACAACCAAATATATGTTATTTCCCAAAATAAAGAGTTAAAAACTATATCATAAGCTCCCTTATTAAGATTAATTTTGTTTATATATATGTGTTTGTTACATGTATGGATGCCCATGGAGGCCACAGATGTCATTAATCTGGAGATGCAGCTACCGGCAGGTGGGAGCTGCACCATATGGGTCCAAGGCACTGAAATCAGGCCCTCTGGAAGAGTGGGGAGATTTCTTAACCACTGAGCCATATCCATCCCCATTGCACTAACACATTAAAAATAAAGGAAAACATGATGAAGTTTAACATTCTTTTATGGAAAAATCTGTCAATAAAACATGTGAAGGAAATCTTTTTCAAAATAGTAACCACCATTTGTCAAGATCTCGTGGGTGACATCATGAGCTGTTTTGGTGGGAAACATCTTTCTTCAGTCCCCGAACAACCAGGCACATTCATGCTCAGCTTTCCTGTTCAACTCAGGGCAGGAAGTACCAGCAAGAGCATTCAACAAAGGCAAACAAATGAAACACATCTAAGTAAGAAATAAGTAAAAACTGTGCAGATTATATCATCCTACATCACAAACTGTAAGTTAGAGGACAGCCGGGACTACAGAATGAGTTCACAATCATCCCAGCACCTTAGCCAGACCCTGTTTCAAAAAAAAAAAGTAGTAAAAGTAAACTGGGGCCACGATCAGAGGTAGACAGGGTGTTTTCCTAGCATAAACAAGGCCTTTGCTTCAACGCACAGTAAACCAGAGAACAAACAAACTAATCCCAACAACAAAATCCCAAGGTCTACTAATATGTCATGTAGTTAATATTACTAAACCAACATCCAGGACCAATTATCTATCTTAAAAAAATAAAAATAAAAACCAATCATCTCCTCTGTTTTTCATCTTTCTGTGTCTTTTCTGACGTTCTGACTCTGTATCTGTCTTCTTTTCATACTTTTTGGTCATAATTTTGAATGTGCCTTGGGTCTAGTTCAGTCGTTAAGAGCTCTGCTTATTCTTCCTGAGGACACAGCTTTGGTGTGCTCCATATCGTGGATCACAGCTGTCTGTAACTCCATCCCTAAGCGATCTAATGCCTTTTCTGGTCTCTATAGGCACTACATACAGGGTAGGGACGCAGACACAGGCACAAAAACCCTGTAAACACAAAATTAAATAACTTAATTTTTTGAGTATGTCTTTCCATTGTTCTAGTTTCTATAATTTGGTGTTTCCTATTCTCTATTTTAGAACATATATTTTTACCTCTTCTATCTAGCATTACAGTTTTCTCTTCCTATTCTTTTTTCTTTTTACTAACTTCACTATCATGTGCTCAGGTGAAGCTTTCTTTACTTGAATTTTTCTTTTTAAAAGTTCATCATCTGTATTCAGGCATATGATACTCTTTAAGACGGTATGTTCATACAACAACAAATGGTGCATTGGCTTTATTACCCCATGCATAATCCCTATTTCTACACTCTCTCTCTCTCTCTCTCTCTCTCTCTCTCTCTCTCTCTCTCTCTCTCTCTTTCCATTGTTAGTCCCCTTTGTTTCCCTGGGCATTTTCACTTTTATTTTCATGTCATACATGCATATGTGATTCTTATTTAGCTATATAAAATCTAGGAATCAAAAATGAGAGAAGACATATGATATTGTTTACCTGAATTCACTTAATGTGTTGATCTCCAATTGCATTCATTTTTCTATAAGTGATATAACTTCATTTTTCTTTATGGATGAAAATTTTCTATTGCTCATATAGATCACATTTTCTTCTTCCATTCATCTGTTGTTGACATTTTATTAAAAACTTTTACATAGTGAAGGAAACATTTAACAGTATAAATAGACTCTTTACTGATGAAAGAAAATCTTTGATGACTATATGTCTGGTAGAAAATTAATATTGTATATGTAAAGAACTTAAAAAAATCTAAACAACATGCTATTCAAACAATCCATAAATGAGCTAATGAAACAAACAGACAGTTCTCAGAAAATTAAAAACTAATGATCAATAATCTATGGAAAAATTTGAGCCTCACTAGCCATCAGGAAAACACAAAATAAATGACTGCTCTTCTGGATGTTCAAGGTCAGTTCCTATCACCCACATGGTGATGTATGACATATATATATATATATATATATATATATATATATATATATGAAACATTCATACACATAAAGCAAGATAAAAATTAAGAAATTATACTACTTCATCTCACCCATTCAGAAAAAGTAATGTTCTGATTTGTTTTTGTTGCTGGGTTAAAATGATGACCACAAACAACTTGGGTAGGATAAAATTAATTTCATCTTACAGGTTGAAGCCCAACATGGGAAGGAATAAATGCATGGACTCAAGGCAGGAATTTGGAGGAGAAACCATGAAGAAATGCTGCTTACTGGCTTTCTCTCAGGCTCACTCTCACCTATTTTTGTTTAGCACAGGCCCATATGCAGAGGGATATGTGCTAGTTAGTTTTTTGTCAACTCCACACAAAGTAGAGACACTTGGGAAGAAATGACACAATTGAGGAATAGCCACCACCAGACTGACTTGCGGCACTTTTATGAATGACTGATGTGAGTGGCCAGCTCACTATAGGTGATGACAGCCAGAAAAGGTGGTCTTGTGTTGTATAAGAAAACAAGCTGCGAACGCCATGGAGAGCAAGCCAATAAGTAACTAAGGCATGATGAGATCTTAAAGTAGCTTTAATTTGAATTTACTTGTATATTATAATGTGAAGAATGGCTATAATTTAAAATATAATTGTAAGGTAAATTCTAATACAGAGTACACTAAATGGCACAGAAAAGCTAATTGCTTAGGTTATATGTGTTGAAATACAATAATGTACCTCACAAACACAGAAAAATGTCCTCTGACTGTCTACTCTTTTTCATTGGGAGTAGCTGGTAGAAAGAAAAGGAAATTTAAAGGCTGTCATTTGAGCTCTGATTCACTGGAGTAGGATCCCTGCACTAAAAAGAAGCAAGTTGCAATAAAAAAGTATCGATGTTCCCTGGGTATTTAGGTCATGCATGTGCTTGGAGGAACACTGAAAATTTCAGATACAGTAGAACCTGGCATCTAAAGGGGTCTGAAACACATTTGGCCAATCTTGGTGAGAATAACATTTTCTTTTCAATGTAATAACATTGTGGGAGCCATTTCCCATGAATGTGGACACATCCCTGGCTTATTCTTCTCAAACTTATGTGTTCCTCCTTGTCTCTTTTGCAGAAATGACTAGAAGAAATTAAACACTACAATGACATAAATTCACCCTGAGAAGAACATTTCTTTTCTATTCCTGCTCTGTTTAAGAAAAAAAAATAACATTACTGTTTTCCTTCCAAATCTTTGGAAGATCATTCCTGTTTTCTTTTTAAAAGTCTAAATCCTAATTGGTTCTCAGGGTACTTAAAGAAGTTCTGCTTGTCTCATTAAACATCATTTCCTGGGTGAATGTCTTGGGAATGACAATGCATTTTAAAGTGAACTCTCCCTTCTGTTCAAATTTATTTGAGGTGCAAAGGTGACCATAGAGAGCATTGAGAAATTGCAATAACCTGGAGGCTATCCAGAAATTACTCATTCTGGAAAGAGAGAGCCTTTTGGCAGTTTTTATATTTTGTGGCAAGACAACAAGAAATGACGAGAGAGAGAGAGAGAGAGAGAGAGAGAAGGGAAAATGAAGGAAAGAAGGAAAGATGGAAGTAAGGAGAAAGAAGGAAGTCAGCTCACCAACCTATTTTAAGGTCAAAGCATGGCTGCTAAACCAGCTGATGCTTTGATAAACTGTGTGGTGATATGTTTCTCTGTACCAACATGTATCCATATAATGCTGTTGCATCTTCTATATCAGGATAAGAGTGTCTATCTTGTCAGGATAATCCTGTTCTAATGCCTGCAACCATTGGTGCTTACTGCACACTTAGTGAGTAAATCAGTGAATTCACTAAATATAGTGAATGTCTCAGTGCCTTCAGTGGCCAGTGCGGCAATTTAGATTGATGCTTTCTACTGGTTGATACTTTCTACTGGCTAGAATAAGGGATAAGAATATGGATAAGAAGTGACAAAGAGTCATGTTACCAATAACCAATAACAATTTCAGATATTTGTTTCTCTCAAATGGGGAGAAATTCATGACTATTAGTAGGAAAAGCAAGCAACACACGTTAACATATACCTTGTTTTAAAGTAAAGTGTTCCTTTAAGTGTCTCCACTGGAGTCAGGATGACTGCATCTGAGATCCGAGGACAGTGTGCTGGTTTGTGGTCTTAGAAACAGGAACATGGGTTCTGTTGAAAATTCTATTGGAATTCAAATCTACACTTTCATCTTAAGGTAAGCCAGAAGTTTTGTTATTAGAAGAAAGTTGTTTATTGTGAGAACATAGGTAATCTGAAAAGGAAACGCTTTTCAAATTAAAGATGCTATCTCACATATTGGAGAAAACAAGACTGTGAGTACCACTGTGTGTGGAGAGGCATGACTTGCTGGAACAGGGCTGGGGCTCCTTCATCTTGGAAATCAGCATGGACTAATTCATCTTTTAGGGCCTTAGACTCAAGTGTTGAGCAGGAAAAATACTTTTCTCATATGATGGAAGAGATTGACTGAGAGATACTGCTTTCAGGCTTTCTCTGTTAACGCTACAGCACTGGATGATTGTGAGGGAGAGTCCACATTGCTGAAGGATGGATAAAAGAATTCTGATCCTGAGTTTAGGATCTGTGACTGTAAAAAATGGCTTTCTGTGGTTTAAACAGGGAAGGAGTGGGGCTTCTGCTATTCAACCTCCTCCATCTCAGAGGAGTCATCAAATAGAGTTGGAAAGCTAACATTATTGTTTCACCTTATCCTCACTAGCTCACTCATGTTTATTTTATTTGAGTGTGCACATGTTTGTTTGTGTACACATATAGGTATATATGGGTACCTGTTTGAGTACATGGTCATATGTATGTAGTGTGTGTGTGTGTGTGTGTGTGTGTGTGTGTGTGTGTGTGTGCATTTACATGATAGTTAGGTATTTATGTTAATGTCTCTAATGATGACCATGTCTTTTGGCCTGCACCATTCTGGGATTGCATATGTGCATTGCCTCAACAGGCTTTTTATGTGGATGCTCACAACCTAAACTCAGGTCCTTCTGCTTGCACAGCAAACACCTTTACTGACAACTGTCTCTCTAGTCCCACACTCATGCTTACTATTAACCCTTATTTTAGAGATCACAAACCTGAAATGTGTTTCCTTGCTCCAGTTCACACGATCAATAAGAAACTGGACCAAAAACTTCTATACAGGGCACCTGCTTCTAAACCATGTATTATCAGGGGAAAATGAGGTGTCTTTTCAGTCTCTGACAAAAGCAACTAGAAAACAACAAACCTGTGCACCCATAAAGATTGACTTGGGGGTTTTGAAATGGAGTGCTTGGCATGGCCACGAAAGCATAATTGCTCTTGGGTTTGTAAACACTAAAAAGGATGAGTTGTTTATCAAACAGAAACAACCTGTCATCCATCATTGCAGATGAGCAAGATTCAATTTGTTGGCAAAGTTTATGACTCCAAAGCATCAATCTAAATTGCAGCTCTTGGAACCTTCAGGTTTGCAGAATCTGTGTGGTCTGCAGTTTTATATACATAAACAAAGTATGTTCAAGGATAAATTCTACATTGAGGGAGCCAGTAGAAAGTATCAGGCTACTGTTAGCTGTCTCAGTAAATATTCAAATTGGGAGAAACTCAAGAAAAAGTGTTAAACGCATGGATATTTAACCTTCCTTTAAAAATTACTGGTGTTAGTCATTCTGCCTCTGTTTACATCTTGCCATACTGCAAGGACCATTTCAGTGGCACAAGGGGGATGCATAGTTCATAGGAACTGGAATCTGAGCATCTGAAATTATGGTTTCATTTTTTTTATGATTTATGACCCTTGATGAATTACTTAATAACTGTGTTCATTTATTCATTCTCTGTCTCATCATTTACCCTAAGCATTGTTGTATACCCATCGCCTGCAAGACACTGTACTGTGGATTTAGTATTTGATGAGTTTGCCATTCATCTTTATAGAGACTAAAGACAAAATAGGGATAAACAATAATATAGTGGACAGGGAAAAACTTCTGAAGTCAAAAAGTATTAGGATAATTAGTATTGGAATGCATTTGCAGTAATCTCTTGAGGTTGGACATCAGCTATACTAGTATTTAAAATTTTTTTATTTAATTAATTTATTCAGATTACAACTCAATTGTTACTCTCTCACTTTTATCCCGCCATTCCTCCCTCCCTCCCACTTTCACCCTATTCCCCCCCCTAGGTCTATGACTGAGGATGATCTCCTCCCCCACTATATGGTCATAGGCTATTAAGTCTCATCTTGGTAGCCTGCTTAGCATTTCTTTGAGTGCCACCAGGCCTCCCCACCAAGGGAGGGTTGTCAAATATGGAGCACCAGAGTTCATGTCAGAGTCAGTCCCCACTCTCCACATAACTGTGGAGAATGTCCTGTTCCATTATCTAGATCAGCATAGGGGTTTGATGTTTACTACTTGTATTGTCCAAGGTTAGTGCAGTAGTTTGAGCAGAGTATGATTTAATAGAAAATGAAAGTTTGGGTAAAATATAAATGATAGGAATGGGTCTGAACAAACACTTTGACTTGGTGGGTCTACTACATGCTATGGAAACTTGGCGTATGCATGGTTGGTTGGGGAAGGTCATGAGTTTCTGCAATGGTTTGGAGGAGAAGGGTATGTGAAGAGGTAAGCATTAGTGAAAGACTGGCTATAAGGTGTGATCCAATGCCCTAACTATTTTGTAAGTCGCTAAACTTAAGAACAATTACATAGGTAGATTTCTTTCATAGAATTATGAAGGTGTTGCAATCAAGCTTAGGATCCAGGCCAGATATTGAAGTGAGGGTAGAAAGGAGCATGTAAGAATTGTTATGCTTACAGGCAGAATTTCTGTTGGTAATGCTCTGCAATTTTTTTTAGATGGAACTCATTCAATCAGGCCTTTGCATTAGTATGATTTTCCTAAGATACTCAAGTGATACAACCTAGTTCATGCTTCATGTCAGGTGTGGATCATGGTAGCACAACACCACATAGTTTGAGTGTGTTCTCTAAGCTGAGGAAGCAGCCTCTAGTTGAGACATGCTGTTTTCATGGCAAAAGGATAAGTGGAGTTAGAACTCTTGAACATGCCACCATTAAGGAAATGCTGCTTCTGTTCATGTTTTATTAAGCTCAATGTCCATGTGGTATAAGAAGCCTAAACTTCTTAGAGTATTGTATGGTAAATAACAACAACAACAACGACAAAACCAAAATCAAGATTCTACACTATCAGTGAGCTAGGAAACACACAAGCCTTAACATCTGAAAACAAAACAAAACAAAACAAACAAAAAACAAAAAAAAACAGTGTAGTGTACAGACAGGGAGGACTTGAGTAGCAGTTTAATATGGGAAATGCAATGGAGCTAGCTAGAAGTACTGAAAAAGAAGTAACATATAGGATGAAAAGATGAGAGGATCCAAGATGGCAGTGCCCATCGCAAACTGTATCTGATTAGCAGGACAACCAAGACTGCACAGAGACCTAAAGACCAAACTGAAATCTACAAAACACCAGTGCTGCTGATTCCCAGATGAGAGGGATCCACATTGTGTGGTGCACAGGTGGGTCTGAACTCTGGCCACCCAGAAAACCCACAGAAAAATCCCGAGGACAGCCACATTAGTCGCTATCTTGGGAAGGACTGTGGGAAATTTATGCTGCGTAGGGCTCTCACTATGTGTCTACTGCTTGCCAGATCAGGGACAGGGAGTAGACAGGGAGGTCTGAGTCCTGACACAGGGCGCAATCCACATTAGCTATCTCCTGAGCAAGAGTGTGGGGCACCCAAGCACCTTTGGCCTTTGATCTCTCTCAGCCCCGCAGCTGCTTGCCAGGCTAACCCAGCTGGGTCACAGAACAGATAAGCAGAGCCCTGAAATCTTAAGAGGGCCTGTGGAGTGGCTGAGCAGCTTGGAACTCTGATTTCTCACAGCCTCGCAGCCGTCACCAGCCGGGCTCATCTCTGACTCTGAGCATATGTGTGGAGCTGAGTCCAGGCACTGTCCACAACCCCCGTTGGTGGCCACCCTCGGGCCTGGGTCTGTCTCTACCCACCTGCCTGAAGCATACTGCTCTGACACAGCTAGGATGCAGGGCAAACAACCTAGGCAGAGACCTGCACAGGCCTCTATCTGTATTGGCTACCATCCTGCTGGCAGGGTCTATCTCTGATCTCTCCCCTCCCACCTGCAGTTTATTGTCCTAGGTCACAGAGCAGGCACCCAGAGCAAAGGCTTGTGTAGACCACACCCCACATTAGCTGCCACTCCGTGAACAGCTTTAAACTCTAATCTCTCTCCACTGGCTAGAGGCTTAATGGCCTAGCTGGGGTGCATAGTAGATAAGCAGAGCCCTGTCATCTCAAGGCCTATAGAACACTCCAGCAACTTTGAGCTCTGGTCTCCCTCAGACCCCCAGCTGCTTACCAGCCTGGGCCATCTGGGATACTGAACAGATAGACAGAGCTGAGTCTGGTGCACACCAAGACTCATATTTGCTGCCATTTCAAAAAGGTCTGCGGGGCACCCGAGCAGTTTCAAGTTTGAACCTCTCATAGGCCCCATGAAAAAACCAAGTTTAATCAGTACCTAATCACAAATCCAGTCCCAGAGAAGGCACTAGAAGGAAAACTTGAACTCAAGAGGGCTAACTACATCCAGAAAAACACAGGAAATAAAAACTCCACATCTACAAATCCAAAACACAGAAACATACACTCTACCATCACCAACATCAAAATAAAGGCCATTAATATCTCTTAACAGCAATGGCCTCAACTCCTGAATAAAAAGACACAGTCTGACAGAATTGATGCAAAATCGTTATCCATCATTCTGCTGCATGTAAGAAGCACACCTAAGGAATAAAGATAGACATTACCTCAGAGTGAAGGGCTGGAAAACTGTACCCCCAGCAAACACACCCAAGGAGCAAGCTAGAGTAGCCATTCTAGTGTCTGACAAAATAGACTTTCAACCACAACTAAATAGAAGAGATGGGGATGGTCACTTCATCCTCATCAAAGGAAAAAGACGCCAAGGTGATGTTTCAATTCTGAACATCTATGGCCCAAATGCAGGAGCACTCACATTTGTAAAAGAAACGTTACTAAAGCTCAAATCACACATCAAACGCTACACGTTAATAGCAGGAGACTTCAACACCACTCTCTCCACAATAAACATATCATGAAGACAGAAATTAAATCGAGAAACAAGGAAACTGATAGACATCATGAAACAAGTGGACCTAACTGGTATCTACAGAACATTTCACCCAAACACAAAAGAATACACCAAGTGCTTCTGCTGATGTTCCTTATCAGACAGAACAAGGCAGCTCCTGGACACTTTCAAAGAAAGCTTCCAATCCCAATTGATTCCAGCATCTCAGACTGTTCCACACAGGACTCTAATTAAGCCTGGAATTCCTCAACATTTAGAAACTGGACCAAAAATGTGATTCCTAGCTTGTTTAACCATTTCCCCAATTTTATTTGGGCCTCTACTAAGTATTATTGTCCCAAATCAGCCAGAAGAAACCTTAAGAGAATGACATCCCGTTTCCTTTAAGCAGGGTCACGCAAGTTTTTTGGTTGCTTTCTTGGGCAATAGAGGGTTACTATCAATGGGGTTGGTAACAAGTTATTATTGGTCTTATTTAGAAAGAAAATGAGGTTAGACTCAGCTCTGTCTCTCTTTTTCCTGAACTTCTATTATTAGGTTTGGAAATAGGGGTTGAAAAGAAAGAACGGGGGAATATAGAAATATATAGGGAAAAATAACAAAAGTAGATTAGTGAATCTACTACTTAACTTAATTGTCACTCACAAGGTTATTTTTAATTCACAGGTATAGAATTTTTTATATAGATGCAAAATAATTTTAAAAATAGATATTGTGGTATAGAATTCAAATTTAAGTTTATTCTTCATACACACACACTATATATATACTTTTTTCTATTCTAATATGAGGTATTATACACGTTAAAATGGTTTACTTCTATTACTTTGAAAGTGCTATTGCAGGCTGTTTAGGATAAATAACTTATACAAGTTAATTGTTAGCTGATCAAATCATGGTCATGTCAATCACTAGTCTACTTTTATCACAAGAATATACATCTTAGGTGTGGCAGATAGATCTGATTTTATAGAAAGATAAGGTAGGATAGTTAGATAAGTTCTTCAAAACCTTCAGAGACATACAGAATATGGAATTTAAAATTTTTTTTTTATTATTTTAAAGATTCACTGACAATGAGATAGGGTAACTCCTGGCAACACCCAGCCCACCTCAAAGAGGATGATGAGCACCAAAGAACCTCCTTATGGAGATGGCTTCAAATGTGGCAAATAAGCCACTGGTAAAAATTGTCTTCATTTCTACCACAGAAAGAATTCTGCCTAAACATGGGCAAGCTTGGATGCAGGCAGAGCCAGTGGCCAAACTCTGCCAAGACAGGGTAAGCAAGTCCTCAACAGTTCCTGCCTCACAAATATGTCTGTCAGATATATTGGGGCAGAAGGCTGAAGATGATGCTCTAACATTATAGAAAGTTTTGGGTGACTATTCAGGTAGCAAACTGTCTCTGTTTTCTTCTGTTTTGGAAAGTTACTAACCTGCACTCCTGGCATACTCAGGTAGTTTAGTTTTACAATGAAGCTTAGATGTCTAAGGGCTAAGATGTTTTTAGCTCTATATAGATGTTTCACGTTGATAATGACAAGTTGTGATTGAGATTGATTTACATTCAGTATTTTAGACACACTAAGATAGGAAAGATGTCTTCATCAAAGCTGTCAAATACAAATAGCCAAAACACTAAGAATGTAACATTTATATAATTCCTGATTGTGTCATGGTTATTCTTGCTCCAGGTAGTTTATTGTATATGTATAAAATAATATAAATGAATATGTGAAAAATAAAAAATATTTAAATTTTTTAAATGGATGAAAGATTAGATTTGAGATTTACTACAAGCTTTGAATATCGTATAGGAAATGTGTATCTTATTTGTAGCCCTTATTTCTTTTATTTAATTCACTAATAATTTTGCCAGTTCTATGTGTTGTTGTTGTTGTAAAGGACAGATGAAGAGATAAATTAAGGTATAAATCTGTTGGGTATTTATGAAGTTGTACTGTGGCAAAGTCAGTGTAACCGAGAGAGTTTCACAAATCTATTTGACAGCATTTGGATGCAGGCTTATTATCCTTGAGTTGGGAATAACTTTAGATTTACATCATCTCATTTATATAGGTTTACAAAGAATATTAGTATGGTATATATTTGTATATTGGCCTTATTTAGATCCTTAGAAAACTATCCATGAGGTTATCAGGCTCTAACTGCTAACGATAATTTGGAGAGAAAATTTAACTCAGGACAGCGCTTCTCATACCAACATGCACGGGTGCAACACTCACAGCTTAGCTGTATTCTGCCTCCTTCTTTTAAGTTGGTGGAGGTTTATGAACTGGAAGGTATGGGTGTTTTGCACACTATTCTTGTCTTGCTCTAGTCTGTGTGATATTACAGATTCTGTGTGTGTGTGGAGGGGACCAAATGAATATTCAAATATAATGACTCTATCATCTTCTCTGATGGGGTTGAAGACCAGATAGTTTGGTTTTACAATTAAGCTTAGCTGTTTAGGGGTTAAGATGTTTTTAGGTCTAGATAGATTTTTAAGTTGATAGAGATGAGATGTGATAGATATGGATTTACATTCAGAATTTTAAACTCACAGTGATAGGAAATGTCTTGGCAAGACTGTCAAATACAAATAGCTAAAACACTATGAATGTAACATTAGTATAATTCCTGATTGTTTCATGGTTCTTCTTGCTGTATGCAGTTTATTTTATGTATGTATAATAATATAAATTTATATGTAAAAATTTTAAAAATATTATACAAAAAAATTTACCTATGGAATACAAATCAAAAAATATTTTCTCTGACATTTCCAGAGGTAGAGGAATTCTTATTTCTATTTTTGATCCTGTATCTTTTGGCTCTTGAGATCAGAGAGAGGAGTGAGAATCTTTTCTTCATTGTGTTACCCTCTGCTTTTTTAACCTTCCAAGCTTGCTTTATCCATTATGCTCTAAATAACAGTAATATTGCATTAATTATGTACAAATGACAATTTAATCATGCAGTCCTATCCATTAGTAACAGGTCTCCTAGGTCTTCTTATAAGACAGCAGTTTAGGACACTAATTTTATTAAAATTTTACCTTCTTCTACAATGTTCCTATAGACATCTTGCTGTTTAGTTATTGTTTCTTTAGGTTTCTCCTGATGCTTAGATTTTTTTTCTGGATAAATTCTGCCTGCTCTAGTTTGTTAGCTGCTAATATTTGTTGGGAATTTTTTTATCTTTAATTGATACCAGGATACAGAAAGACTTAATTTGTAATTTTACTAAAAAGGGAGGAAATTGGTTTCTAGCATCCAGAGAACTCTAGGCACTTGTGTGTAAGCTAAAGAAGCAACTAATTGCAGTGTCCTCTCAGAGTCTTGTCATCTGCATGAAATATAAACTCTTTCCTTGTCTTTCTCTAAGCTTAGTTGTTCAGTTAGAACATACCACATCAATTCACAACTTCAGCATTGGGGCCTGATATTTGCATGCATGTGTGTTTTATGTGTCCCCCCTTTACTTACTCTCCTTTATTTTTTTAGTCAACACTATTAGTTATCAAACTCAGATTTCTCTGTTTTTATTCTGACTGTGACTCACCCAGTGGCACCATCACTGATTAACTTTTCCACTGATTACACAGAGGCAGTGTGTAACATTCAACAACAGGTATAATAAAACAGATCTTTTAAAAATGTGTATTTATACACGAATGTAAACATGTATAGTGTCTATATATGTACGGATTATATATGAATGTATGTATTTATCTATTATCTGTCTATCTACCTATCTATCTATCTATCAATAATAATCTTAAGTTTATTGTTAAGTGATCAATAGAAAGCCATATGGTTTTATCTCTTCTTATGGTCTGTATTTTAGAGTTGACATCTATTACAACTAAAATAAGTATGAGAATACCATCTTGCAACTGATCTAACAATTAGATATAAGTTGAAGCTATATTTTCCAAAGTGGTTGTATTTGAGTCATTGCTATATTTATCCTATTTGCTTAAAATATACCATATTTTTCCTTAACAGTAAGGTTATAGTTTAGTATAATCATAAGGACTATTAGCAGATCTCGTCAGGAAGGGAAGCAGAGAGAAAAGATGCCCGGGTTAATCCTATTTCTACAGTGATGTGTGTCCTTGTGTCTGCTGTGCATGCGCTTGGTGCATACTGGGCTCCATGTCTGTGGGCAGGGTGCTGTGGTCTTCTGCTTTGAATGTTCTGTGGGACAGTAATTCTCCATGCTACTGGCCATCATATTTTCTTTTCATTCTCACTTTATTCTACATCTTTGTGTCTGTCACCATAATCCCTTGACTCTTCCAAGTTAAGAACAAAAATATAGTTGTTAGTATCTCATTACTCCCTTCCTCTTCTGAATTTCCAAGTTCATTCTGTATTTCTTCCAAAGTTTTGAACCCACATATTTTTAACCCCAATTCCATTTGGGAGCTCCTACGAACTTTGCAAGATTAGTCCTAAAGGTAGCAGTCTATTTTTAACTTCTCATTGCATGCATTTCATAATATTCTACATGGCATAAGATGGTCTTTCTCTCAAAGTAGAGAAAGTACTCTTTACAGTTAAATACTGCGTTACTGGTCTTTAGTATAGCCTTGGTGTTACCTTCTGTGCTAGGGTGTGCTGGAAGTTGAGGGGGTGTTCTAAATTAGCTGCGCCATTTTTCTTCTTTACTTCTTACTTCATCCCTTTAGTACAAGACTGAAATTGGGCCTCATTGGCTATAGGAACTCGTGTAACTGTAAAGCAGCCATTTTCAAGTCTCATCATGCAGTGACAGCTGGGAAATTTTCAAATGAAACCCAAGGCAGCCAACCTTAGCTTTTACTAAGGCTGCTGCTACTCCCGTGGGCGTTATATCTCTGTTCATCAAAATACATTTCCCCACATGCTCAGTGTACTTACCATGTCGTTTTATTAGAATGGATAGATTTTTCCTTGTAAATGTATTTTGTTGGAAATTCTATTTCTTTCAAGGCCAGTGGGAGAGAGGTCCTAGGACCATAAATATTTTCTCTGAAGTGTTTATAAGTAAAATGACATTGCAGGAGAGGGTTGAAAAATGTGTTGCTGTGTGCTGAATTACATGTGGGTCCTTGGCAATCTTTTTTCTTATTAGAAATGATTATATTGTTGTCTCTTAAAACTGAAAAATGTTCATGAGCTTCTAAATGAATGGAGGGGAATGCCTATGAAGAAGAAAGGGAAAAGAAGGAAGAGGAAAAGGAAAAGAGGGAGAAGGAAGAGGAGGAGGAGGTCACTGGGTATCAGCTCTAACTCCCAGCCCTCATCCTAAAGCTGGGAAACAGCTCTCTGTACTTCCGCTATTGTTTCAACTAGTGCTAAGAGTGAGACTTGTGAGAGCTTAGTAGCCACTTTGCTTTTTATTTTCTCCTCATAATGACTATGTTGTGGAGTGGGGTTCAACTCGTGTGTTTGGCTCTTTGATGGAAAATATGTTCCATATGCTGTGCAAGGTTCTTGTGCAAGGAATGAACAAGTGGATCAATCTCCCCATCAACTTCTCTTCTCATAACCCACTCCTTTATAACAGGAAAGCTCTGTAAAAATAGTTGGCCCTATAATTTCAGATCATAGCTTTATTAGTTTGACAAAGATCCGTAGGTCAGAATGGGTAGACTCTAATGTAAAATCAATGTAGAACAAAGCTACAGAGTCTTTCTTGGTGTCAAAGTGGATAAAATGTCTGGTTAATTATAGGAAAGAATATTAACAGCAATTCATCCTTCTGTCACTTTCACTAACATGATTAAAATAACCACAATTCTGATTCTTACAGCAGGCAGAAAGTATGACAGTGTGTTATCCACATATTTGTATGAGAAGTTTCAAGCTTCTGATAGCATTGTTCCTGTGTGAATACAAATATTTGGTTAACATACATATACATTTCTATTGAGTATATTCCATCTATATATAGAATTGTTGCTCCATGGAGTATCATTCTTAAATTTATTAGACAATCCAAAATAGCTTTGCAAAAATTACTCTGCCAGCTTATATTTATAAACTTGAAAATTATTCCCCTCCTTAACCATCTCACCTATGGTTGGTATTGACTGTGGCTTTATACATTGGAATGGATATAAAATAGGCCACCAAGGAACAACCATTCTAAGATGAAACCAGGATAATCAGCTAACTTAAGCACTACAATGTGTTACCCAAGTTTTGGAAAGAACATGATTGATACTATTTTGAGCTTAAATTAAAAGATATCTGGCTTAACTGTATCATGTGGAAGAAAGAGGCACAAAGTATAAGAACTGGAGGGAGTGATTTTCAATATCACAGCATCTCCTGGATGTAACCATGCTCATAGACTCATGAACTCACAGTAGCAATAGCCATATGCAAAGACCTGAAAAAAATCAACACAATCAAAGTCCCAGTCATGAAGTCCTGTGTCTGCCTGAGGAACCATTGACAATTAATGCCTGCTGGGAGAGGGATAGTTGCTTTCCTTGAAGGATATGGCCCTTGGGAGGCTACCTATGCTCCCGTAGATGTTCCTAAAGTCGCATACATATGTACAATACAAAGTGGAATCAGTGGCATCCAGCATTGACATGAGGTATATAAAGCTAACTATAACTCAACTTTGAGAGGATCTGTTTTCTTGTTCTGAACTTCTAGACCACCTGCATGTGCAGATACATATACTTAGGCATGTGCACATGCACATGCACACATGCACGTGTGCACACACACACGCACACACACAATTAGAAAGTTTAAAAAACATGAACATGAAGAGCAAAAGCAGTACAAGAATCAAGAATGAATTGGACTAGAGGGAATGTTGAGCAGAGTGCACTATATGCATATATAAAGTTCTCAAATAGTACAATGGAATTAGAATTGGGGTATACAGTAATAACTTGTCAAATAAAATGGCTACTCAGATCATTGCCTGTTTTTTTAAGTAGTTGATCTATCTTTGTGACTATTGAGTTATAAGTGCCTTTTGTTTTGACTTCATGATTTGTAAGTATTTTATCATGTTTTTCAGGTTGTATTTTCATTTTTTTCTCTGGTACTGTTTGTAATACCACATATATGGTTAATTTGATGGCATCCAAGTTCGCTTTCTTCTTTGTGCTTATGTTTTTGGCATCATATGTATAAGATGTTTACCTTTGTCAGGGTCCAATTTACTACTGTATTTTATCACAAGACTTGTATATCTTTAGCTGCTACATTTAGGTTGTGATGCATTTTTTTCATATGTAGATATCCATATCCAGGTGGTTAAGTCCTGTTTGCTGAAAGCATTGCTCCTTCCACAATGAATTATCTTGACACCTTTGCTGAACATTGTGACATCAGCAACATGGTAAGGTAGAAAATACCAGTCTTTATCTCTTCACAAAACTACAATTAGATTGTTACACAAAATTAAACTAGCTTCAGGAGGGCTGAAGGTTTCAATTAAGAACTCCAGCTATACCATGGAGAATAAAAAGAACAGTTGCACAAAAATAACTCTGTAGAGATCAGTATATGTGAGGCTTCTGTATATAAATGGTAACAAAGACAGAAGGCAACAAAAGGAAGGGAAGCTAATGTCAGTATTGGCCATGTAGTGGGTGTCATTATAGTATCCAGTGTCTTGCTCTGCAAAGGCTGACAGCCATATTCTTTTCTAAGATAATTGGCATCCATGGCAATTACAGACTCACAGAGATACTGTTGCGATCTCTCTCTTACTCCAGGTCATTTTCACATGACCCTGGGACTACAACCATCAAGAACAGCATTCATTCATACTCACTGGGGTAGAACTAAACTTTCTCCATGCATGTTGCACTGTAGATGCCAACTTACACTCCAGATTCATGAGTCATTGCTAATTCAGGGCAACATCATCCTTAGCCCAGAACAACTGTTTTTCCATGTCTACTTGTGCTCTGGAACTGACTTTCTTTAATGTTCCATGAGCAAGTATGATTTAGATATCAAGGCTATGTGAAAACAAGGTAAACTAACCTACACAGGCCCTCTGTCACTCCACAGATGTCTATCATGTAAACTCATGTTCTCTGCTACACTAGGGGCGATATGTATGAGACTCCTTGTCACTGTCATCATTGATGCTACTTTTTAATTAAACTAGAGTCAAGAGGGCTGATGTTCATTATGAGTTCCCAATTGAGAACCCATTTAGAGCTACTGAGATTCCTCAAAAGCTTTGTAGCCACTACATATACCACAGCGTTTGAAACTAAAGAGCACTATAGTTTTGGGCCCATGCTAACCTAAGCTAAAATAACTGTAGAGACTTTATGTTGCTGTAGTGGACTGCAGAGACTTTCACTGCAGCCATATCTGTTTTTCTTTTACAGAGTTCAGTCTGCAAATTATAGAATTTATAGCTCCATCAAAATAGAGACAATCAATATAAGCAACAAGGATCCTGAGGACAAAAAAAAGACACAGTCAAAACCCCAAAACAGCAACAAAAACCCAGCAACAGAACAGAAAACAACCAAAGGGACACAATATTTTTTGAGTAACTGACCCCCATAAAATAATGATTTATGAATTACCCGACAAAGAATTCAAAAGAATTCCTCTAAGGAAATAAGCTATAGGAGAGTAAAGGTGGATAGCAACCAAATCAAGAAAACAATACACAGAGAAAGCAAAAGTTCACAAGATATAGTACAATGAGAGAGAGAGAGAGAGAGAGAGAGAGAGAGAGAGAGAGAGAGAGAGAGAGAGAGAGAGAGAGAAGGATGAGGCACTTGCTTTAGAATGTACAAGGCTGAAAGTCAGAATACCAGCACCACAAAGCAAAGAAAAACAGAACAAAACAACAACAAAAAACCCACTCAGCTTCATCCATGGGCATGCAGCCCTGACAGTGCTGTGTGTTTGTGAAAGCTAAGAGGCCCAAACAGAAATGCTGGCTGCAGGTCACAATGAAAGAAATGAAACATGCAAATCAGCAAAAGAAGCAACTGGACAGAAGAATCTGTGAACTCAATCCAAGTTATTTGCAAGTTTTCTGTCAGAGGGGGAAAAAAGAATGCAGATAAGTCTTTCAGACTCTTCAGAAATCACCAATATAGATAACATTTGTATTTTCAATTTTTTAAAAGAAAACTGGAGAAAAGAAGAGAAGTATACCTAAGTAGACGATGGTTTCCCAATATTTGAACAGGCATTAATATGAAGGTGCAGGAAGTCATGCACTTACTATGGATCAGTTTAAGAGCTTTGGCTTTATTATGGTGCCAATGCAATAGACATTGAGTGGAAAGAAAGCAGTAATTTTTTAAATCTTTTCCTAGGATAATGATGTCTTGTGCTAAGCAGCAGCAATGATTTGCACATCATATTTCTCTATGTACTACTAGGGGGAAATTATTGACACTCCACAGTGCATTATGTTGGTAAGCTAGCATGTGCAGTAGGCTCAGTTTCTTGCATGTATTTTTCACTTCCAGTAACCTCCTTCGACAGTTAGTTGGGATGCAACTCTAAAGTAGAGGAACCAGCTACATGTGATTCTTAAAACTTTCCAACAAAGTTCTCCTTCATGATTATCTTAAGGCTCGTTATAACATGAAGGTTAAAAATCAAACATTCAAGAAAATATTGAATGGTGAAATAGGAAAGATACTCCTTGTATGTGGACTTATCTTTCTAAGAATTTGTAGTGCAGGTGATAGCAGGGTGAAATATTTTTAAAGAATATCATACCTAGAAAAACATTATTTAATCATGAAGAAGAGTTAGAGCCTTTCTCAGACAAACAGAAGTTAAGGGAGTTCCCCACAATTGCAATGGCCTTGTAAGAAAATGCTAAAGGTATTATTCTACTTAAAGTGAAAGGACAGTAGTTTATATGTGAGGATATTTGAAACTACAAAATTACTGCTCAAAATTCAGGATATACTCAAATTTAAAGTGCTGAAACTATATATATATATATATATATATATATATATATATATATATATATATATGAGGAAAAACTACTAAAACTGTTCTTGTAACTATGAAAAAGGTCTGGAGAGATGGGTGAGTCATTCAAGCATAAGATATCAAAAATATTCCCAGCACTGATAAATGCTGGGTGTTGCTCTACAATTATAATCCCAGTACTGGGGAGGAAAGAGAAGAGTATCCCTGGGGCTGGCTGACAGTGCACTGAATTGATAAGACCCAAGTCCAATGAAGGACCTGTTTCAAAAACAACAAACAAAAAGAAAATAAATAAATGGGTGGATGAACAAATAAAGTGATGAGACATTGAAGAAGACCCCATATGTTCACCTCTGGCCCCCACAGGCACACTAATATATGTGCATGCTCATCTGGGCATATGAACATGTAAACTCATATACACACATAATTTAATAATGAACACATGGCCTAAAATATATAAATTGTGACATCAAAACCTAAGTATGGGGAGAGGAGTGTGCATGTGTGTAGTTTTTTAAAGAGGGATGCAGTTTAGGCACTAGCTTAGGATAGGCATTTACAGCTCTACATTATATGTCAACATCATGGTAGCCACATAATAAAACCCTATGGGACAAGAAAAAGATGAAGGATCAAGGCAAAACAGTGTGGAAGATCACCAATGCTAAGAGACACAGCATGAGACAGATAGATGGGGACTAAAGTTGAACAATGTGCTAAAAGTGAGCTCTCATTTACCAACCATCATTTTAAATACCAGGTCCAATCAATTTCTTTATTAGCATAGATAAATCAATTGAAAATAAAATCCACAGTCTCATGCTGCAGAAGACTCCTTTTGGTTTTAAATAATGAAGCAGTGCCAATAAGTATTGGTAAATACATTTTAGCTGGAGAAAATAAATTATAAGTCCGAATCTGTGACTGGAGAAAAAGCCATTATACAATAACTGGGAGTAAATTCATCAAGCAGATAAACATTGTAATTACATATGTATCCAATATTAGAGCATCCAAATATATAAAGCTAACGTTGCCATTTTAAAGGGCAGACAACAAAATAACAACATTAGGTAACATTCATATTACACTTTCAACAGTGGACAGATCATCCAGACTAAAATAAACCAATAAGAAATATTTGGACTGGAATTTCACTTGAGACCAAGTGGGCCAAAGGAACATAAGCAGCATGTTTTGTCAGACAGAAGCAGAACCCATATTCTCAAGTGCACTTAGGATGTTCTTCAGTATGTACCGTATAAATGCCACAAGATAAGTGTAAAGAGATCGGAGAAGCTTTAGATCATAACAAGCATATTTTTAGTTCATATTATTATCAAACTAGGTATCAGTAACAAAAAGATTTTTAAGAAAATTCTCAATTGCGTGTATTTTAAAACATGTTCTTCAACAAATAATAAACTAATCTTCACATCTCTCTCTCTCTCTCTCTCTCTCTCTCTCTCTCTCTCTCTCTCTCTCTCTCTCTCTCCTCCCTTCCTCCTCTCTTCCTCCACTGGCTCCAGCCCACCTCAGCTCATCAAGTCACATCAGGACTGAGTGTGTCCTGTTCTCTTTCCCTGTGGCCCTATGGAGGTAGCCCTACCAGGGAGGAGTAATCAAAAAGCAGGCAACAGAGACCGTGCGAGAGACAACCCCTACTCCCCTTACTAGGGGAACTATATGAAGCCTTAGCTGCCCATTGGTTACATATATGTATGCGGCCTAGCAGGGATTGGCTCTCTCCAGTGGGATAGGTCTCAGGTTGGGTCATGCATTGGTAGGACATTCCTCAATCTCAGTTCCACGTTTATGACTCCATATCTTGTAGGCAGGGTACATTTTGTGTCAAAGTTCTTGTGGGTGGGTTGATATTCCTCTCTTCCACTAGGAGTCCTGTCTGGTTAGAGGGTAACCTCTTCAATCTCCATGGCTCCTGTTACTAGGAGTCTCAGCTAGAGTCATCCTTACATCCTCCCAGAAGCCTACCCTGACTTAGGTCTCAAGCTTGTCATAGAGATGCCTCTGCTCATAGTTTCTCTTCTCTCTGCAGGCCCTCTCTCCTCCCACTCCTGTTCTCCTCTGGTCTGATCTCCACCCTTGCCTTTAATCCCAGCACTCAAGAGGCAGAGGCAGGAGGATCTCTGAATTCAAAGCCACCTGATCTATAAAGAGAACTCCAGGACATCCAGTGCTACACAAAGAAACATTGTCTTAAAAGACAAAACAAGAAGAGCAAAGTTGAACAAATGATATTGGGAAAGCATGTATTCACATAGAAATTTGATATTGGATATTAATCTTATTGAATACACAAAGTTTAACTAAAAGTATATTAAACATCAAATCTAACAAACCCAAAACATACAACTCCTAAAAGAAAGCAAAGTAGAAAACTTCCATCATCTTGGTCATGACAAAAGACATAGATATTTCTAGATATGACATTAACATCACAGGCAACAAAAGGAAAAGGAAATGGATCTACATCAAGCTAACTAAAGAAACTCTGCACAACATGGGGCCAATGCATATGATAGAAATATAGACCTGGAGAATACATCACACAATTCAATCACATAACAGTGGAGAGTCAAGGACCTGAAGAGACTGTTTCCTAGGAGGACAAGACTGGCCAACAAGTATATGAAGGAGCGTTCAATATCATCATTCTTCAAGGAAGTGTACATTATAATCACATCAGATACCACATTACATCTCTAAGGGTAAATATTATCACAAGGCGAAGAAGGTACAAATGTCCACTCAAGGATTGAGAAGAAGGCAAACCTCACATATTATCAGAGGTACGCAAATGGGTATAGACCTTAAGTTTCGAAAGAAAATGAGTAGAACTACTATTTGGTATATTTATTTAGTCTATTTTTTAACTATTAAAATACTTAAAACTAAGTAACTTCATAAAGAGTTTGCTTGGCTCAAGGTTCTGAAGTTTAAGGATTTGGCATTCCCATCAACTAGGATCTGGTGAGCAGCCTGCGGTGATATCACAGTGGTGGGTGTGAGAGGGAAGAGTCACATAGCAAGACACCTAGCCACAGTGTGACTGAGAGGTCATGCTCACCCTTTCACAGTGACACGTATTCTATAGCAAAGTCAGGATCCCATGAAAATGACCTTAACCATCATCTGAGGTCAGAACCCTTAATAATCCAAGGATCTCTCATTAGATCTCCCTCCACAAGTCGTGATAACTCAACAATCCCACAATGGAGACAAAGATCTCAGTGCATGATCTCTGGAGGAACACAACTAAATCACACCCAATCCATAAAGCACATAGCTAGGGAAACGAAGCTAAGCATCTCTGAGGGGTACGTGAACTCATTGCAACAGGCTTAAACTTACTGAGTTGGGAAAAAATTAACTGTCTTGACGGCTAGATATATTATGAAATAAGATGTGTGAATACATACACAAATATAATTCAGTGTGAAAATTAAATACAGCCTATCATTTCCACCAACATAAATAAAGCTGTAGTATATAATGCTAAGTAAAATAAGCCAGGAACAGATAAATGCTAAAATTGCGCGTGTAGAATCAACAAAAGTAAAGATCATAGATGTTGAGAATATAGTGGGTGTGGGGTGATTAGGGGTGGGAGCGATGGAAGTGTTGAGATATTATTTAAAGGCAATGAAAAGGTATTTAGAAGAGGAATGAGCCCTGAGTGCCACATATACAACAAAAATCTCTATACTTAATATTCTCTGAGAAAAATGATCTTGAGAATTCCCATCACAAACACAGTGAAAATACTGTCAGAGGATAGAAATGCAAATTATTTTGATTGCAGTACTCATTTCACAACGCAGACATATATCAAGCCATCTTGTTATACCCTTTGAATATATATTTTTATTTTCAATATACCTGAAAATCAATTGGGAGGCTTAAGTTCTAGATTTTAGTAGTATTCACTCATCTATTTGTCGCCCAGGGTGCGACTGACAAGCTGTCTTGATTACCCTGTAGTTTTGTAGTACATTTACAAATTTAGGAGAATTTGTACTATTATTCTTTTTCAAAAATTTCAGGGATCTTATTTTTGGTCGTCTGCATTCCATATGATTTGTCAGCTTCTCAGAAAGTCAGCTGTCATTTTAAAATCTATTTGTTTATTTTATAATAACCTTTCCAACAGATGTTAAATGATATCTTTTGATTCTGAATGGCATTTCTCTGCTAATTACTGGTACTGAATCCTTTTTTCTCTTTAAAAACTATCCATGTTTATCTTTTTTGATCATAATATACATTATCTCTACTTTTCCTTCCACCAAAATCTTCTATGCTTCCCACTGCCCCATTGTTCTCTTTCAAATTCATGATCTCTTTTTTCTTTACTTGTTGTGCTACACATGTACGTGCGTGCCTGCGCGCGCGCGCACACACACACACACACACACATGCATGCACACATTTACAAACACATGCAGTCTCTTTCTCTCCTAAATATTAAATAAATACATACAACCTACTCAGTCAGTACAATGTTACTTATATATGTGTGATAAACAGAACAGAACATCAGTAAATGCAGTTTTACATTGTATATTGAATTTTACCAGCTTAATAATCTTAAGTCTTCCAAACTATGAGGTGATTGCAGGTCATCATTTAAAGATTTGTGTCTTTATGTTTTTCCAGTGTATACTAGTTTTCATTACAGAGGATTGACACTAGGCTGGTGACAATTCTTCCTAATATTGCATTCTTTTTAATGTTATTGTAATGGAATTGTTTTCTTAATTGCATTTTGGCTCAATAATTTCAAGTATATAGAAATGAAGTGATTTTTATATGTTATAATGGGACTAAATACTTTTACATGGTTCTTTAGGATTTTCTGTATGTGAGATCATGCCACCTGTAAGGATGGATGGTTTCATTTCTTTCCTTCTAATGTGAATGAACTTATGTTTTCCTCCCCCCATCTACATGAACTTAAGTGGACCTCTAGTATAATTTAAAAATAGCAAAAGAAATATTTTTGCTTTATTCCTGGTAAGGAATGCTAAGTGCTAACTATGTGTAATATAAGAATCAGTTTTAATGATGGAAAACAACTTTCAAAGGACTTGGGTAGTAAATTTCAGAGGTAAGATTCAAACTGAAGACATTTTCAGTGTATATGCCCAGATTCCATATGTGTTCTGTATACTTACCTAGACAATATTCAAAATTACTCTGGTAGTGTTCGCGACCCAAACATATTTTGTAAGTCAAGAACACTCCTAATGGTAGTTAGGAAACTCTCAGCTTTAAATTAGTATTTATGACATATTTCCTTCAGTAAGAATTATGATGTTTAAGCACTTAAAGTCAGAGGGGGGATGAAAGAAGCCATTATTATTTTTATTTTTATTTCTTAGTTTAAAATTTTATAAATCTTGTCATTTGACAGTTACATACATTACATAATGAATTTTAGTTTCTTCCAGTCTTGCTGGATTCTTTTTACTCAAGGAATCCCCAGTTCTGTGCCTTCACGTCTTCATTTGTATGTGATTCACTGAGTTTAATTAACGTTTTTTTGTCTAAGCATGGCTGGGAGGTGATTCAGCAGAGCAAAGACAACTTATCCCCAGAAAGGAACTGGTTATGTAAGCCTGGTCAAGAGCCCATTGCTGGAGAGGTCATGGGCTCGATAGGGAGCCTATCACAATTGTTTGCTAACTATAGTTCTCAAACTGATTTCTGGATCCTCATGTTTATCCCCATAGATTAGTGCTGTGCCGGTCCGCATCAGAGGCATTTCCTGCTGCAGTCACGAAGAAACACACAACTGGGCAAAAGGGCTGACTGTAAATGATGGTGGAGCGCCCAGCTCTAAATGGGACAGCCTTGTTATTTCTGAACGAAGCTTGAGATGCAAATGCTATAGAAATAGGACTTAGTTTCTTTTTTAAAATGCAAGAATGGATGGTGGTGAAGAACAGCAGATGCCGCCTTGCCCCGTTTCATACAGTAGCATGTTTTGAGATGGTATATACTTTCCTAAGGACAGGTATGAATTAAGTGATACACAATAGAAAACCAGATCTCTGGGTTTTATGGCTCAAAATTAGACTAAGGATTTTAATTTCTGTTTCAGTTGGCTGAATGAGTGTCTGCAACGAGACCTACTGACTAATATAGCCACAGACAATGAGAAGCCCTTGGGAGCCTCCAGAGAGAAAGGATAATGGAATGACCTGGTGTTACTACCCTCTAGGGCTAGAAATGAGGCACTGGGGCTTTGACAGATCGAGAACCAGGCTGGTGTTACAGTCTGGTAAGTGTATCTCATCTTCTGAGTAATTACAACTAGAGGGCTACAGAATCCTAAAGGGAATGCTCTCTATAAGAGGCCTGGAGAAAAGTTGCAGAAGTACTTGAATGTAGGATATGAACCCAGGAAGAGTGGAACCAGGATGAGGCCTGGGCATCTATTGCCAGCTTTTTCTAAGGGGGTACTGAATAGACTTTCCTCAGATGGAAAAGGGTATCCAAAAAGGTCACTTTCTTAAGTGCTATTCTTGTGTTTAAAAAAAAAAAAAGAAATAAAAACAAAGGCTGGAAACCAGAAGCACACAGGAAATTGGTGTCGAAGGAAACAGTGAGGTAGACACAAACAGGCTATTTGTCAAACTGTCTTCTGTTCAGGAGGATAGTCTGAGACCTTGTTATCTAATGCTCCTGTCTTCATTGTGCTGTGCTCTGCAACAAATTAAAGACATTGTCAGAAACTTAGCTACTCAACAAGAGCTCTTATTTATCTGGTGGTTCCATAGGTCAGAAGGGCAAATGCTGTGGTGGATTCTCCAAGCAGGCTTTTACTACAATAGGACTCTGCTGGTACAGTTCTCACTTGGGACTAACAGTCCCTTCTACACTGATCACTGCAGGAATTCATTCCTTTGTCTCTTCTTTCAACTCAACCCCTGACCCCTTAGTCCCTAAGCCATGGATGGAAGATCTAGTCCTTCCAGTGCATTGCCTCTCTGATTTCTCCCTTGCATTATTAGTCTGACTCTATTGGTCATGTTGCTACTCTGAGCCTCATTGAGTATTATGGGTAGTGCTGTTATTCTAAAAGCCAATTGATTAGTAACTTTAGTTACCTCTGAAGATCTCCTTTGTCCTTAATTTTGCATAAAGATGTGAATAAAATGGGGCAGAGCTCAAAGGCTTTGGGGGAAATGGATTTTTATACTATGTATTAATTTTTTATTTATTGAAATTAAAATATAATTATATCTTTTTTTTTTTGGTTTTTCGAGACAGGGTCTCTCTGTGTTAGCCTTGGCTGTCCTGGACTCACAAACTAAGGCACCAGCCAAGGACAATACAGGCGGTAAACCTTAAACCCCTACCCAGATCTAGCCAATGGACAGAACACTCTCCACAGTAGAGTGGAGAGTGGGATATTACTTTCTCACATACTCTGGTGCCTCACCTTTGACCATGTCCCCTGGAGGGGGAGACCTGGTGGCACTCAGAGGAAGGACAGCAGGTTACCAAGAAGAGACTTGATACCCTATGAACATATACAGGGGGAGGTAATCCTCCTCAGGAACAGTCATAGGGGAGGGGAATAAGGGGAAAATGGGAGGGAGGGAAGAATGGGAGGATACAAGGGATGGGATAACCATTGAGATGTAACAAGAATAAATTAATAAAGGAGAAAAATAAATAAATAAATAAAGAGAAAAAATATAATTATATCATTTTATTCATCTTTTTCCTTCCTATAATCCTTTCCGTTCACTTCCCACCATCATTGTCTCTCAAATTCAGTGCATCTGGCCTCTTTTTAATCAGTATTATAAATATCCATTTTAATGATAAGAATTCTAAGTCATGGGAATATTAAATAAGTAGCCAATGGTATGTATATAAGTCACTGGGACTCTGATCCTCCTAGCAGCTTTGGATTTCCTAGTGTTTGGGATATGACATGTTTGATGAGGGCCTAGTATTCTGATACCCATCACACAGGCATTCTAAATCTTTGAGTAATGGTATTTTAATCTTTATAAATTTAATATGTGATGTTTTATAAATGAAGCAAAATGATGCCTCAAATAAGAAGTAGGGTGTTCTGCATTGTATGCAATAAGGCAGCTAGTAGACTACAGACAGTCTTGCCTCCATAGAAGAGGGAGATGGTTGAAAGCCAACAATGAGCCAGCAAGCTCATACTGACACCACAGAGGTGGTTGCTTCTTAGACAACGGCATCTAGCTTTCTTTGAAATGGAATGCATATGTCACAGACATCATTCATAAATAGCCCAAAGGCTCGTGTTCCAGGTGAAATTATTTTAGAATGGATACAATAGGACATCATATCAGAATGGGAAGAACAGTGCATGGGATTTTTATTCCCAAATTGATTTTTATCCATTTTCAGAAATTGCCAAGCTTACAAATGACAAGCACATAATTAAAGTGAATTGAATCTTGAGTTCCAAAGTAAAATGTCCAATTAAATTGTTGTATGACAAATTTAGTAAGACCCCCTTCTGCTGGACTTTAAATGTGCAAAAGTGGGTGTAACACGGAGCACAAACACCAGACTCTGAAATAAGAGCTGGAATTTTGATGAGCTCATAATGGGACTTAATGTGGAAAATACAGAACTACACGGAAAAGGAAGATTTCAGAGAGCTGTGACATCTGCGTGGGATCAGTTCTCCAGATCAAATTTAGTTGATTATTTAATGACATTTTTGGCTCCTGAATAGACCCTGAGTGATTACACACTCTCGACTTCTTACACACAGTCATCATCACTAAGGAAAAACCTGTCACTATAACTCCTCTGCATGTTTGGTTGCCTCAGAAACACAGCGGTGTTATTAGAAGTGAAACTTTTATGTGTATATGCTCAATATATTGTTTCTAGCTCAAAGTGAAATATTGATAATTGCCAACCCCTCCCCAATTTATATCCAGATTACTTTTATTAATTGAATGGAAATAAATTTATAGAAAATGTTTCTGAATACCAGATTCTGAGAGATTCTACCATTAAGAGAAACTGTGTTGGCATCAATAATGCAGGCCAAAAATTTATTCATTTATTATATAATTGAGGAGGGATATTTATATAAAACTACAGTGGAGTGAGTTTACAAAATAGCCACAAATTTATAGTTATGCAGTGGTTATCTCACAAGCCTCATTCAAATACCCAAACTCTTCCATTTGCTGTTCATATTTCTCTTTGTCTCAACCTTGCACACTTTTGAACCTCTTTTCTCATCATCTTCTTTCCCATTCAAAACAACACATGGCAGCCAGAATCCCCATCGGTCCATCTGCCTCTCCCAACATATTGGAAACTGAAAGCTTTGGGAGTTCTTGGACTTGGGAGAATTCTGTAGAGGCTGCAGGAGTATTAAGTTCCCTTATAGTTTTCCAGTCAGTGGAGAACAGAACTGCTGGTTAAAATGAGGAGAACATCTGCAACTCAGAGTGCAAGTAGTCACAGTATAAATTAGGAAACAGAGAATTCATTACGTTGAATCACATCACCAAGTCAATTTGAAATGGCTAAGCCATAGGAGATTCACCTTGCTTAATCTGGTCCAGGGCTTGGATTTATCCAGACTTCCTTGGAGGTAAATATTTGATATATATTAAGTAATATAACTTCCTCATAACACATGCTACCAGTCATCTGTTTTGCTTCTGTATAGATTTTTTATCTTTCAAATAAAGGAATTATTAATGTTCTGATGACTTCACTTTTGACTGATTAACAAATTCATTTGTTTAATCCTAATAGCCTAGCAATGACATTAGAACTTTGAGATCCTGTTGGTATAGTGGAAGGGATGTGTGGTTTGCAAAAACTCCTGGTTGCTCTATAGATTTTTTGATCCAAAGCACACCAGACTGGCTAGACATGATAATGGTGGTCATAGACACTTGGACTAGGAATTGAAATCTAGGACTTGGATTTTAACAAAAATCCATGATGGTGCCCATCTTGTTCCTTTCTGTCTTTTTTTAAAGTATGTGATCTTTTTATCACGTTTATTAATGGATTTGTACAGATATTTATGAGGGTCTATGGGTCATGAGTTCTTTGCTGAGGCCCAGGGTATTATCCTGTGGCTGAATTCTGAATCAATTAGAGGCCACTGCATAACTTGTCAGGTGCAATAATTTTTTCTCAATGATTCTCTTCCTCTCACTACCATGAAAAAAGTAGGATCTATGTGTTCATCTTCCTTGACAGTACACTTGGAAGAACTAGAGAATGGTTTGCATTCTTATAAACACACTAGGTTGCCTCATTTTACTAGGATTTGTTTGCTCAGTGACATCTTCTTAGATTGCCCTTTCTTTTACTGGACTTCAAGTTAATATCAGCAGGAAGTGAAATTTACTCTCCCATACCAAATGTTCTAATCACAGGAATGGTAGTAAGTGCATTTTTCGTAAACTTAATCATTTTTCTGTGATTACACTACTACAATATTCTTTTAATTTTTCATTAAATATTTTACATATGCATTTTTGTTATTACACTTATATACAAAAAACTACCTACAGCAAGAAGAACCATGAAACAATCAGGAATTATATATATATATATATATATATATATATATATATATATATATATATATGTTACATTCATAGTATTTTGGCTATTTGTATTTGGCAGCCTTAAATAAACCATCTTTCGCATCTTGGTGAATCTAAAATTCTGAATGTAAACCAATATCTATTATATCTCATCTTTATCAACTTAAAACATCTATCTAGACCAAAAAAAATCTTAACCTCTAAACAACTAAGCTTAATTGCAAAACTAAGCTATCTGGTCTTCAACCCGATCAGAGAATTGCAAAGAAATAAAATTAATTGCCTTAGTATACAAGGATTCCTGGTTAGTACCTTCCCAAATGAGAAGAAAACAGAGACAGTTTGCTGCCTGAACAGTCACCCAAAACTCTCTAGAACTTTGGAGCATCATCTTCAGGCTTCTGGCCCAATATATCTGACAGATATTTGTGAAACAGGAACTATTGAGGACTTGCTTACCCTGTCTTGGCAGAGTTTGGCTGTCAACTCTGTCTTCATTCAAGCTTGCACATTTTTTGGGTAGAATTCTGTCTATGGTAGAAGCAAGAACATTTTGCTCAGTGGCTTGTTTGCCACATTTGAAACCATTGCCATGAAGAAGTTCTTTGATGTTCATCATCTTCCTTGAAGTAGGCTAGGAGTTGCCAGGAATTAGCCTGTCTTGTTGTCAAAGAATCTTTAAAATAATAAAAAACATCTTTAAATGCCATATTCTGTATGTCTCTGAGGTTTGTGAACACCTTTTCTAACTGTTTTACCTTATTTTTCTATAGAGTCATATCTATCTGTTACACCTAGGATGTATATTCTAGTGATAAAAGTAGACTAGTGATTGACATGACCATGATTTGATCAGGTAACAATTAATTTGTATAACATACTTATCCTAAATAGCCTGCAATAACACTTTCAAAGTGTTAGAAATAAACCTTGTAATATGATTGAGTATTATTAGAGTAGAAATATGTATAATGTGTATAAAGAATAATCTTAAATTTTAGTTTGTATGGATGTATGTAAAATGAAACTTATTTTGCTTCTATGTACAAAATTCTATACCACTGAATTAAAAATAACCTGTGAGTAACAAGTAAGGCATTAAATTGAGGAGTAGATTCAATAATCTACTTTTTGTCCTATCATCCCTTTATATTTCTATATTTCTCCTTTTTTTCTTTTCAACCCCTATCTCCAAACATAAGAATGAAAGAAAGGAAAAGAAGAGACATTCCTGAGTCCAATGTTGTTTTCTCTGTAAATAAGACCACATCATGCATGGTCCTTAGTTGGTGTGTCAGTGTCTGTGTTGTAGTATAGTTATCCTGTATTATATGGCTAGTATCTGCTTATGAGTGAGTATATATCATGTGTGTCTTTCTGGGTCTGGGTTACCTCACTCATGATGATCTTTTCTAGTTCCATCTATCTGCCTGAAAACTTCAAGATTTCCTTGTTTTTAATAGCTGAGTAGTATTCCATTGTATAAATGTACCATAGTTTCTTTATCCATTTTGTAGTTGAGGGATATCTAGGTTGTTTCTAGATCCTGGCTATTACAAATAAAGCTGCTATGAACATAGTTGTGCAAATGTCCTTGTATGGTTATATCGAGCATCTTTCGAGTATATTTCCAGGAGTGATATGGTTGGATCTTGAGGTAGAATTAGTCCCACTTTCCTGAGAAAGTACCAGAATGATTTCCAAAGTGGTTGTATAAATTTTCACTTCTGCCAGCAATGGAGGAGTATTCCCCTTTCTCCACATCCTCGCCAGAATGTGCTGTCACTTGAGTGTTTTATGTTAGCCATTTGGATAGGTGTAAGATGGAATCTCAGAGTCATTTTGCATTGCACTTCCCTGATAACTAGGGATGTTGAACATTTCTTTAAGTGTTTCTCAGCCATTCAGTATTCCTATGTTGAGAATTTCCTGTTTAGTTCTGTACCCCATTTTTTAAAAATGTGGTTATTTGGTTTGGTGGTGTTTAATTTCTTAAAGTCTTTATATATTTTGGATATTAGGACTTTGTTGGATGAAAGGGTTGGTGAAAAATTTTCCCAGTCTGTAGGCTGTCATTTTGGTCTGTTGACAGTATCATTTGCCTTACAGAAACTTTTCAGTTTAAGTTTTTTTAATTATTGCATTTATTTGCACATGTGGGTGATTATGTACATGCACACAGGAGCATGTCACAGCAGGAGTGATGAGGTCAGAAAACAACTTATAGAAGTCAGGTTTAATTCCACTACACAGGTTGTAGGAATACACCTCAGGACTTTTTCAGGCTTGGCAAGAAGTAATTTTATGCAGTGAAACATCTCTCTAGCCTATTTCTCAACATTTTTTATTTCTGTTTTATGTCTCCTCAATTTAAATGATAGGTGGGTATCTTTGAATGTAAAGGATATCTGTATTCAACCCATGTTGAATCCATAATTCTTAAGAAAATAGTGAAATCAATAAAAAATAATTCATTTTTGATCAGATCTAAAGTACACATAGGAAGTTTGCATCCCAGCTCAGACAAAAAAAAAGTCTTTTTGTAATCTTAATTTTGTCCAATTAACTGTATCTGCTTAGACTTCACTATTCTTCCAAGATCAGCTTAGCCTTGTCCAGGGACAACTGCATCACATCCTCAGAACACAGAGTAGAAAGGGACCTCAGAGATCAAATTTAATGCTTTTCATTACTTGGATTTAAAGCTATCTAGATGCAATCTAGAGGTTCCCTGACTTATTATGAGTTACGAGATTTAAGATATAAAATAATCAGTATTTATTAAATACAATATTTGGGAAGAATAATTTCTTTAAAATACTCATCCTGCAGAAGTAATTAGATCCTCCATCTATTTGGCAAGTTGTTTATCCACTGTGAGCTTTTATCTGTGTTATTTTATGTAAACCAAATTATATCACAAGGTCAGAATATATTTTTGTCCTTCTAAGCCCTTTAAAAAATCTCACAGGAGTCTCTAGAGTTCTGCATGGTGCCTACCACATGCACAAGAGCCATTTCCTCTCCCCTCAGCCTCCCCCAAAGCTGCAGTGCATTGTCTTTGCAGATGGCTGCTATTACCTCAGCCCTGAGAGAGTCAGTCATGGTCCAAAGTTGCACCTCATCTGTTAACTCTCCAGTAGTCTGCAGAGGCAAGTCAGCATCTGCAATGAGATCATGCATGTAAACACAACCTGGAGACTTGTTTTTAGCCCTGTATCACACCACTGAGGTGAAATTTGAAAACAGAGCATTACTGGGGTGGTCAGTAACAGACGCAGGATGATGCAAATGGAGGGGTTCTCTTCCAGATCAACTTTCCTCTCTGCAAAGCACTGGAGCATGAGCTCAGCACCTGTGTTGTCTATTGTCAGAAAGCATGTACCATGTTCTGTACAGCCTCAGTCCAGACAACTTGTAGTTCCCTCAGTCAACCCTGTTTACCATTTCAAACCCAACCTAAGGACTTCCTCTTAGGTATGCTTAGAAAGAACTAAGCTGACCTTACTATTAGGGCTGTAGCCTTACAGTTCAGATAGTCAAATCCCAGCATACCCAAGGCACAATATTGGATAAAATGTGAATGACTTTCTGGCAACTAATAAGTAGGAGAAACAGACTAGGGAAAACATGTATTATTCCATGATGAGTATGTGAATGACTAAGGGGGGATGGAAGGAGGGGAAATATTATGGACAAATATGGGCAAGTAACTCATGAGCAAGATGTTAAAGGACATATATAAAGACATATATGTGCATATATAAAATACTTATATTTATATATAAAGACACACACACACACACACACACACACACACACACACATCTTATATACAAACAGAAAGACTTGGGTAGAATTCCACAGTCTAGTGACTTTGGGGAATATTTAGTAAAATAGACTTCTATGACAATTTGTGGGAACAAGTACGAGAAATAGGATAACATGACAAGAGATAAGGGCTCAGGGTTATCCTCAATGTGAACATTTCAGTTTACAAGTGAGAGCCAACTTGACTCGGGTAGGAAAAATTAAATTCTGTTCAGGAAACAATCTAGCAATGGTTAATAGTTGCTAGGAAGCCTTTCTGTAAGATTCTCTCATGCCCTTGCAGATTTGAAGCCAAGTGAAAACCCTGGAGCAATTTCCTAGGCAGCAGTGACCCTGAGACTGATACCTTAGAGGCACAGTGGGACTAAGGTGGTAGGGGTGAGGTGAACCCAAACTCAGAGCCAAGGCAAATCGATAGCTGTGAGTAACTGCAGCGCCGTCCCTGCAGATTGCTCTAGTGGCTGCTGCATCGATTTCAACTCCAGCTTCTAATTGCTGCAGCAGGCAAAACAACTGCCTCATTTTAGAGTGTTTAAGGCCCCATAGATTTTTTTCTGGAGCAAGAGCTGGGAAACTTTCAGGGGACATGAAAGAGACACGTGAGACAAATCACATAGGGCAAACAGCAAGCAGAGATTAAATGATTTCATGGGAAAGAAAGAAGAGCAGAAAGTACAGCCCTGTTAAGTTACAGAGTGCTGCGATTTCACCATGCAACCTAAGGAAGTTATATTTCTACCTTATTTAAACATTGCAGCAAGTCAAGACTTGTTAGAAGCATATCCATCTTACGTTGTGTATGTTTTCTAGCATGCAGGTTGATTCAAAAGATGTTGATTATATTTAGAATGTCGTGTTTGTTCCACAGGGCCAGACACAGCCCGGGGAACAATCACTGACAAACTGGTGCCAACTTAAATTAAATTCATTAAAAGCATCATTGCTTTAATACTCAAAGATATTTTTTAAAAAATAAAAAAATTATTGATTCAGTAAAACAATCATTGCTGGGACCTTTTTATGGTCTCACCCAGTTTTGACCATTTTCGACCCTGTCCTGACATCATTGCATCATTCCTTTAGCTAATCCATCTTTACAAGGGACTTACAAACACAATGTGCCAATAATGAGAAATACATATGTCATACTCAGTAGTTACATGCATTTGAGAATTTTATCTTCCTTTTATATAAAATATTCTTAGATACTAATCTTTTTATAGTGACTTAATAAGGTATCAAGCTAATGACTATTCTAGTCAACTCAATGGGAATTATAATCACCATGGAAACAAACCTCTGGTCATATCTATAAGGTAGTTTCTAGATTAGGTTAATTGAGATGGCAAGATCCACCCTAAATGTGAGTGACATGATTCTATGGATGGGCAGGACAATAAAATCTCTTCTCTCTCTCTCTCTCTCTCTCTCTCTCTCTCTCTCTCTCTCTCTCTCTCTGTGTGTGTGTGTGTGTGTTTATGTGTGTGTTCTTCCTGACTGACTGCAATGCTAACAGTGGCTTATTCTCCTGTGACAATGACTTGATCACCACAATAACCTGAGCCTTTGATTTGAAAGCCAAATCTTAGCTCTTCATTAAGTTGCTTATGTCAGCTGTTTTGTCCCAGAAATGTGTAAGAGTAACTATTATGCAGACCCTGTGCCTCATATCACTTAAAAATCATGCATGAGATATGAATTCACAGCCATAATTAATTAAATAAGTCAGAGAAGGTCTGATCTCAGAGTTTTGGCCATCGGCACTTCTGTAGTACATGGTGATGATGGCTAATAGCTGTGGCTTGTAATCTGCAGTGATGGATAAAGGAAGCATTTCTGATTTTAAGGAACTGTTAATCACCAAACAAGTACATCAAAGCAAATTCAGATGCTGATAATTATATCTACAGGTTGGAACCCAAGAGAACAGGTCACAGAAGTCATGATAGACATGATATCAACTCAGTTCTTCATCCAATATGATGCTTCCTCAAAGAGTCTCCCAATGTTATTGAATGTTTTCTTCTCCTCATAAGTTATGTTAATTTATTCAAACCAGGTGAGCAGGGAGGAGTTAAAGAGCAATGACCACTAAGCTCATTTGTCAATAGTCTGGCGATACAGATGAATACGAATCACGTGAGCATTTGGGGGCTGGTTACTGGGAGCCCAGCTTCCTGTTCTTTTAAAACTGCTGGCATCTCTCTCCAGTGAACCTGTAGACCACATGTCCTGATGCTTCCTGAAACCCTCTGGACAGCAGTATTCTCAGTAATTATCAAGTTACTGTCCAAATAAAGACTGGCTTTCTTTCTGGACCATGACAGAGGTCAGTTTTCTTAACCAGAAGGGAATTAAAGCTCTTTTCCACTCCAGAGACAGAGCATACTGATTGTAGCTGGCGAAGAACCATGAGACCCAGCAGCAGCAAGAGGACCAGGATGATGCAGCATCACACAGCCCCAGCCTAAATGATGATATTTGGTTATCACTTTACATATAGTGTCCTGGAGGATGGGTTTGAACTCTAAAATGTCCAGAATCTAAGATATTTTGTTTGATTTATAACCCGTGAATTGTGTTAAACAATTAGGCACTCTTTTCAATTTTAAAATGTTAGAGTATTAAATATACATTTAGAAAACATACTTAGGATAGCCCAGATAGTTTTGGAGATGTTAATGTAATTTATTAATATGTTTACACAGGAATATGTTACACAGGCAATAACAAAAAAAAAAGTTCAAATGAACCCTAAGAGTTTTCACATAACTTTAGGATAACACTTAATAACAAGAATTATATTAACATCTCAAAAATGCAGCTTGAAATCTAGACTCATGAAAAGATGCCTTAGGAGATGAATTTATACTTAAGTACCAGTAGATATAGAGAGATGTGTAGATACGTAGGGCAAATAAACTTCACCTGATCCTTTTATACCAGATTCTTACACTTGATAAGTGAAGGTCCTACTACTGTTGGGGTATCTGGCTGTTTGAGGTCACAGTCTACCCTGTCTGGATTGCTCTCCTCTCTGAGCTTGATGCTAAATGGAGGAGTTCCTCCCCCTTAGCAGGGCCTCCTACTCTCTGCTTAACCTCATCTGAAGAGTGTCTCTAGGCACAGATTCCTCTAACTATATATGGAATATGACCTTTGACATAGTTCCCTGTTAACACTCCTCGCCCCCTGCATGCATGGGAAAATTAGGCACTGTTTTCTCATTGATTGATTGATTGATTGATTGATTCATTCATTCATTCATTCATATGATTGGACTGTGATGCCAGAATGCAAATAAAGCATAGTGTGGCCATGATGATGCCCTCGAATACCACCCCATTCTATAAATTCTTATTTTCCTTGAATAAAGTTGAGCTATCTTGCTGAAGTGGTTCCAGGAAGTGATCACTCTCGTGTACTCATGGGTTGTCCAACAACCCCCTTCTCCTGCCCATTTGGGTTGGTCACTTTGCTTCCTTTTTCCTTGGGGGTCTATGGCCAATAACCCCGGGGGAAGGGTAGGATCACACATTACTGTAAAACATTTCAGGTTAGTATTGGTATGTCTAGAACATTAAAATTATATTTTATGTTTTTATATGTTTTTCCATTTTATATGATCTATTTTTCTCATAATGGGACACCTATATTTCCACAGCTGAATCAAATATTCAAATGGATACATATGGGTTTGTATCAGGGATGCTCATGTCTACATGAAGTAGAATATTTTCATATGCTAAATAGAGTTACTTAATGATTTTCTGAGAATTATGAATCTACCTAGATCTTGTTAACACTTGTACAGACATTATGAATTATCCTGGGAACTCATGTAAGATTAAAGAATTATCTCTGAATTTATCACTGCTTGGATTGTTTTCTCAAGCATTATTTTTAATTCACTCATCTGAATATTGTCTTGTGTCTAAAATAGATGAGACTGAAAATACTCAAATAATAAGAAAAAAATTGGTGTCTGCTTCAAGAAGGTTTTAGTAGAATAAGTAGAAAAAGGCTCAAATAACTCAGTTTTCACCACAGTGTTGTTGGTTCCACAAAACTGCTCTAGGCTAAAAGGTGTACAGTCAGTAAGAATTATTCAATCCCATAAATATGATACACTGTGGGTCCATGAGATCAGAAAGCCTCTACTACACACACACAGAAGAATTCATATGAACTATATAGTTTGCATAGAGTTTCTATGGGTAAATACAGGACAAAGGAACTATTCAAGATAAGAAGAAACTCCAAGAGCACACAGAACAAGTTCAGAAGACGCATGTAACTATTTTCACTGTAAAGTAGTCAGTGAGATAAAAAAGAAAGGAGGCTTGGAGTAAGATTATGTCTTCATGTGGACAGTGAACTAATTTTTTAATGTAGGATGAGCCAGCTAAGTATTTGGAACAAGGTGAGCCTATGGTAGCAAGTGTGCTTGGAAAGCAATATGATTTATTTTAATTCCTACTCAAGTGTGAGTTAATATGTTGAAGTTCTGAGATGTCTGAACTCTGTATAGTTTCTTGGCAACAATGTAGGGGAAAGTGTCAAATTGCAAGCAATAATTGTATTCTATTTGCTGTTAAATCATTCCTAATATTCATAACTGGGTATATGTTAGCATCTGTCTTGTGAGATTTTTTTCCTGTTGAGACATGACATACATGTCCACTTACCCCCAGACACGGCACCTAGCACAGACCAATGTGTAACAATTACATTGGAGTCCATCTTGGTGACTGAGTAATTTTAATGGGACTTCTTATACAGTGAGAGATTCCTTACTGCAGCAGGGATGGCTAAAAGTCAGGTACAATATAGAAAAGCCTGTCCCAACACAGGGAACTCACAGAGGTGCATCCCTGGAGTTCACTGCACTATTTATGGGCTGCTCTACATTTAGAGAATCTCCTCTCGGCAGCTCAGCTGGTCAGGGCCTCCTCCTCAAAGGCTTGGGTACTGCTTCTGTGGCCTTGTGGCCAGGTGTTGTGATTCTGCCCCCACCTTGTGATTCTTGTGAACCTCACTATTCCAGAGCTGTGAAGAGTCTGTTTAGTTTCTGATTCTTATGAAATTTGCTCTAGGAGGGAATGTCTCAACTCAGAGGAAACTGCAATACAACTTTATCTTTCTCAAATGGTATCACATTGCTTGAAGTCTAGACTCACAAAGAGATGCCTCAGTAGATGAATTTCTACTTAGTAGGATTATAAGGCAAGTATTAGTGATGTATTTCCATGCTGCATTTAGAAAATGGCTTGTTTTTACAGACTATCATACAGATAATGAGTTTGGTCGTTTTTTGTACCATGGAACCAAATTATCTGTGTAAATCCTCTAGTGTGCAACAACAAGAAAATTATTATTCCATCTTAGGACAACACTCATTTGTAAAAATCAGTTCTTTTCTCTGATTATAGTAATTTTACTATAAAGCTGATGTGACTTCCAATATATCTCTTTCCATATTTAACTTGGTTACTTTATTTTTTTACACACATCACATCATTTTCTAGACCAGCATTTCCGAATGAACATTTTTTACTTAGTTGTGTTGATAAGGGTTCATTTTCTGACACCAATTCATTTATCTCTCAAAGTAAATGCAATTTCAGATTGCAGTTTACTCAAAGTGTGTGTCGATGCCTGAATATGCATCATGGATAAGAAAAAAATGTTTATAAGTGCACTGTGTCTGGGCATATGCTTTAGCTGGGGAGCCTTTTAAAACAGGTGAAATCATTCATCAACAACACTGTGAATCGTACTTCCGAATGCAAATGGATTGTAAGACTTACAAATTGGTTTACTTTTCTATGGACAGGGTTAGTGAGGCTGATAGAAGACATTGTGATGAAATCATGTCATGATCTCAACTCCAACTTCTTCCTCTAAGTAGCCATCTACCTATAGGGTGGGTGTGCTCCACGATTTCTTGTTGGAACTCTAGATCAAGTGCTAGCCCAAAGTATAAACCAAGTGGCTTTGGAGCACTGTGTCACTATAGGGTGACAATGTATTCCAAATGCTGAGAGAGTTCTTAAGCTCCCTCTTAAAGAATCTCTTTAACCATGCAATAACTCCTGGTGTACTAAGATGCCACGATTGGTCTAAGTACATTTTCAGCACACATTAGCAAATCCTACTAGACCATCCACTCTCATGCATTGCCTGTATGCCTTGAGAGAAGCATGGGGAAGGAATAAGAAAAATCAAATCACAGCAATGGAAAGAGTATGCCATTACATCTGTTAGAGAAGATTATCAGAATTTACAGCTCTTTCCATGGGCAATACAGAGTCAATGCACATAACTCTTTAGAGGTTTTATTTTCTGTTGTAATAAAATAAGTACCATATATTTTGAGTGAAAATATCTGAATGACACTAACAAGAAAGAATCAGGAATCCTAGTTGGTCACCCTCCAATGTGGCTTATGTTTTCACCATTTTGGCTTATAATGGGCAACTTAAATGTGGTTTTGTTTGTTGCAATAGGTTGAAGCTGCATACCTGGTGCCTTAACTTGGGATTGATTACAGAAATATCCATAAGGACAAGGTGAAGTCAACCCTTTGTACAGAAAATGCTGGAATTGGAGAGACTGCTGAAATGCATCTAAGCCTATTTGAATAGGTCTCAGTGGTCCCAGGACATCACCAGATATGAACATTTTGGCCCCCAGAACAGTCTGCATTCCCTGGAGGTTAAGCAATACAGGAAGCTTCAGCAGGAGATAAGTATGAAACAGCTCCTCTTTGCACTCTAACTGCACTCCTGCCTTGGGTCAAGGCTGGCCTGAGTCCTCGGTGCTCTAACTAATACATCTCTTTATTGTCAAATTAAAAGTAGATCCAGTTATTTTTCTCTACTATCCCTGTAGATATAGGCAGTGGAGAAGGTAAGCAGTGTGTCTTGTTATTTGTAAACCAGACTTGTGCTGTCTTAAGCATCCTTAGAAGATTTCTCCTTCAGCCTCTTTTTATTTGGGTGCAGAGTAATTGAAGCTTAAAGAGAAGAAAACATTTTCAGCAAGATCAGTTGCTTAAGATATTGATGACAGAGTGGGAATTTGAATCTTTGCTCTTTATGTTCCTACATATATGTTATGTGAACACAACATCTGAATGCAACACTGTAGTCCTCTGCCTGTACAGGCATTTCCTCAACACATGCTGCATGGCTAGTTACACACATGCATGCATTGTGCTTATTATTCAAATACATTATACCATGTGCTGTTAAATGTGTATTATAGTACCATCTCTATGCCAGAGAGTTGTTTGTGTGTCTCACTCTCTCTGTCTCTTCTGTGGATGGGGTGTTCATAATATCGATCGTTTCCTTGTATGTTGCTTAACTAGCTGTTTTATGCTGGGACAGCAGGGCTTCTATTCTGCAATCTCCCTCTCCTCTCTCCAGATAAATTTTCATTCTTCCTCAAGATCTCTTTCCTGGCAGTTTCAAAAATACTTCTTTCTTCATGCAAACAAACAGAAGCCTCAAGTGAATCAATTCCACCCACTTACCTCACACTTTCAATATTAAAAATATCTTCCATTCTCTTGACTCAAAGGAGCCTCTGTCTTCCATTTCCGAGGCTAGCAGGTGCCACTGTGGTCTCTTTATTGTGAATTTCTACATCCTCCTTGGTCCTTGATGCATCGATCAGCGACTGCTCAGGATCTTCACCACCTCTTATCAGTGGCTTTGTATCTATACAGAAACAAAAATACTCAGGATTCCCCCATTCCATAAAAACCTGCCCTAACTTTTCACTTATATTACACCAGGAAATCACTGCCCATCACTCAGTTTACAGGTCTACACTTTCTTCTTTTATTTCCTTCCTGAGCAATCCTTCCTTCCTTCCTTTCTTCCTTCCTTCTTTCCTTTCCCGTCTCTTCCCTTCCCTTCCCTTCCTTTCTTTTTTGGTGTTTGGAGACGGGGTTTCTCTGTGTAGCCTTGGCTGTCCTGGACTCACTTTGCAGACCAAGACGGCCTTGAATTCACAATGATCTGCTTGCCTGTGCCTCCCAGAGGAGTGAGATTACAGTGTAATCATTTCTTAAATGCTTGTTTTGATGTTTGAGCTATGAGATTTGCCTTTAGTGTCCCTAAGTGTCCCCTGAAAGTTTCTGATGGATAACTAGCAATGTATTTTTATTATAACTTATTTATTCATTTGTTCATTTTTATTCTCTGAAGCTCTGGAAATGACTGAGCAACCTTTCCCTCTTTCCTGCAAAAGCCTAGTAACATTTCTGGTCTTCTGACAATGCTGACTCTTGGACCAGTGTGCTTAAATATTACTCCAGTTTCTATCTATTGATAAAGGAGGCATTTTCTGAGGTTGTGACACTGACCATTTTGTCGTACATCGAAGTGTGTCTATCTCAAAGGTTACATGTGATCTAGGAAGTGGATAAAATGGCCATTTATCAAGTAAGATTTATTTACTAGTTATTGTCTCTATAACTTCGCTTTTTGTAAGTGAACTGAAAATAATTGCTCAAATTTTTCCAACATGTATAGTGTTCCAGGCACAGATACAAATAGTATGTCATTAGGTCACTTCCTGTCAAAGCCCTAAGTGATTATTATCAGAATGCTTAAACACAGAGAGGTTAAACGCTGTGTTCCAACCAACCAGAAAGTAAACAACTGAGCCAAAAATAGTGTACAGGTAGCTTAGGTCCATATGTTCATTGCTACATTCTTCTGCTGTTTAAAAGTAATATTCTTTATTCATGGATTTGTACGCAACTTGGATAGGAGAATTCATATGAAACTCAGAATAATTACTAGCATAAGCTAAAAAGTTGATAATATTAGTAGTTACTATTTCTCCCATTCTTAATAACTATGAGATTATATTAGGGGTTGTATCCTCTATTCTCTAATCATATTTGTCTCATAAAATATCTAACAAGTTGCAAGAGAGGATCTCATTAGTCCGGGATTGGCTCAAACTTGTTATATTGCCAAAATTGATCTTTAACTTCTGATCTTCCTGCCTTCATATGCTAGGTGCTGGAATTCCAGGTATAAATCTGCATGCTCATGCTATGAAACATAACCTAGGACTTTGTGCATTCTAGGCAGGTAGTTGTCCAGATAGCTCTATCCCCAGATCCATGCTATGATGATCTTTGACTCTGAAAATGGTTCCATTATCTTGCTAGGTACCATAAGCCTCAAAATTCACAAGTATATTTCTACATAGTCCTTCCTTTTTATAGTCAATACACATCCTGTTCCAGGTAAGTATTACTCTGTGTTGATTTTTGAATTTTCCCATTTCTACTATCATGGGTTTCTCTAAGGATTCATTGTATCTTGTCTGGATTATTATATCTCTTAACACATTCCTGTCTTTCTAACATGTTTTCTGTTTGACAATAACATAGATATTTCCAGGCTATAGGGATGGCTCAGGAGTTCAGAGCATTTATTACTCTTTCAGAAGATTTGAGTTCAGTTCCTAGCACCCAGGTTAGACATCTCACGACCTCTGTGACTTCAGCTTCAGGGGATCTAATGCCACTGTGGTGATATAGTTGCTGAATGAACTCCACGGGGCCATATGCCATTGATAGGTGCGGATCTTAGTTTATTTTCAGATCCTGATAAATAAACACCTCTGACTTGGTAACTTAACAATGAGAGGCTTGTTTTGTCTCACAAGTAAAGAAGTAGAAGATTTAGGGTTATCCTTGGGGGAGGAGTCCTGAAGATATGCAGAGCATCTCACATGTAGACAGGGAGCTAAGGCTTGCCTTTGTCTCCCTCTGCGTCAACAGCATGCAACCACAGGTCCAATCTAATGACCTTATCTAATATTATCACTTCTAAAAGATATATGTCTACCTTGAATATGCATAGGAGCAATGGGGAGCTGCAACAATTCCCTTCTTTAAGCTCTAATTGATTCTCAAATTTTATTTCAGTCTCTTCCTGACAGAACAGTGACAAGATGAAGAGAAAAGCCAATGGTCTTAACTGTCTACTTCTAACACACATCTCTTCAGCAAGTTTTATGAAATCACATAATCCCTGGAATATACTATTTGTCTCCTTCAGAGCCTTAAGGTACCCAGGCAAATGAGAGGTCAGGAGGTTCAGCCTCACAGCAAAACTGTTTTTAAGCAGTATGTCTTATTATTGTAGGGACCACAATTCTTTCAGGGCATCATTGTAACTTGAGAAATCTGTCAGGATTTTAACTGGAGAAGAGCTATGTATTTATTTTTAAATCAAGAACATTCTCAAATGATCAACTATTGCACAGACACAATTCAAAAAGGAGCCTTGAGTTGCTAAAATAACAATAGCAGTCTCTACTGATTGACTTGTTTGGCTGCAGCAGCATTTAGCATAGGTGGCCCAATGAAATCAGGAAAGCAAAGCAGGAACAGGGCCTCCCAGGTGTCATCCCCACTCCCTGAAGGCTCCTTCCTGAGAGTCATGGGAGGAGATGATGCATTTGCACAGTGCTGCATTTGAATTTCAAAGGTAAATTGGGCTCTAAAAGCTGGAATAGATAAATCAAGTTCTAGAGACTAAACAGTAAGTAATTCAGGGCAAGACAGGCTCTAATGTGTTAAAATGTAATAGGAAATAGAGTTCAGGTACAGCTCTGTTTCCCTTTGAGGGTGACCCACATGTTCATTGCTATGACTTTGTTGTGTGTGAGATTAATATTGCATATGTTTGTGCTTTTTGATATCTTTGAAGAAATGTGAAAGGAATACCAAAACCTTTCATTTGTGGTTCTTAGCCCTCTTCCATTGAAGAAAAGCCTTTATTCGGTGTTACATATATACTTCGGGCCTCATAATATATAGTTGAGGTATACAGCATGCTATCTTGATATAAATATCTTTTGTATAAAGTTTTAAGCTAATTATCATATCCATTATGTCTATGCAAAAGCACAGCTCTCGCAGCCTGGAGATGTTGCTCAGTCAGCTACATGCCTGCTGTGCAAACATGAGAACTGAGTTTGATCCCGGGAACCCATGGAACAAACAGGGGTGGTGACGTCAACAGAGACAAGCAGACCTTAGGTGTTTGCTGCCAGCTAGCTAAGCCTAAACAGCGAGTCCCAGAACTCAGTGACAGACCTTATGTCAAAACAAAAAGATAGGTTCTAAAGAATGACATCCAAGATTGAAGTCACACACACACACAAACACACACACACACACACACACACACACACACACACACACACACTCACACACACTCACTCACACACAGCCTCAGCTATCTCACCTCTTAAAGAATAACTGATAGATAATTTATTTTGGAGTCTAATATGAGTGAGCATGCATGGCCCAGGAGCACAGCTCCAGACAACCTCAATACCACATTCCAAAGTGGTAACAGTTTCAAGAGGCTTGTATACTGACAGAACAAAAGAGAGTTACAAACCAAGGCAGTTTTAAATACACTGGTAGAGAACATCCAGTAAACTGGTTGTAACAGGTAGGAAAATCTCTGCTTAGGCTTCCAATGCAGTCTGAGGGCATTAGTGACCTAGCAGCTAGGAGTATGCCACTACCCTCCCAAAGGACTTACCGAATATCTTTTAAGACTCAGTCTTTTACTGAATTTAGAACCCTAGATCCTTATTAACTAGGAATGTTACTCAATAAAGGAAGACAACACATATCCTTCCCGTAAGCAGCTGGGCTATCAGTACAGAGTCTATTATTATTCCTTAGACATCCACTGAGGTCTACACTAATCCCAGATCTCCTTCTACTGCTTGCCTTGAAATCTGACTTTATGCCCACATGACCACTTATATCGCGGCAAATGCAGTACAGGGATCTAGGCTCAGAAACTTAATTTCCCTAGAAAGTCAGGGTTCATATTAAAAATGTAGTTCACATCTGTTTCTTCTTAGGTGGATAGTATAGTACAGGCTGGCCTGGTTTCTGGTTCTGTCAGCCACCCTTTTGTAAAGCAGGAAGAAGCCCCTTGCTAGACATCAAATCTCTTGCCTCTTAGATTCTGGCCTTACCAGTCTCCAAATGTAACTATTTGTGTTCTGCTCCAGAGAGCTTACTGGTAAAGACTTTATAGTGTGAAGGTGATGTGGCCCTAAGATGTAGTGACAAAGTGGGGAGCTAGGGGCATGGGTATGTTCTCCATTCTTCCTTATAGGAGGGAGATGTTGAAACCTGATTGGGTGGCTGAAGTTGCATAGACAGACGGCTAAGTCCACAAGGCCTTACATTTTCAGTTTTCACATTAGAAGATTGTCTGTGGCTCCAAAGAAAGACGTTCAACTAGATGGAGAGACCCAGGTGTCTTGAACATTTCAGAAGAGTTGTGCAGACTCTATGTTCCAATTGAAAGCAGTAAATGCCAATATGTGGACAACTGGTGGCTAAATCAATGTATATGGGCTGAATATCAGTGAGTGTTGGTTTGCTATTGGTTACATAATGACTCAATAAAACTGGGTGTTTTACACAAATGGAAACATACACCACATTCTTCTGGAAGCCAACAGTCAGAGTCCATGTATCATCAAGGCCATGTTTTCCCCTTAGACTCTAGTTTCTGATAGTTCTTTGGCTAGGGGCAACATAACTCTGCCTGACCATCATAATGCTCTCATCCACATGCCTCAGTCACTGCATGTTTTATAACAATATTCATCTTCTTGCATTACGGTTTTCTTAGGCCTTCCCAATTCATACATCAAAATTCTAAGGGCCAAAATGATAGTATAAAGAAGTGAAGACCTTGGAAGATGATTGGGTCGTAATGGTCGAACCTTTAGGAATGAAAACAGTGCCCTTGTAAACAGAGACAGGGACTACACTCCTGCTCCTGATTTTTCTGCTCCACCATATGAGAATATAAATAGAGGACATTCAACTGTGAACTAGGAAACACCTCCTAGATACTAGATTGGCCACCACCTTGATGACTTTCCTAGACTCTAGAGCTGTAAGAAACAGGTGTTGTTATCAAGTTTGTGGTAACTGTTGGAGGAGGCTAACAGATAAAATACATTGGCTTCAGCATGATCTCATTTTAAGCTAGTTCTGTGTTATAACAATAGTCAGCGATAAGACCACACCCTGTCAAAGTAGGACTATGGGTTTTGGTCTTCGATGTATACGTTTTTGAGGGGGAGAGAGTTTAACTATAGCTGTGAACCTTCTTGAATATATTATGATACATTCCTGAGAATTTGCCTTCAGTAACTACTAAAACATGTACTGCTAGTATAGTCATGGATGATACTGAAAAATGCAAGGAGCTGGCCTGAAGCCAGATAAATTAAAAACATGAAGCCAGAGACAGGTCTGAGTTTATGCCTTAAAACCCAGGAATTAATCTCCAAGGGAATGTTGGAACACAGCTTTGCCATCATTGAAGAAATCTACTAGAGGAAAGAAAGAAGAAAATGATGTTTTATACGGAATCCCATTTAGTATTGAGGGCTATGCTAATTGACAATGCGACATTTGGTAACTGGCTAGTCACTAAAGACTCACTGAGGACTCCTCTCAGTGGGGACTTGTTGCTAAAGTTTTACTTAGGAAAAAATATAAAGGAACTCGTGCTCTGGCTTCTTATAATTTTACCTTCCTTCTGAAGGCTGCTCTGACTATCTCAATAAGTCACATTATTTGTTTATCATTAACACATTGTGTTGATGAATGGGTTTGTTGAGTTTTATCATGCATGTATGCAGTGATCATATCCAACAGCCCTTCCTCATCACTTACCTCACCAACCTCTCTCGACACCCTTTTCATTCTCTAGTAATTCTCTTAATACTTTGAGATTAAATTGAGAGGATTTCATTTTCTTAATGGCAAATATACTCCATTGTAGTTAGATATCATATTTTCTTTGTTTAGTTTTTGTTGCTACATATATAAGTTGATTTAATATCTTAATAATTATGTCACCATAAATGTGGGGATACAAGGTTTTTTTTGAATGCCAATTTTAATACACATATGCACACATATCTGCATTAGTAAATAACTGAGATATACAGAAAGCCAATATTTGCTTTTCAGGAATTCCCATACTAGGTTCAATTTACATTCTTTTGAGATGCATAAGAACTACTTTTTCTCTTTACCTTTGCCAGTATTTGTCATTTTTAAAGTGTAAATGCATTTTATTTGTGTGTATATGTATGTATATGTGTATGTATTTGAGTGCCCACATCCCATGACATATGCATGGAGATCAGAAACAATTTGCAGGATATGTTTCTGTGTTTCTACTATGTAGGCAAGGGATGGAACTCGGGTCATTGGGTTTGGTGTCAGGTGCCTTTACCCACTGTGTGTAAAGTGTGATTGCAAAATGATCCCCATAGTTTCATGTAATTAGACATTTGGTACTGTGTGGGAGGTTATGGAATCTTTAGGAAGTGCAGCCTTGCTAGATGAAGTACATCTAGCACACTAGGGATGGGCTTTGAGAACTTACAGCCTCTTCCTATGTTTGGCGCTCTCTCTCTCTCTCTCTCTCTCTCTCTCTCTCTCTCTCTCTCTCTCTCTCTCTCTCCCTCCCTCCCTCCCTCCTCTCCCTCCCTCTCTCCTGTCTATCTTATTTCTGTGTGTAGTTAAAATGTGGTCTTTCAGATTCCTTCTCTTTTTGATATTTTTTATCTACCACTTTGGACTCCACCCTTTTTGAACCGTACTCCAAAATGAACTCTTCCTTAAGTTGCTTTTGATCGTGGTGTTTCATCACAGCAAGAGAAAAATAACAAAGACACCCACCAAGTCATCTCAGTATGCCTTATATACTTTTTTGATGATAGCTTTTCCACTTGGAATAAGATGGTATTTCAATGTAGTGTTGACATTCATTTTCCCTATGGCTGCACATATTAGGACTTTTATGTATTTCTTGGCTATCTTTTCTTTTTTTGGAGACTTTATTCATATCATTTGCTAGATTAATTAGATTTCTTGCTTTGCTATATATTGAGATCTTTGTAGACTTTAAATATTTGTCTCTGTCCAATGAATTTCTAGAAAGTAATTTCTCCCATACTGGAGGTTGTCTTTTCACATTGATAATTATTACTTTTGGAAAATGTAGATATTTTTAAGGAAAAAAGCTCATGACTTCTCAGTGATTATTTAAAATAAGATGTAACTAAGGCTAGAGTTTCAGACCATCAGAAGTATCTCAACCAGTTAGGGCTGTTCAACCTGTGCTCCACAGATTGGGTGGTCTACAAACAGGAGACACACTGCTCTTTCCCTTGGAGAATGAGATATGAGGTCCAGCAGGCAACATGGTCAGGTTCTGGTGGGGCTTTTCTTCCACTTGTTCACTGTTGACTTCTTGCAGCCTCACAGGGTGGAAATCAGTATAAAATGCATCATCTAAGTCTCTGTAGAAATGGCACCAATTTCAAGGAAGAAAGGGAAATAGATATACCTTGCAGGAGTGAATATAAGCAAAGTACAATGATATGTAGGCTTGGAAATGGCAGAATGAAGTCCAGTTCTTTTAACTATGCCTAAAAAATACTTAAAAGAAATAATAAAATATAACATGGAGCTAATCGCATCATGAAGTTTCTACCCTAATGACTTCATTGCCTCAAATATACTGTACCTATACATGTTAGGGTGTGTAACTTCAACATCTGATTCATAGGGAGACACAAATGTTCAATGTGTAATAAAAATAGTTGAGTTATCTATTTTTACAAACAAAAAATTTAAAACTTATCAGGACATGATACTTTCTCCCAAAGCAAAGAAGAAAAAAGATTTTAATTGCCATTTTTCTACTGAAATCTTAATATTATTGCATCATATACATACTTTCTGGTTCTTTACTTATATTTTTGTAATTATGATAGATAAGAAATAATGGTTTATAATTTGCATGAGGCATATTATTATGCAAAGGATATAGGAACAAAAAAGAAGCAAGTTGTTACTAAGCTCTTTCTTGCAAGATTCTTGAAAATTCTTTTCAATGTTATCTAGTCTTTGAAGAAATAAAGATTTAAGAGGAGTGAACTTGCCAGTATGATGTTATAACATCATAGACTTGAACCAGACTCCTTATTGAGAATATCAAATTCAACCAAGCAAAAATAAAAGACTCTGTGTTTTCTGGAGAGCTTCATAGGCTTTCTTGGTTAGCAAAGCTATGGAGGTACCCTCTACTAGGCACAGTGGACACTTTTGTCTTATTCCTGATCTTAGAGGAACACTCTTGAGTTTTTCTACATTTAGCATGATGGAAGATATAGACAGTCATATATAGCCTTTATTTTTTTTAAGTATTTTCTCCTTTCAGACCTTATTGCTAAAGATATCATACACCATGATTTTAATAAATAAATAAATAAATAAATAAATAAATCTGGAATTGAATCAGAAACTTCTGTGTTAGATGTCTTTAAAATACTGGAAGGTGTTATGAAGGTTTTGGGGAAAGAGAAGGAATCAGTGTTCTTTTTTATTCTTATTTTTATCTTTTACATATAAATTTTTATTCCTACACACACACACACCAAACTACATACAGCAAGAAGAACCACAAAAAAACAGGAATTGTATAGATGTTACATTCATAGTGTTTTGGCTATTTGTATTTGGCAACCTTGACAAAAATATCCTTCCTATCTTGATGAGTCTAAAGTTCCGAATATAAATCAATGTCATTTCTCTATCAACTTAAAACATCTATCTAGAACTAAAAAAACATAGTAATCCCTAAACAACTAAGCATAATTATAAAACTAAATTATCTGGTTTTCAACTCTATCTGAGACTTTGAGAAGGAATAAATTTATAGTACTACCTCAAGACCCAGCTACTTGGCATATTCTCAAAACATGCTCCACCATACAACAAAGACATTTGCTCAACTATGTTCATAGCAGCTTTATTTGTAGTAGGCAGACTCTGGGAACAACCAAGATGTCCCTCAGTCAAAGAATGGATAAAGAAACTGTGGTAAGTATACACAATGGAATACTATTCAGCTGTTAAAAACAAGGAAATCTTGAAATGTGCAGGCAAATGCCTGAGACTAGAAGCAATTGTCCTAAGTAAGGAAACCCAGACCCAGAAGGTCACACATGGTATATACTCCTTTACAAGTGGATATTAGCCCAACATAGATGTCCTCTGAGAGACTTCACCCAGTGGGGGATCAGGACAGATACTGGGACTCAAAGCTGGACTCTGGGCAGAGCTCTGGGGAAGAGTGGAGAGATGGAAGGTCCAGGAGGGAGCAGGAGCTCCACAGGGAGACCATCAAGGCCTGTGGATCTGGACACAAGGGACCCTGCAGAAACTGATGCACCAGTCAATGATAATACATGCAGAGAACCAAGACCCCCTGTGCAGACGTATCCAATGGAGTGCTGATTCTCCACGTGGCTGAGATGCGGGGACTGCTGGTGAACCTCTGACATGCACTCCGGTGCCCACGATTTGGCTACTGCCCCTTGGAAAGGTGGCCTAGTGGGCACACAGAAGAAGGGAATGCAGGCTATCCTGAGGGATTGGTGTTCTTAAATATCAGTGAACTGTAGAAACTACAAGTTCAACATGCCAGTCAAGGTGTTCTTGTATGTATGATGCTGGTGCCACCATTATAGTGGTAACCATCTGTTCTTTGATTATATTTGAGGTCTGATACATAGAGTAACTCCTGTGTCTGATGCTGTAAGCCTGGCCAAAAACCCATGCCTCTGTGAGGCAACAAGATGGTTCAGTGCATAAAGGTACTTGCTGTGAAGGCTAGCAATCTGAGTTCAAGTTCTGAGTGGTGCCCACTTGATAGAGGGAAAGAATTGAGTCCTGCATGTTACCTCCTGACCTCCACATACACACTGTGGTGCACATGATAACACATAAAAACACAGATAAATAAATGTAATAAAAATTAAAAATCCATGCCTTGGTGAGAATTACTACTGATGTTTAGCTAAACAGATATATCGTCAAACTAGCTTCTAAATTTCCTTTAGACAAAGGCTACTCTGAACCATAATCAGAAGCTTCTATTTTCAGTGAATGGAAGTGAAGGCAAGAGATTCAGCCCATGATCGCAAGAAAACAAGATTTACATGGGTCCTAAACAAGTCATTTATGCTCAGGGAACATTGCAGAAGAGGGGGTGGAAAGAATGTAAGAGCCAACAGACAGTGAGAAGAGCAATGGAATCCATTCTCTAGATATGATACAGTCAGTGTAATCACAGATTCATAGTTCCCATGATTGCTTGGTCTGGGGCTGCACAAGCCTGACCCTGTCAACAGTCAATCATGGATAAGGAAGAGGCTCATGGAACAATACCACTTATTTCTGAATGACTTGCTTTGGACTCTGGGAGAGAAGGAGCCATTGTCTTCAATTGTGTATATACCATGCTTCAATAGGTAATGCCAATCCCAAGGCTATGCAGGCAACTCTAACAGAACACAAAGAAACACAGGCAAAGCACAAGACAAGGATTTTGGATGGAAATTAGTAGGATAAAGGGCGTGGGCAGACAGAAGGTAGAAGGAGAGGAGAGGGCATAGTGAGAACAATCAGGATGCAACATATCCTGAATGAATTCTCAAAGAATAATGTTTTAAATTTATTTATTTATTCACTTTACATCCTGGCTGTAGCCCCATCACTCCTCTCCTCCCAGCCCCACCCTCTCTCCTTCTCCCACACTCCCTCCCCTATTCCTCAGAAGAGGGTAACCCCTTTTCCTACCCTCCTGGCTAATCAGGTCGTTTCAGGACTGAGTGTGTCCTTTCTCCTGTGGCCTGGCAAGGCAGTCTCACCAAGGCAAAGTGATTGAAAAGCTGGCAAGAAAGTCCATGTTAGAGAGAGCCCCCACTCCCCTTACTAGGGGACCCACATGAATCCTGAGCTGGCCCTCAGCTATATCTTTGTAGGGGACCTAGGTCCAGCCCATTAAAGGTCCTTAGGTGATTCAGCCTCAGCAGGCCCCTCTGGACCATGGTTAGTTGGCTCTGTTGGTCTTCTTGTGAGGCACCTGTCACCTCTAGGTCCTTTCCTCCCACTTTTCCACAATGTTCCTTACACATCGCTCAAGGTTTGACTGTGAGTCTCAGCATCTATTTTGAGGTGCTGCTGGGTGGATCCTCCCAGAGGACAACTCTGCCTGACTCCCATCTGCAAGTATAGCAGAGCATCATTAATAATGTCAGGGGTGGTTTCCTTCCTTATGTTGGGCCGGGCATTGGTTGGACCTTCCCTTAATCTCAGGTATCTCTACTCTATATTTATCCTGGCACATCTTGTAGGCAGGGGGAATTTTCGCTCAAAGTTTTTGTGGGTGGGTTGATGCTCCCCTCTCCCTACTAGAGACTTGTCTAGTTAGAGGTTGTTGTCTTCAGTCTCTATGGTTCCTGCTACTAGGAGTCTCTGCTAGAGTCCCTCTCACATTCCCCTGGGAGCCTACCATGATTTAGGTCCCCAGCTTGTCATAGAGACGTCTCTGCCCACAGTTTCTCTTCTCTCTACAGGACTCTTGTTCTTCTGCACCTGCTCTCCCAGGTCTGCTCTCCCACATCATAACTCTCTGTGTTTCCTCTCCTACCTTGCTCTCTCTTCAACCACTACCTCCATCTCTTCTATTTCCCCTTCCAAGTGAAATCCTCTTCAGTTACTTATCTTCTTTGTGTCTGTGTATTGTAATATGCTCAATATCCTTAATGATCAGGGCAAGGCAAATCAAAACAACTCTGAGATTCCACATTACACCCATCAGAATGGCCAAGATAAAAAAAAGCTCAAGTGTCAGGACATGCTGGGGAAGATGTGAAGAAAGGGGAACACTCCTCCATTGCTGATGGGGGTGCAAACTTGTACAATAGCTTTGGAAATCAATCTGGCTGTTTCTCAGAAAATTAGGAGTAGCTCTACCTCAAGACCCAGCTATACCATTCCTGGATATATACCCCAAAAATGTTCTACCATACAAAAAGGACACTTGTTCAACTATGTTAGTAACAACATTATTCATAACAGCTAGAAGCTGAAAATACCCTAGATGTCTCACAACTGAAGAATGGATAAAGAAACTGTGGTACATTTACACAACGGAATACTATTCAGCTATTAAAAACAAGAAAACCTTGACATTTCAAGGCAAATGAATGGAAATAGAAAAGATCATCCTGAGTGACGCAACCCAGACCGAGAAACAGACACATGATATGTATGTACAATAAGTGGATTTTAGCCATATAATACGGGACAAGCATGGTACAATGCACAGACTCAAAGAACAAATTTAATTGCAGTTTCCTCCTACTTATTAGAAAATAATTTCATGAAAATCAAATTACATATTACTTTTATGCTTTGCAGAAGATGGATATTTAATAAAGATCAATTGCAATTTTGGTTGAAGTTTGATTACAGTGGAGAATTTCAGAATTTGAGAAAATGTCATTTTAGCTATGGTTTGCAGTTTACAGTAACATCAAATTTGTACTACCCATGATCAATTGTGGATCCCATTTCATAAAAACTGTCCAATCTTTCCAAAGCCATGTCCTTTAATTCCAAAGTGAACAGTATGCCATTCTAAAACCATTTTTCAGATTACCATAGAGAAATATCCTATGATATGAGGCATGCTTGAGACCCCAGAATGCAAGGATGAAGATTTAGTCTGGGGATCTGTGGCCCCCAGTGTTCTAGGTGCATTCTGTTCTTTGTAATTTTTATATTCTCTAGGATTTGTTACATAAGAATTTAACAGAAGAACTTTATAATGACCAACTTATAGAAGTTTTAGAAGAACCCCTCTTTGTTTTGGTATAAAACAGAATAACACAGCCTTGCTCAATGTTTTATTGCACATGAAAATTTACCCTTTCACATACGATAACAAAAAGGAAGGAAGTTTCCTGGAGGGGTATGGCATATGCCACTTTATTCCAGACTTATGAGAAACTGTAAGCTCAAACTCATACCTTTTTTCTTTCCCTCTTTTGCTTATTTCAGCTGTAAGTCTGTCGAAAATTGATCGTCTATAAAACAAAAATATGCACACTATAGCTCTTTATGACCCATTTTGTTCATGAGTCATTTCTCCAAAGAAGGCATGTTACTGATTTCTGGTTACTGGTTCTCAGAGCTATTTATAAAGGATAAGGGAAGTTTTGATGAATGATTTTACTGAACCTTGACCTGCAAGGTGATCAGGTGCTGACCAGGTCAGCAAAAGAGGGAGAATGTGTAGGAAAAGTACGTAAAATACTGCAATATGGTTGCCATAGTTACATAGCAACCTTAGAGCTTTAATATTTGTTCTAGTGGGGAAATTCTTATCTTTCTTCTCCACAGCTCTTACACAGATGAGTTTTATATCAGCCTATGCTCTTTTTCACTCTGTTTACCTAACATTGTATCTCTGAGATTTTCCCATTATGTTTTGTAGTTGTGTGTATAAAAATATTTTCAAGCATTTTCCTGGTACTGGGTGTTTACATTGGAACTTCCATTTCACTTCTCTGAATTAACTTATGTTTGTTTCTCCACCAGGTCTCACACATCTACTAAAACGTTATTTTTTGCTAGAGAGAATATGATACTAGGAACTTGGAAAACTGTGTTCCAATTTCATTATTATTTATTTGACCCCAAAACTATCATGACATAGATTATATGATGTGATAATAATTTTCATGCTGGCATTGCTTCCCTATGCATATTAGCAATAACTAACTAAATTTTGGATCTTTAAGAATTTCATTATAGGAAATCCCCCCCTCTCTGTGTATGTGTGTGTGTGTGTGTAGAACAAAAGTGTTACCTGGCTATTAGTGTAATAAAATACCCTAGCTAATCAATGTAAAAAGAGAATAGGTTTATTTTGGCATGCAGCCATGGAGAATCCAGTCTGTGGCTCTGTTACTTGTAGTTTTGCAGTGAGTTGGCACATCATGATATGGGGAAGTAGTGGAACAAAACATCATCTCATCCTTGAAAATGAAAAGAAATATAAGGAAGGAACCAAGGTCCTAAAATCCTTTTCTATGGTGTGCCCTCAGTAACCTAAAGATCCCCTACCAGGCTCCACTTCTCAAGGAACTCTCCTTCTTTCCAATTTGCCACCTTGGGATGGAGCCTTTTCACAAGGAGTCCCCTGTACCACCTGACCTCTTTACTCTGTGCTTATTGGAAGGTTCACCTCTTCTGTCACAGTGAAGTCCTGCATAGGAAATCAAGTTATTAGACTAAAACTACTGTCCAACTTTCTCCCCTGAATTCAGACTTACAAATCCTCACAAACAATTCCTGCTGGATTTGCTAGGAGAAACTGCAGCTGTATTTTTAGCTTGAATCCTGATGCTTGGGATTTCTAAAGTGGTTACTGAGGCATCCACACCAGGTGGGCTTGCCATAGAGAGTGATGAAGCTGCAGGGACTTCTGCTCAAGGCATTTCCTGAGCTGTGCACTCCTGCAAACCCCAGTAGCTTTCTGTGCAGACCCATCCATCCTCTAAAATGCTTTTCAGCCTTTTGGACAAATCAAATTCCCTCCCCGCTCCATATAACAGCAGCTGAATGACTAAAAGCAAGGCCAGCTATCTTTGCTGCACAGTAAATAGCTGCAGACAAAAAAACAAGGAGTCTATGCAAATTAAGCCACAAAAGTATTGAAGTACAAAGTGAGCTGGTGTGTTATAAGACCTCAAAAGGTCATATCTAGATGGCCCAAGGAGAGCTCACAGAATTTAAAGTGGATACCCATGGAATTCAATTAAATCCAACAAATATTGACTCACTGTCTAGATCCATGGGAGCACATTGACAAGAAGTGAGAGTGTGATGGGCAGGCTAGAATATGAGGTATACAGAGGGAGGAGGTCCTCCTCAGTCACAGACATCGGGGAGGAGAGTAGGGGGAAAGCAAGAGGGAGGGAAGAATGCGAGGATACAAGGGATGGGCTAACAATTGAGATGTAATATGAATAAATTAATAAAATTAAACAAAACAAAACAAAAAAGAATATGAGGTAAATGAGATGCAAATCCCACATTCAGGAAACTCTCAGGAAAAGATACAGAGTGTGGGGGAGAAATGACTATGGTACAGTTTGGGGGCTGCCTGGACTGGAAGCCTGACTTTGCTGCTTAGAGCCTGGGCTGGTCTTTTGTCTGTAAGATAGAGTTTAATAATGCACATCATCATGCTATTTTGAAACTTAAGCTGGATGACCTGTCCATAAGATTGACTCCAACAGTAGCCACTCTGTAACTAATAGGTGATGCCTATGAAGCATCAGAGTGAGGCACAAAGCAAGGAGGAATGGTCCAGAAAAAAAATACTTAGGAATAGAATGGAGTATTTAATAACAGGAAATAGGACAAGATTGGTGGAAATTGTGGATAGAGGAACTTGATCTGTCTTTTTAGGAGTTGTTTGTAGGTTAATGTCATACTCAGCAACATGCACCCACACTTAGCACCAAAGAGAGGTTCATTTATAGAGTAATTAAAATATGTCAATAAGTGAAAAAAAAGATGATGATAGAGAAGGAGAAGAAGGAGGAGGAGGAGGAGGACAAGGAGGAGGAGGAGAAGAAGAAGAAGAATGGTAAAAGGTTGGAAGGAAGAGTAGACTTAGAGTATCCTGTAGCAGGGATTTAATTGGTAGCCATGCATAATGCTGGAAAGTAAACACAGGGGCTTTGAGCACAGGGAAGAATCTAGTCCATAGGCTGTGAAAGTATTATGCTTGCGTATCTTTTTGTTCAAATGTTGGAGGAAATTTTAAAAGCCTCTGAGCTGTATTGTCAAGTCAGCCGAAATGGTACTGAACTCATCTTTTATTTTCCTTCCATCAGTTATGTGCAAATTAGACAATCTCTTCTGCCTATAAATTACTTAACTGAAGTTTGTGCTGCAAAATGATGTCAATACTTTTAGATTCTGCACTTTGAGATGAAAGTAAGATTGATGGATTCTGAGAGGATTTTTTTTTCTAGAATAGATGAAGCCTGCAGTATTCAGAAAGTCTGAAATGGTTCTTAGATAAAAATGTATGGCGCTGCTGGTCCAAGGAACTCAGAACTCAGGTGATATTTGTCGTTAACTGCATTCAAACATTCTGCAGGCTTCATGAGATATTCAAAACCCCATGGAGATAAGAGGACCATTTCTCAGATCTCACTTGTCCTCTCTCAATATTTTACATGTGTGAAATCTTTTGTAAACATTTCTCAAACAGCACATTGTTCGATTCTATACAGAATATTGCTTAGTGGGTTATATCATCATCTCAGATAAAGACTCTGTGGTTCAGACTCTCATAATTTAAATTCTAGTATAACTCTCTCATTTCTTATCTATGCAACTTCCATGAGGTTGGACTTTTCCTTTGAGCCCTCTAGAACTTTCCCCATGATTACTAGTTATATTCACAATGTTTCATCTTCTAGCCATAGAATCATCTTAACTTTTATTGTGTCTCTGATATGTTGGGCAAAATTGTGATTACCTCATCTCATTTCAACTTAAAGTCTGGTCATGGTTTCTTATCTTAGCCAACAAATGAACATCTCTCCTAGATTTACTCTTTGGGTGTAGTGTGGTGGAGGTGGTGGTGGTGGTAGTGGTGGTGGTGGTGATTGTGTATGTGTGTGTGTGTTTCTCATTTTTAGACTCTTGATGTGGTCTATGAGGAAAATTCTGTTGAGGACATCAAAAGTATTTATCTATGTTTAAGAAGAAGTATTAGGAAAAAATATTACAGATATCTGGCATTCCTGAAGTTGAAAGAGATACTCTAGGAAATGTGTGAGCCAAGATACACATTGGAAATTGGCTCAGCTCTTTTCAAGCTCCTTGATCTTGACCTTGAGCTGTTCTCAGCTTCTAAGCCTTGGTTTCTTCCTTTGTAAAGTAGACATCTTAACATTACATAATAATCATCTATATCAATCATTCATTACTGACAAGTGGTCATTGCCCTACTTGCTGGGAGAAGATCCAAAGATAAACATAAAATAATCACAGTCATCAACTTTATGGGCTTGAGATTTAGGAAAGAAAGCAGCCTTATGAAAATAACTGTGCGATGTGAGGACAACTGAGGAGCAATGAACAATGATACAAGATGTTTGAAGATGGTTCCAGAGTAGTCTGGGAAATTAAGAAGCTCTAAGATTGAGGCAGAAAGGACTGGAAAGATGAGGCATTTTATGGGCTTCTATAAAGATAATAGATTAAATTACTGATGGAGAGAACACTAATATTAGACTAGTATTCTCTCAGATACTTTGAGATAGTTCAAGGAATTCTTCATTTTCTTTCTTTTCCCCTGACTGACTCCCTCTCCTATTATAAAAGTCCTTGTTTTCCAAGACGACATGGCAAAGTTCTCCCAAGGTTTACTATGAGTTATTTGAAGACTGAGGGATGCTCTGCTGTCACTGTGAACTTTCTGAGTTATTCATACAAATAAGCTGATCCAAATCATACTAAGATGATGGAAACTGGTATAACATTCCAAGTTCAGATCATCTTTTATTAAAGAGAGCAAGCAAAAGACTGATCACCAAGAATGGAGGGAGCACTACAGAGAGTGTGGGAGTATGGAGAATGGAGGGAGCACTACAGAGAGTGTGGGAGTATGTGTGCAGGGGTAAAGAATATCAAATACAGAAGTTGAGAGGCCCTCATGAAGTTAAGTAATAGAAAGAGGTTGAGATGTTTGAAAATATGCCTTCTTCCTCAGAGATTTTACCCAGGAAGCCTGCAGGGTGTCTAGTTCCCAAAGGCAAAAGTGGTTTCTGCTACTTTCCCATTTCATTAAAATCTCTCAGCTAACATGATCTTTCTCCTCAAAGGTCATTGGGGCTTTGACTGCTTATGGGTAACAGCTTTGATTGGGCCCCTGAGCCTGGAGACCAGTGGAGATGCAGATCTCACCTGTAGAAGATTATTTCTCTAAATTGTAGACTTCTGGGAGCTTTGTATTATCTTGAAGGAAACCACAGTCCACCTTCAATTTCCTATTTATGTAGAATTTTTAAGCACGTAGTAATTCTTCATCTTGAAATAGAAGCTGTGAATAAAGAGGGAAAAAAGAATACTTTTATCCTGCAAGGAGTTCATCCTTGTGCTTTGAGGCAGCAAGGAATCAGGGGCTCTGACATCACAGAATGACTAACCTGGTTTGGGCACAGGGGACTGGAGGGAATGTCGATAGGCCAAGAAATGAAGTGGAGATGGAGAACATTTTAAGTAGTGAGCTGCCAATGAAAATTCACAGGAAAATGAAAACAAATGTTTGCCAGGTTGAGTGGCCTATGAACTAAACACAGTCCAGACTCGTTGGACTAGATCAAATATGATTAATTTAGAGATGCTTTGAGAGATGCAGAGAGTCAGAGGTAAAAGTAGAAAGAACGGGAGATAGATGAAGAGGGAAAAGGAGGGTGCAATGGAGAGAGAAACAGAAGGAATGGAGGAAGGAAGAATGCAAGGAATCATAGGTATAAAGTTGCTGAGTCATGGTTATTTCCTCTGGTAGAGATGTGTTCAATACTTGCAAGTGGCATTAAACTCATTGATCCAAAGGGTTCATTGTGTCAAAGTTTAGGTGTCAGTCATCAGCCTCATAGACTTGACCAAATTGTCAATATTACTTTTCCTCACTAGCATGGATGAGATGTATTGACAGATTACCAGAATCCATGCTGTTTTTTTCTCTGTTCTTTTTGTTTTAAAAAGGAACATCTTAGAATTTGATAATACAGCATTAGCATTGCAGCCCTTCCTTTGTGCTCTATATGACCTTGAATGAGGCTCCTCGCCTCTCTGGGTCTTCCTTTCCTAGTATGTAAAATAAAGAGGCAGTCCCTTTCTGGCTTGATCAGATATCATTTAAACAAACTCCTCATGTGGTCTCCCATCAGTAAGAGGCACTCAGGGCATGGAATTCATTACCGTTTTTTATTACTTTTGTTTTCAGTTATAAATCAGTATCTCGTGCTTTAATCATTCTAGATAACCATTCTTTCTTTACTATTTGCAAAATCTCAAAGTTGTCTCTTACCCTTCCAGGTATCTGGAAGGGACTGATGCACAACAATTTCCTCGATTGGGACTGGGTGTGGTAACAGATGTATTTAATTCCAGCACCTAGTAGCCAGGGGCAGGTGGATTTCTGTGGCTTTGGATCCACCCTGGTCTACTTAGTGGGGTCTAAGCCACCCAGTGTATACAGTGGGACTGGTCTCAAATTAACAAACAAACAAAAAAACCAACAAAAAAGAAAAAAATGGAGTAGTGGGAACAACATCTGATTTAGCACTCTGATATAAAAAATTATAGAATATTTTATGGACTATGTATGATTTACTGTATCTTTATGAGAACACATAAATACAGTAATAAAAAGAATATGCAATCTCAGACCACTTCGGAAAACATTTTATCTTGCATATGCTACCAAAAATATTGATGTGCATTACATCTATAAATGGGGGAAAGATATTGAATGCCCTTTGCATCATATTTAAATACTTTACTGTAAAACTATTTTGATTAAGATTTTCTTCCTAGAAGGCTGATGGGAGGCACACTCTTAACAAATTTTTGTCAGTTTTACCACGCTTAAACTTTTAATGGGTGGCGTATTTCTGATTCAGAACCTGGGTCTTATTTGTGTCTGCAGAAAGATATCCTGAGATTTTGCTCATGTCACAGATTCAGCTCACAGATTCTGGCCTAGCAATGCCTGCCTAAACTGGGACATGGAAGAATTTGTGCTGACAGGCCTCCTCAGCCTATGCTGTTCTCTGAAGATCACTATTGTCAGTAGACATCTTAGTTTTCCTCCTGTCATTGTAATAAAATGCCCTGACAAAAGCAACTTAAGGGGGTAAGGGTTTTCTTAGTTAACAGTTCGAGGCACAGTCCATCATGGCATGGAAGCCAAGGCAGCAAGAGCTCACTGTATCCACAATCAGGAAGCAGAGGTGGATGAAAGCATTCTGCTTGTCAGTTTCTCCTTCTCATTTATAAGGCCCAGGATCCCATCCAGGAACATGACATCACCAAAGGGAATGGGTCTTCCTCCTTAATTAAGGTGCAATCAAGATAATTCCTTAGAGGCATAGCTAAATACATGTCTCCAGGGTGATTCTACGGTCTGTCAAGCCAACAGTTAACACTAATCATTAAAGTACATCAAAGTAGTTGCATGGCCTTCGGAGCCACTTGGTGTTGCAAGTAGAGTGATACTTAAGAAACTTGGTAGTTACTGTTGATGGTCATGCATCATATATGTGACAGATGACATGTGTGTATGGTGCTCTGATTACTGCTGGCAAGGGATTCTGGTGATGATGACTGTATTTATGTCCACCAATGACTGCCACATTCTAGGAGTTCTAAAGCAGGCTCTAAAGTTTCCCTTTTGTGGTAGATTAGTACTTTGCAGCAATATAGAATCTATTGCTAAGAAGTATTAAACGGAAGATCATGGAATTAGTAAATATCTGAGCTAGAATTCAACTCCAAATCTGTGCGTTTCCAAAATCATTGCAACTTCCAATAAAATGAAAGGAAGAGTGAATGATAGTTTTCAAATGTCTATTTTTTTCTGGGGGAAATATGTAAGTGTTACTTGTATAGATAAAAATTTAAAAGTTTATTACATTTATTACTTTAGATTCTTGATTCTTAATATCCTTTCAGTCCTTTGAAATTTTATGTGACATAGAAGTAACCAATGACATCCCACATATGTGGTGCAAACATCTTCAGATACAGCACATGTCAGGATTCCAAATGAAGATACTTGTATATAAAAGGTAAAATAAAGGTTTTTGAAATGCCATTTTCTCTGGGTTTTTTTTTTTTGGTTTTGTTGTTGTTGTTGTGATGACCATATATCACAATGCTTGAAAAGGGGAACAACCTCACCATTAGCTTTTCTATAGAGGATAATCTGTGAGTTATGTGAGAATGTGACAACCTAGCAGTTGGTAAATCTCAGGCAGCAGGGAGAATCCACTGCATTGCAGAGTCTGCTACTGCAAGGAAAACAGCAGGAGCGTGCTTGCCAGACTCTGCTGGTGGGGTGGTGAAGCTCATCTGCAGTATCTGGCCACACATAGATAGACAGGAACAGTGTTCTATGCTGACAGACGACATGTGCAGCATCTAATAGGGTGGGCAGAAAACAGCCTTCTTTGCAGAACAACTTCAGACAAAAATTTCCTGGTGGCATATAATAAAATTACACATATTGGTGTAGAAAATCACCAGTGTACACCAAGGAAAGCCCTCATAGAGAGTGAATCATCCAGAACTCATGCAGTGGTAGGTGCTGGACAGAGTAAGATGCAATGGTGGTAGGCACATGTGCAATATATTATTTATTTATTTTTGTTTATTTGTTTGTTTATATTTATTCACTTTACATCCTGGTGGCAGCCCCCTCCCTCCTCATCCCCCAGTCTCACTCCCTCTACCTCTTCCCCATCCTCCTCCCATATTCCTCAGAAAAGGGGAGCCCCTCTACCCACCCACCCAGGCTCATCAAACTGAATCATGACTGAGCATGTCCTCTTCCCCTGTGGCCTGGCAAGGCAGTCCCATGAAGAGGAAGTAATAAAAAAGATGGCAAGAGAGTCTATGCCAGAGAGAGCCCTCACTCACCTCAATAGAACACCGACATGAAGCCTGAGCTATCTATCTGCTACATCTTTGTAGGGGGGGCTATGTCCAATCCATGAAAGGTCCTTGGTTGGTGCCTCAGTCTCAGGAGGCTTCTTTGGACCATGGTCAATTGGTTCTATTGGTCTTTTTGTGAAGCTCCTGTCACCTCTTTAGAGGTGGCTAAGGGCTTGTGTTTTGTGAATATTCACTTGGGTTGCAAAGTTTGTATTACAGTCCTCTGGGAATTCAAATATAATACCTAGGAAGCATCATGCTGTGAGTTAGAAGAATTAATCTTATTTCCTAGGCCCTTCATAACTTCTTTTGACCTCGGTTTACTGTCTGTAAACCGATAGGGGCATGGACTGTTGTGTTATCATCAAAGTCTACTGTGCTTAGCAATCAGATGGACATTTCAGCATCCCTGAATAAGACCCAAGAATTTACCATTGTCAGTAGTTTCCAAGTGACCTCAGTGCTGCTGTTCAGGATTAGGATGACACAGGGTTCTTTGAGAGGGATAACCTCAGAATGGAATTAGGTCAGAAGGAGGCTATTGGGATTGTCTGAGGGAGATAATTGATACATCTCAGACTTTTCAATGTTTTGAAGTTTTCATTCACTTAATACTTTTTTCAAATATTTATGACTATGTCATTAATATTTCCCTATGTATGTAGGTGAGGAAAATGTTGCAGAAAGTCCTCTTGGTTTGGAAACCTAGTGGATGGAGATAGGCAACATATACACACAAATAAGTTAATGATAATTAGACATATGTTGGCTGGAGTTGACCATATGCACATTGACTTTTCAGAAAGAGGCAGTGGTGAGAGCAAAGGCCCTAAGGCAGTTACCTTGGCACATTCAAGACTCAACAAGGCTACCTATGACATGAAAGATTGGTGAGGACTGGCCTAAGAGGGTAGGTAAAGAGATGGAAATTAAATAGATAAAGTCAGGAAAGGTCTTGCTCATCATCATGGTCAGAGATGTATTGAAGTGCAGTAGAAGATCAGAGAGGTTTTTCAGTAAAAGATGAGCATGATTTAATGTTACAAAATGTCTAACCTGTCTGTAAAAAGCTATAGGGATACAAGAATGGAAGACAATATCCCTCAGTTATTCCACCTGGGATGCTATTCCCCTCAAGGAATATAATTCTGCTTGGAAGAATATTCACATTAAGAGGTCGTTCTCATTGCATAAGCTATTGTGGTAGGGACATTCTTCTGGTTGGTAGGTTAGTCCTATACTCAGGGAAAGAAATAGTGATACTTTTGTGGTGCAGACAAAATAAGTAGTGCAACTGATAGGTATTTTCAAAGTAGACATTACACACTTGACTGTCACCAAGATGATGGCCGGAAGCAAGGAGGACAGAGGAAAAAAGAAGTAATCAAGGATCCTACTTTGCCCAACACTTTATGCTGAATAGATTTATGTGACTGCAATAGTTGGTCTTTGTTCCACAACCAATTTATAGAGGGAATTACAATACTTTGTTTTAGACCTCTCCTTGCAACTTTAGTCACAAATCTAAAGATTGGCTTGGCTGTTGTAACTACACAGACGTGATGGCTTGAATGAGAATGGCAACAATATATTTGAATGCTTTGTTGTCAGTTAGTGGAACTCTGAGAAGGATCAGGAAGTGTGGCTTTTTTGGAGTAGGCTTGTTATTGAGAGTTGGCTTGGAGGCTTCCAAAGCCTATGCCATTCATAGTCTCCTCCACTCCCTCTCTGCTCCCTGTATTTCTCCTCCTTTCCCTCTCCCTCTCTTCCTCTCTCCCATCTTCCCTCTCTCTCTCCCTCCGCCTCATGTGTGAAGCAGATGTGAACTCTCAGTTACTGTTCCAGGTTCATGCCTACTGCCTGCCTGGTGCCATGCTCCCCACCATTATTGTCAAAGACTCTACTACCGCTGGAACTGTCTGTGAGCTTCAAATTATTGCTACTTTCTTTTATAACTTGCATTGGTCATAGTGCCTTATCATAGTAGTAGAAAAACAGCTAAGACAAATTAGCTCTGCTGCCTCTTTCTTACATTGGCTAAGCAAGAGATGACAAATTCCCTTACTCACACAAATTTGTCTTCCTTCAAGATATGATGGATAGTCACATGATCATTTTATGTCAGGTACATCTGGACTCGACTTCTGAAACAACCTTGCTATGTAAATTGTAATCACTTTAAGGCCCATGCTTTCTCTCCACTGAATCATAGCCAATCTGGAAATGCAAAGAGCTGCAATTTCAGGGCTGAAGGAGGTGGCTTAGTGGGTTAAATACTTTGCATGCAAACTTGATTATCTGAGTTGGGATCCCTATCACTCAAGTAATTGCCAAGTGAGCATAGTAATCCACCTGCTATCAAAGGACACAGTAGGTAAATATAGGGTATCCCTATGGCAAACAGGCTAGCTAACCTAGCTGAACTGGCAAGAGACATTGCCGCAATACATAAGATGGAAAAATATGTAAAGAACACTTGGTCTGGCTTCTACATGCACAGGCACATATACAAATATGTGCCCACAAACATGTGAACACATGCATGCTTTCCACCACACAAACATTAACATGCCCTAAAGGGGACCTGAAATTCTCAATTACTGTCTCACAAGTGTGAGACAATTACACTAGATTCACTGTGAGTGAACGGGTAGGCTCCCCTTTTCTGAGGAATAGGGGAAGAGGAAAGGAGGGTAGGACTTGGAGAAGAGGAGGGAGGGGACTATGATTGGGATGTAAGTGAATTAATTAATTAACTAATTAATTAATTAGAAACAAACAAACAAACACAAAAGTACAGTTATCTGACCTCCATTCTCACCAAGCTTGCTTTGAGGGCTAGCTCACTGACCAGTCCACTGAGCATTCTATACGCTCCTCAGTAGATCGGATAAAAAGAAAATTTCATGATTGATGCTGCTCAGAACTTTGGTAGTTATGGTCCATAGTCCTGTAGTGTTGGCAGACCTTAGGTTGTTTTTTTTGTTTGTTTGTTTTGTTTTGTTTTGTTTTGTTTTTAAGCAACAGAGAAATTGAGCTTTTTCTCATTCTTTACCCTATTGGATGACAATCTACATTTAAACATAAGCTCTAAGTAATGCCATTGAATAATATAGCTTGTGAAGTATTTTTCTAAACCACTTATGTTCTGTGCTGGCTGCATTCTGGACTCTTATTGAGAACTTAAAAAATGTACTGTCTTCTACCCCTGTCCCAAGTGGGGCTGAGGTAACAGCTCTGTAGAATCTGTCTAGGCATCAGAAAATTTAAGGACACTTCAGGAGAGTTGGATTTGCAGACCAATTGGAACCTGTATTCTCTCTTTTAAATCTGGCTAATGAGGCTGATGGCCTTGAGCGAGGTATTACTTTTCTTCCATAGTTTCCTCTTTTAGGAAACAAACTGCTTCTGGCACAGTGGATGGAAGAATAGTAAGCACTTAGTACTTTTCCAGGCTTTGCTTGTTTTATAGAGATATGATCAAGAATTTAGCTATCTCAATATTGAAGGAAGGCTGGACCTAGAAGATGAAATCTGGTTATTACAAAAACAAAGGTTTTTGGTAAGTCTCAGAGTTTCAGTTCTCTGAAATGTAATTTAATAGATTTCGAACAGCACTTTTCTCTAGCTGTAGAAGGGGTGCTGAGACAGCCTAAAAGAAGTTGTCATGGCGGCGGAGATTGTTTCCTTATGATTCCTGAGCCAGTTGTCATGTGCTGTAATCCTTGGGATAGCTTGTGTTGGACAACACAACCTTGATAAGGACCACTCTCCTGATGACAACATTCTGACTGGGAGATATTTTTGATGGTCCAAGGACTCAAGGCTGTGAGAGTGAACGGAGGGTTTGGGAATTTTCATACCTGTAAAGAAATACCACTTAAAGTCATGGTGAAATGTTCTGAAAGGTTTATGATAAAGACTGGCTAAAGAATCTCTAGCTAAATATACATATATAAAGATCTGGGTAGAGAAAAGATTGGCCCTACATAGTAGTAAAGACAATCCAAACTTTTCTAGACCTTTCCCTATCTTCTTTGCAAAATATTTATACATTATTATTTCCTTCTAGTTGTAAGACAATGAAAAGAGGGATGCCTTCTCTACATGTGTGATTGATAATAGCTTTTAATATGAGCCGAGGACTTCCACTTCCCATTCAAATGGACTTCTGAGTGCTAAGAAACAGACCATGCTTCATCCTTTGCTTGTTGACATCTTAGAAGGATGATCTTCTGGTTCGTCCGTGGTGGCCTAATTCTGATCTCGTAGACAGCATACTGAGTGCCAATTTGTCCTCTACCACACAAAGGTGCTTTATGAAGAGAAGGTATGTGACTGCTAATGGGTGTGGAGAATCGATTAGGGAATATGAAAGATATTTCAGAATAAAGCAGTAGTGATGGCTGCACAGCCTAAGAATGACGATACACAAACTACTAAATGTACACTTTTATATATCAATTAAACAATTGAAGAGATCTGTATTGATAGAGCTAAATGGATGATCAATAAAGAAATAAAAGGCTTGGAAAGCATGTGCAAACTAGAACTCTAGCAGGCATCTACAGAATTATTCACCCAAAGCAGAAACTTTCACAATCTTCAGGAGGAAATACAAAACAAATGTTGTTGGCCACAAACCAGGACTCAATATATTTGAAATGAATGTTTATAGATAGTATGTTATATGAGCACAATAGAAAATTATTAAAAAAGCAACAACATAAGAAAGGAACTTGGAGGGTAGACCAATTGGTCATGTGTTTGTCATGTAGGCATAAGGCCCTGGGGTCACTTCCCAGAGTCCATGTTAAAAATCTAGGTGAATATTTTAAATGTAACTTTTACATGTGGCTTTCCTCATTGTTTCATAACTGTTCTTACTATATGTAGCTTACTATAAATAAAGTCCTTATGCAAAAATATTTGGGTGAGATAGATATTGACATTCATTTGTAATCTTAGTTCTGGGGAGATAGAAATAGCTGGACCCTTGAGACTCTTGGGCCGGCCAGCCTAGGCTGGTCAGTGAGTACCAGGCTAGTGTGAACCCTTGTCTCTACAAATGAGACAGATGGTGCCTGAGGAATGCAACCCAACTCAGTTATCTACCCTTCACATGCTAGCACATATTGGCATGAATACCTATGCATACTATGTGTCTGGACACACATGGATATGCACACATTCACATTCATACACACCTAAATAACCAGAGGATTTGAAAAAATCTAACAAACATGGATATTAAACACACAGACCTCAAAAGATCAAAGAAGTCACAAGGAAATTAGAAATATGTCGATATAACTGAAACCTGAAATACAACAGACCAAAACAAATGGGATTCAGTTAGTAGATTCCTCAGGGAGGAATCTGTAGCTATAAATGTCTATTACAGAACAAATCCCTAAGTAATAACCCAATCTCACACCACAGGACACAGAAAAAACATCAGAGCAGCTCAGACTGAAGACACGGACCACAAAAGAAGTAACCGTGGTTAGAAAAAAAGATTAGAAAAAGGCTGAAGAATCAGACAAATGTATGAGAACCAAAAGTAGGTTCTTTGAAACAAACAACAGAATTGACAAAGTTTTAGCTAGACTGAAGTGTTATTGCATTGGGGAAATATTTCCTGAGATCCTCCAAATAAAGTCAGATGACCCCAGGGATTCATAGATTATTATTATAAAACTCAGACATTTGTTAGTTACAGTGAAAAGTAGGGCAGTACATGTCTCCAAGCTCACTCCTCATTTGTGGGAACAGAAGAGAATTTTTCTTAAGCTCAGATCTGTTATAACTTCAGGGAGTTTGTGGGAAAATGTACTACAGGTACAGTTGACATTAAAATATACAGTGGTCCCACAGTTAAGTCTAAAATAAGTAATCCTATAGCAACACAGAGGCCTCCCAGTGAGTAAATGGATAAGGATGAAGACAGAATTGACAAGGAGTAGAAGATAGTCTGTCGCTAGCTGGCCACATATAGGTGAAAATGAATCCATTCATAATATATCCCCATGGCTGCAGTCTGGAGAGAATACAGCCTTTTCCTCCACAGATATGAAAGTGAAGCAACTTCATATTAGAGGGCCATGGACACTAGTGCTGACCCATGTCCTTACAAGTGGAGGGTACCAGGAAGATGAATGGATTCTTCTAAGACTCCAGGTCATTGTGAGGGAGAATGGAGAAATATCCACCCAGAATAAATACCTTGATGTTATCTCTCTCAGTCTAACTTTCTCAAGTTGACCATCCATCCATTTATTTATTCATTCCCAACTTTAGTCACTCAAGTACCGAGCATAGGCTGTGTACTAAACACTTAGTTCATTGTAGGGACCCAGTGATAAGTAAGCAATCCAGTATAATTGTGGTCAGTTAATGAAGTCTTCCTCATTTCTATAACAAAAGAGATGTTTCCCTCCTTTCACCACATGTCACTTTGCTTTCGTGTAACTTCTATAGGACCCGATGAGTTTGTGGGTGTCCCACAAGAATGATGACAGAGCTACCCCTGTGACACATGGAGGCCTCTCTCCTTTCAGTGATGAATTCCCCACATTCCTCAGTATTAGTCAGTTACCACCTGCCGGAGATGTGCACAGCAAGCTCAACCTTGCTAGGAAGCCTGGACACACTTCTGAGGCCAAGGATTTGAGAATAATAATTAAACAATGTTGCTTTTGCATGGAATACATGCTCTTCTTGCAATGTTGGTAGCCATGTGATCCTTGACTCTTGATCTAATACTGCAGGATCTTAAAATTCCTTATCAGTATGATGGGGACAAGGCAGTACATGCCTCATTAGGCTGTTGTCCTAATCAAATGTGAATATGTGAATACATTTAATGTAACTGTGTCTAACCATCATTTCCTCTCTAGGAGCCTTAATCAATTCATCTCTTTGCTCATATATAATTAAGACCAAGCTAAATCTGTTCTTTAAGATCTCTCTCCCTCATAAGTCCTCTTATTTTTCCTAAATGCTTACTCCTCAGACCCACTGGACTACCACTCTTCTAGAAACACATCTGGAGCTATGAGTTTCCTGTCTCTGTGTCCAGCCCTCTTCCAGGGCTGCCTTTTCTTCTGCCCTGCATGCCTTGATAATTATATAAGAGCCATGGTGATAACAGTTTCTTCTATGCGTATAGCTAGATACTCCTGTTGGGACCCACTCTTCCTTCTCAAACCTTTATCTCTACAAACCCTTCTGCCTTCAACTCAAAGTACTTGCATAGATCCTTGCATATCCCAGCTGGGAGTGAAATTTCAGAGTCAAATATTGTTTATTAATTGGACTATAGGATGAAGTGAAATTATATACTCTTTAACTACTGAACATTGAAAAGGCATAGTCTACCTCAATGAAAGAGAATATACATGTACATTCAATTTAATCCCTCTATTATGTTTCTATCATCTGATTTATATGGTTCCTGGGATGCTGAGAATGTAACCCAGCATAAGGATTTCTGATGGACTAATTCTGTTTCATCTCCAGTCACCTTAACCATATAACTTCCGAGAGGCAGGCATTTGAGGATGAGTCTAGCTTGAGTGCCAGGCTCCAAGCTTACTTTGTGAGTCAAAAGGGGACACATTGCAACAATACTATCTTGAATAGTTTAGAGAATCCACACCTCTTGGACAGCACACGTAAATCTCTGCATTATTCGGCACCACACACTGGAAGGCAAAAGGTGGACTAGGAGGTCGAGAGGCAGACAGGATAATCAGCAGTAGTGCCAAGGATCTCCTCCATTTCTGCATATAGGGAAGAGTAATGACCAGCTTTTATTGAGGAAAAAAAAGATCCCAAGAAAAACAGTACCTAGAGGTATGTGAGGACAAGTCTGAAGATCAGAAATAAATCATGTGGTTTTACCAATGCTTATGTAATTATATCCCATTGCACAAAATGAGCAACTAGATGAAATGGATAGCTTGGAGGTGTAAGTCAGATGCATAGGGTTGGTATCTAAGTGATGGCATATCACCTTTAGGAACCAGAAAATCAAAGAGATTGTCCTCACCCCAAAACTAATATTTAAGAAAAAGCTAGTGTAAATTGAAGACACAAAGAGTCTTAAGTGTGGAGCAAATACATACATATATATATATATATATATATATATATTTAATATAATATGTTATAAATACATCACTGTTAAGAACATGTACTGCTCTTCCAGAGGACTTAAGTTTGGCTCCCAGCACCTATGTTAGGTGGTTTACAACTTCCTGTAATTCCCGATCCAGGGAATCAGGTGTTCTAGCCTCTGTTAGCACCCTCACTCCTGTGCTCATATGTGTGAATATCCACATGCACACTCACACTTAAAAATTATAGAAATAAATCTTTCACAACAATGAGGAGCAATAATCTTGAAACTACCAGCTATTCATACTTCCTATATCTAACCAGGGCTCTTCTCAGCATCAAGGAGACAATACTGTAAGCTTGTGACTTAACCATATGATGATGTTAATTAAAGTTCTTTCTTGTCTTGTCTGACACGTAGTGGGTGTCCAAATGAGAGGAAAAGGTGCTCATTGCCTCCTTTATTCATGTAACTATCAGTAGCCAAGCCACCCATGTTTCTAGAAGATGAATGGCATATACAGAATTAACCCAGCATCAGCATTCCAGCATGATTCTCACTTTCTAACCAACAAAGGCCTAAACAGGAACAAAGAAATTGCCTTTAGATGGATGATACATCCCTTTGTAAAGAAATACAGGGTTTGAGTCCCAAGGAACCATTCAAGTGATGGGGACAGCTGATAGTATAGACATTGTCATTCCATGTCCTTAGTTGTGTGACTTCTTTGCTGGTGATCTTGGTCGCCATTTCCTATGCAGCCTATGTAGTGAAAGCAGAGCCAGAAAAGAGACTTTTTTGATTACAAGGAGACTAAAGCAACATAACAAAAATCCTCACCCTTGTTGTTTTTCTGACCACATCAGCTTCCCAATAATAACTTATCTATGGGCAATAGTTTGCTTCAAACCAGGATTCAGGAGTACATCCGTCTAAGAGGATCAAATGATGAGACAGAGTATTCTGACAGGTCTTCCCTCATGAAACTGAGGTGAAAGGGAACAATAAACAAGAATAGAATGTTCTATGCCAGTGCACAGAGGGGGCCTCAGACAAGTCCACCCGAATGTTCCAACTTCCCAAAGTCACTGGGAATACAAGAAAAGCAGCAACATGTAAAGGAAAAAGGGTTATCACTGTCTGGTTAAGAGAAAACTGCCTGGTATTGGACAGTCTCCACACTATTCTTAAGCATCTGCAAATTTGTGAAACTTGTGCTTCGAGGAGAGAGACAGACAAACAGACAGAGAGAAACAGGCAGTTGGGACAGGGGTGGTACAGATCATAGACTCACTCCTACAAATCTTGTTTTCCCAACCAGTGTCCCACTTTGCTTTCATGTTTTATTTGTTTTAGTGATTTATTAAGTGAGTTGCAGTAGGGTTGCATGCATACAGAGCATGGGGTTTGGGTTGTTTACCAGGACACATACTCCTTAGCAGAAGCTATACCACAGAAGAAAGTGCCTGCTCTTCCCTCATTAACCACTGATAGTCCATGAATCCTCATGGAGGGCTATGTCTCCATGACCCACCCTCTCATCCATGATTGTGGGATGTTGATGTGTTCAATATTGGGCCGGAAATCATAGCTCTTTAGAGTTCACAAGTGCAGATGAGGATAAGACACCTCTAGTAGCTTACTTAGAGTGACTAACAGGGGAGAGGCTAGCTATTAGGAAATGAGATTCTCACAGCACAGTGGGGAAGGATAATTTTAAAAACCTAACAAAGGTAACTCCTACTGAAAGCCAACCAGCTGTGATACACCAGTACAATCAATATCACGTTTAGAGCAAGTATAAAATCCCATAGAAACATTAAGGACAGTGACAATGGATGGTGATATTTTCACTTGGTTTGCATTCTTAGCAAATTTTACTGGACAACAGTTTGTTTAAGAAGAGTTTTCAAATTCCAAATGCCAGGTCCATTAAAATAACAAGTCAACAATGGAAAAAAGACATTTGAGCTGAGTAGCTGGGCTCTTGCAGAATTCTTAATTACAGTTCTCATTTAAAAATCACAATTTGTAGTCAGTTTAATATCACAGAGGGAAATGTTGGAAATGCTTGCTATCTCAGCTTACATGAAAACCAAAATTCTGACGCTTTCTCATTAATAATAATTTTATCTCTGCCATTAGCTTGGAGTCATTTCTATGCATTCTTTTTCATTTTCTCTTTGCAGGTGCTCCTGAGTCTGAAGTCTCCTGTTAGCACTAAGATTCCTAATTAAAATGCCAGGGCTCATTGATACATCCAGGTCACTATATTTGTCAAACAGAGGTATGTGAACACAGATGACTGGAAATAGATGAGGATTCCAGCAAAGCAGGGGATTGGGTTTCTAAGCAGTCTCCGTGCTGTTATATATAAAGCCAGCTGCTCAATTTTAGGAATTCTCATCTGCTTAGCTCAAACTTCTTCAGATTGTGCAAAACATTTCAACTTCAAACACTCAACAACTCCTTCCTGTGGTCCAACACCTCCAAGTCTTCTAATGAAATATTGTGGAGAAGAGCGAAATCAAGAAGGGGACAAAAAAGAGATTCTGCAGTTAAACTAGCCACTAGGCAAAATGTTCTCGTTTCTACCACAGAAAGAATTCTGCCTAAAAAAGGTCAAGCTTGGATGCAGGCTGAGTCGACGACCAAACCCTGCCAAGACAGGGTAAGCAAATCCTCAATAGTTCCTACCTCATAAATGTGTCTGTCAGATATATTGGGCCAGAAGGCTGAAGATGATGTTCCATCGTTATAGATTTGTGGGTGACTATTCAGATAGAAAATTATCTTGGTCATCTTCTCATTTGGAAATTTACTAATCTGCACTCCTGGCATACTCAGGTAATCAAGTCTCTGATGGAGTTGAAGACCAGGTAGCTTAGTCTTACTTACAATGAAGCTTAGTTGTTTAGGGCTTAGGATGATTTTAGGTCTAGATAGATGTTTTAAGTTGATAATGACAAGATGTGATGGAGATTGATTTACATTCAGAATTTTAGACACACCAAGATAGGAAAGATGTTTTCTTCAAGGCTGTCAAATACAAGTAGCGAAAGCACTAAGAATGTAACACTTATATAATTCCTGATTGTGTCATGGTTCTTCTTGCTATAGACAGTTTATTTTATATATGTGTAATAATATAAATGTATATGTAAAAAATAAAAGAAGTTTAATTAATAAAAAAGTTTTTTAAAAAGTGATTTTGGGGAAAGAATTTTCTTGATATCGAAATCAGGGATGGGGCAGTGATGAGACAGGAAATCATTAAAATATGTACTCCACCAAGAGTCTCAAGTTAAAACATGAAGCAAACAGGTGCGTGTGTTTGAGATACTACTGTCAATCTGCCTGTTATGGCAACAATGCACAGGCTTTGTTTAGAGCGGATTGATCATATGCACAACTATGCCTTTAGCCCATTTACAGAGACACAGGTGGGCATATGCATAGATATGCACCTGGCATACAACACAAAGTAAGACACTGTCATTATAACCAAAGGCATCTGTTTTATTTTCTGTTTATAATCAGGACTATGGTCAAAATAGCCAGTTAGAGGAGCTGTAACTGGGCCAGGGAGATGGATCTACTGGTAAAAACACAAGCCTGCTCACCTGAGTTCCACCTGCAGAACTCATTGTGGGATGACAGAACTGCTTCCCAAATGGCTCTGACATCCTTAGTTGGTGTGGCATGACATGGGTTATTTCTGCCTACACGTATGAACATATATTCTTGTGTACATATTCACATATACACGTGATGGTGGTGGTGGTGGTGAGAGTGGTGATGCTGATGCTGATGCTGCAGAAAAGAACTGGAATTGCACCTTACCTTTTACCCCTTTTATTGTTACTTGGTGACTTTGTGGCTTCCCCTTTTCCCATGTTCATGTCTGCTGTGATGCTTAGCACTATTGTAATGTCACAGTCAATATTCACCTTTGCTTGTCTCTGACTTTCCCATGCCTTCCCTGATCTCAGTGGCTGTACAATGAGCAGTTGCTCTCCATGTCTGGATTGATTGATGACTACAGCTGCCTTACACGTCTGTGGAAACTGTAAAAACAAAGAGACAAGGCCAGGAGACATTGATTTCTCCCTCATCAAATATCATAGCACTTGCTTCTGAGCTCCCTTTGCTGGCGGCTCTGTACAAACAAGTCACAAGATCTTTGATGACTATCAAAGGAAAGGCTAAGACCTTGACTTCCTTCCAAGGTTATTTCAAGTTTTTATTCACCCATGTGAACATAAATCCTTTTGCAAAGATAATTTAAGTGAATAACACATATCTCCTCCCATTTAAAAAAAGGAATTTGTATTTCATTTGTACTTCTGAAAAAAGGGCAACTAAAAATGATGGATTTACAAAGGGAGAAATAATTTTACTTAAATGTTAAAAAAAAAAAGTAGTGATTCCAAAGGGAGATCCACATCATTAAGAAACATCTGGAAGCTAGGAATTATTTCCCTCATGGTAGTGATGGCAGAGGCCTTAATCCCAGCATTTGGGAGGCTGAGGCAGGAAGACAGTGGGTTCTAGGCCATCCTGAGGAACTGTCTTTTTTAAAATCCAGTATGAGGACACCTCACTTAGGATACAATTTAGTCAAATTGTCAAGGGTAGAACAGATGAGCTGTCAAACCCACTGGATTCTGAGGTTATGAAGAAGATGTAATAAAAAGCACTAATCATGGTATCTAGGGTATACTAAACTTCAAGCCACCAGCAAATGTTTTGTATAAATTAACATAATTGGAAAAAGTCCAGCAATTCTCATTACAGCAGAATGCACTTCTATGTATTATCCTTCCTAAGTCCTTGTTGGCCTCTGACTTCCTGGCAATTTCGTTCTTCTCCCACATTGCTTGTGACCTTTTTTAAATCGTAAGTATCTAGTCTGCAAAGACTGGTCTAGCATAACATGGATCCTCGAAACTCAGTTCCCCAGGATTCTACAGTTTGAGAAAACATGGGGCCGAAGAGTTAGTTCAATGGTTACAAGCACTGGCTGGTTCAGTTTCTCAGCACCCAGATGGTGACTCATAGCCACCTGTACATCTAGTTTAAAGAGACCCAACACCATTTTTTTGGCCTCCATAAGTACTGTACCCACATAGTATGCTTACATACACACACGTGGCAAAACACTCACCAACATAAAAAATAAATATAACTCTTACTTTTAAAGAAAAAAGTTCCAAGAAGACAATATCACTAGTCTAGAAATTTCCAGCACCCCCAGGACTCTTTTAATGAAGTGCCAAAAGGAGATTATATCTGTGTTTGTCCTTTCCCTATACTATTTATGTTTTCCAGGAAAGCTGAAGATCTCAGAGTCAACTGATCTCACTGTGCAAAGTAATTTCCTGTTCAGTAGGAGACATTAATAAAATCATTTCCACATTACCACCCTACAGTGATAGCCAACATCTCATGTGTCAGATACTGTGGCCCCAAGTAGATAACAGGTACAAAACTCTCTGAAAAGTTTAAGTCTGCAACTGACAGATTTCAGGATGCTTATTGTTTTTAGAAATGTTCAAACATTTTCCATTTCTATCTTCTCTGAGCACCCATTTTTGTTTTCTTATCAGATTTATGTTATTTAACAAAGTCATCCGAGGCAACTATGCACAAGTCTTAATGAGACTGGTATGAGGGGGAGGTTAAAACTTTGGATTTGTGCTTAATAAGGTGAAAGTTTTTAAATAAAAAGTGTTATGTGTTCTTGGGCAGTATACATAAACATGATTTCTTACAGATTTTTTATTTGTATAAAATATCTCAATTCTTTTTTAGCTGATTTGAATTAACAGGAAGATCTCAGAAATGTGGTCACCCTAATATGACTGACTCCCAAGAATGTCAAGAATGCTCTTCTGTCCCATCTCCATATCTTACTGGCCCTTATTCTGGAAATAATAAGATCTACGAGCACAAGAGTAGCTTCAGGCTTATTCTTCTTACATCTTGCTTTAAAGCTATACTTAGGGGCTAATTAACAAAGTTTGTCCCAAGAGAATAAATGCTGGTTAAATAAATATTATGTTGCCTGTCTTTTCTCTTTGTTCTTAAAATTCAGTGCTGTTGTGTCTTGTTTTCTCTCCCATGAAACTTGGGGCTTAGTAAAAAATGTTCAAGACAATTTAAGGGTACCGAAGGTACATCAGATATGAACTCAGAATAGATGAGCCCCTAGTGAAAAAAAAATTTTTGCACCCTAGTGTTCCACAAGAAAATGTAGGAAGTTTGTGCAAATGCCCAAATTCTCTCTTGTCTACAAACAAACAAACAAACAAACAAACAAAAACCCAAAAAACAAAAAACAAAAACAAAAAAACAAAAACAAAACAACCGCATTTTCTCTGCTTTTCTCTTTCCTTAGTTTGTAGAGTTCACATCATTTTTAAAGTGAAGACATTGGTTTTATTTTTTCCTTGAATGATCAGATATGTAGTTACAACCCCCAATGCATTTAGAATCCAAGTAAATTTAGAAAAGCATTAAACAGAAGAATTAACTTTCATTTATTTAGTCCCCTGGCATCTACAAACTCTCTGAACGCATGCTGGCTGGCTAAAGATTCTGGGCTCCATAAAGTATGAAATCTGAAAGATGGGACCGTGTACATACAGGGTGTCATTATGACTCTTTCAAATCTCCAGCTCTTTCTTCCTGTCTCATTTATTCATGTGGCCAACTGAGTGCCTACCAACTATAAGCTCCTTACCCGGTTCTAGGAAATAATTATGAACAAAATGTCCTCTGTGCTGACTAGTTTTATGTCAACTTGACACAAGCTAGAGTCATCTGAAAAGAAAGAACCTCTATTTAGAAAATGACTCCATAACATCCAGCTGTAGGGCATTTTCTTAATTACTGAGTGATGGGGAGGGCCCCAGCCCATTGTGGGTGGTGCTATCCCTGGGCTAGTGGTGGTTATGGGTCTTATAAGAAAGCAGGCTGAGGAAGCCATGAGGAACAAGCCAGTAAGCAGCATCCCTCCATGGTCTCTGCATCAGCTCCTGCTGCCAGGGTCCTGTCCTGTTTGTGTTGATAACCTGATTTCCTTTGATGATGAACAGTGATATGGAAGTCTAAGGCAAATAAACCCCTTTCTCCCCAAGTTGCTTTTGCCATGGTGTTTTATCATAACTATAGTAACCCTAACTAAGACAGAATACTCCCTGAAGTGAAAATTATTCTTCCCTTGTTTCCTTCCTTCTGAATTTTTCTTAGAGAACATCTACAGATGGTAGGGGATTTACAAAAGAATAGAAACAAAAAGGACATATCGTCCAGGTAAGGAATGTTGTAAGGATGTGGCCCGGCACAGGCAGGCTTCCTTATGATTGCCCTACTGGTGTTTATCTAGTACTTAAACGTTCCTCCTGAAGATAATTGGCTGAATTCAGCCAGATCCAAATTGGCTATCTAAATGACCTCTGGAAGACCTCACACTCCATTATAATCTAATTGCCATACCCAGTGAGATGCCTATCAGCGGTCAGGACAGGAAGCACTGAACTATAAAAGCTGCAACCAAAACAAGAACAGAAAGTGCTACCTGAATTCTGAAAACTCTTCTCCCGTTCTAGGAAGACATAGATATTCTTCCTTCGTCACAGTTCAACTCCACCTCCTGTCATTCCATAATACTCCACGATTTCCTCACTTCTGATGAGTTGAAAAGTTGACTGGACTACTCAGCCATCATGCTCCATTGTTTAGGTCACTGAGTATGCTGTGTTTGTGGACATTCAGCCTCAGTTTTGACAGTTGGTTCAAAGGCACCAGTTACCTTTTAAAGAGCCTCTCTCTCTCTCTCTCTCTCTCTCTCTCTCTCTCTCTCTCTCTCTCTCTCTCTAAGGTTTTATTTATTTATTTTATGTATGTGAGTGCTCTCCCTGCATATATACCTGCATGTTAAAAGGGAACATCAGACTCCTTACAGATGGTTGTGAGCCACCATGTGGTTTCTGGGAACTGAACTCAGGAACTCTAGAAGAGCGGACTATGCCCGTAACCGCTGAGCAATCTCTCCAGCACCAAGGAGTCTCTTTCTTAAGATGGGCCAACTGGGGCCAACAAACTGTTGGTAACTGGTGAGTACATGGAAGGATTGAGGAAGCTGAGCTGATATGGCTTTCAATATATCAGATATTTAAGCTAGTTTCTCTTCCTTCTGATGCAAAGCAATTTTTACTGCTGCAGGTATTTTTAATCTGCTATTTTATAAATAAAAGACACGGAGATTTATTAGATTTAGGTCAAGTCTTAGAGCTCTATGACTGGGCAGATAATAAACCCTCTAAGCTATCTTGTCTGCTTCCTTGTCCCCCAAAACCCATAAATACTTTTATTTCTTTAGTATGGGGTGCTTCTCTCTAACATGCCAATCCTTGGAGCAAGCTGCTCTCAGCCACCTGCTTCTGGCTCATGCTAATCCATGGCAACCTCCTCTCCTTCTTCCTCCCTCCTCTCTTCCTCTGTCTCTCTGTCTCTCTGTCTCTCTGTCTCTCTGTCTCTGTCTCTCTCTCTCTCTCTCTGTCTCATCCTTATCTGATGCCACAAGCCCATGACTTGTCACTCTGCCTATCTCTGTTCTGCACAGCCCAGGTTGTAGGCAACTTTATTGGCAGGTCAGAATTAAATTGTGAAGCAAGGTTCACACAACATCATTTGGGATACATGAGGATTTGCTTTATAGGACAGTAAGAATCTTTAGGGGGGCAAACAATTAGCACTTGAATACATAGTAGTTGCAGATCAACTCCAACAGGGGGAATCTATGGATTGGTTCTACAATGGTACATAGTAACTCTCCACTACATAAGAACATAACTCAGGATGATTTCTGGGTTTTTTCCATTTGTTTGTTTGTTTGTTTTGAGACTACTTATTTTAGATGAACTTGTACAAGTTTTAGGTAATTAGTAAAAAAAAAAAATAGTAGAATTTTGGTTGGACTTGATGTATAAGCTATTGAGAATCAACTTCATGGTATTGAATTTTTTTTAAAAGTTTGATATATTTTTTCATATATACACTTGTTCATTTATCTGGTTTATTATTTCCAATTAGAATTTCCACCTTGCTTGATTTCTGTTTGATTCTTGCTAATTTTATTCATGAATACTGTGTGTGTGTGTGTGTGTGTGTGTGTGTGTGTGTGTGTGTGGTTTTTTTACATCAGAGAGATAGCAGAAAGCAAAAATATGCTTTCAGACAGCTTGACAGGAAACATATTTTACAGACATTTCAATTAGAGAAACTCAAAATATTTCTTTTCTCAAAGAATACACGGAATAGTTTGAAAATATTTACCCAACTAATTTTTCCTTGAACCATTCAGTTAATATTTTGGCAGCTCTATCTATTATGCACTTATTATGTGTTGAATAGAATTCTGTGCAGGGTATTTAAGATATATTGGTAAATAGTATTGTAGAAATGGTAGGAGCCCTTGTGTGCTGACTGGCTGGATGGCTTCTTCTTATCCCTCTGCTGATTTTAAATAACCCAGTTAATGGTAGGAGAGTACTGGAGAGAAGGTGTTTTTAATTGGCTAGACACTAACAAGGGGGGGACAGAGTCATGGGGACTCTGTAGTGGGATGAGCACTTCACAGAAAGTTTTCTCATTCTTAGAGCCCCCTATTTATTTGAATGGTATGGCCTCATTTTTACAGAAGAGCACACTGCCCAAATACCCAGCACAGGGTCACTCCTCTTTTCACACAGCCTGTGCGGGATCCTCTAAAGGCTTTGCCTCACTGAAATAGAAAGTCAGTGAAGCGGTCAGAAAAGGCTGAGTCATGAAGTCATTAGTAGGTATTTCCAGCATCTGGTTCTTATGTGCAGGGAAGGAAGCCATAGTTCTTTCTAGATGAGGCTGGCAGAGACCATCAATAGCTTTTGCACCTCACTTATACTGCTCTTGAAAACTAATTTTTGAAAAATAATTGAGGAGAAAAAGTAAATCTTTCCCACAACCCTTATTCCCCCAACACACAGAGTCTATAACACACACACACACATAGATACACACACACACACACACACACACACACACACACACACACAAAACATAGTGTGAAAGATCACACAGTATCTTATTTTTATAAAAGATCTTATTGCTTTTCCAAAGTCAGAAGAATAAGCCATGTTTATCTTATTTAAAATTGAGTGTTTTTTTAGCTCCCAGATATCTAAAGCCAGTAAGGTTGTCCACATAAAAATCAAGACTGTCAGTTTCTAAATATTTAAAAGTTTGTTTGAAAACTTGAAAAATGTGCTGCTCTACCCCAGATAAAGAATATGAATGTGACTCATGTATTGTCCATTAAAATATATAGTAATGGCTATTAGGAAAAATACCAGTTCGTATCCATGAGATGCTGGACTACAACATAATCTTATTTATTACCATTTCAAAATAACTTATTTGAGTTGTGGTTAAATATGTCTTCTCAGCCTTCCCTATCCATATTCTGAAACTTTGAGACTATATACTTGCATTGTAGAACTTATTTTATGATACTATAATTAATTGTCTACTACAAATAACACTAAAGTCACTAACGTTTGATTTCCCACCTGAAGCTTACAACTGACAACCTAGTTCTCATACAGGCAAATAAAACCCTATATCATTTATTTACAGCTCCATAAAACAGGTACCAGTCTTTAAAATTTATTGACAGAAAAATATTTAATTAATAGTACACTTTATAGTCATGCAATATTCCCCCAATAGGGTAGTTACTAAGAAATTATTGAATTCAATTATTTCAATTGTTGAGATATGGAAAGCATTATATGAGACTAAATACATTGTCAGATTATTCTCAAAGGAAGGAAATTAATGCACCTATTTACCCATCGCAATGAGAAGCAGCTTGGGATTTTCCCTAAATGAAGCATTGATCATTTAAAGGAAGGACTTTGTTCTCTAACAACAACAAACAAATGGAGATAAACTATATAGAAGTAGCCATTTCAGCAAAACAGAAAAACAAAAACAAAAAACCCAATGTACTTCAGGTTTAAAACCATTAGATATTAGTATACATTCATATAACATATGCTTATACTGTAAATATGTACACACAGAGATATGCCTGGATACCTAAACACACACATATGCCAGGTCCCCTTTTAAAAAGGTGCAGTTCTGAGTCCTTATGTCCTTTTGACAGCTTAGATGCTATGCCAAAAATATGATCCTCAAATCAAACATTTCAGCCTCATACTGCAGTTTTCTCTCTGCTTAATATTCAGAGTGTCAAAGCAGAAAAATATAAGCCTCTTTCCTTTCTGTCATTACATTAAAACACACACACACACACACACAGAGAGAGAGAGAGAGAGAGAGAGAGAGAGAGAGAGAGAGAGAGAGAGAGAGAGAGAGGGAGGGAGAGAGAGAGAGAGAGGGAGAGAGAGAGAGAGAGAGAGAGAGAGAGAGAGAGAGAGAGAGAGAGAGAGAGAGAGATTAAGAAATAGTATTTAAACATAGCAACCAAAAATTATTAAACAATGGCTAAGGATAAAGTAATGAATTAAAACTTGAAAGCTGAAGCCACTGGCTACAAATTGGTCCAATAATATGTCATTGGTGGTTGAGCTGAACACACACAGTTGTTTTCCTTCCTGCTGCAGAAGATTCGGCCAGTATAGTGATTTATAAATGTCCTAACACACTAACACGATGCAGTCTCCTAAGGTAAACATCTATGGTTGTGATGAGACTAACATTTTTGCCTGCAGAACTGAACCTCTCATTCTTATTCACAGAGCCCAGTGGGGAGGTGGGTCTCCGGTAAATGGGTTGGTGACATAGTCCTCTGAGATGTGAGAAGTTGTTGGGTTGCTTCCAAGGAAGCTAAGGATTAAAAAGGCCCTTTACATGCCCACTCTTTTTTTTTCTTTTTTTTTGGGGGGGGGGGAGGGTTGGTCTTTGGTTGGTTGGTTGGTTTTGGTTTTTTGAGACAGGGGCACTCCTTTTTTTTTAACTTCTTACTTATAATTTATTAAGATTACATTATCCCTTCACTTGTATCTTCCCTTTCCCATCCTGCCTCTCTCTCTTCTGTCCTATTCCCCTCTCCTAGACCTCTGACAGAAGGGGACCTCCTCCCCCACGTTATGACCACAGCCTGTCAGGTCTCATCCTGATAGCCTGCTTCCCCTTCCTCTGTGTGGTGTTTGGCCTCCCCACCAAGGGGAAGTGATCAAATTGGGGACAACAGAGTTCATGTCAGAGGCAGTCCATGCTCTCCCCACAACCGTGGAGAGTGAGCAGTCTACTGGATAGATCTGATCAGGGGGTCTAGGTTTACTGTATGCATTGTTTTTGATTGGTGCAACAGTTTATGCAGGCCCCCCAGGTCCAGGTCTTCCAGCCTTGATGGTCTCCTCGTGGGGCTCCTGAACCTCCGCAGCCTACTCCTTCTAATGTAGAACACACAGACACCTCCTGGGATAGGGGCAACTCCCTCTTTCTACCACCAATCATTTTTTAAGTTTCCTAAATGCATACAATGTATTTTGGTGATACCCACCACGGACTTCCTGTATCCAACTCTTTCTAGTTGCCCTCCATAGGGGAGAGTAACTCTCAATTGATGGTACTTAACCTCAGGCAAAAGTATATACAGAAGCCTAGAAAGAGAAGACTGCATTTTGGACATCAACCATAGAATGCAAGTGGATTCACTTCTTACTCTAGTTAAAGTTTTTAATAATATATTTTATTAATTTATTCATATTACATCCCATCCCTTCTATCCTCCCATTCCTCTCTCCCTCCCATTTTCCCCTTACTCCCCTCCCCTATGACTGTGACTGAGGAGGACCTCCTCCCCCTGTATGTGATCATAGGGTATTAAGTCTCTTTTTGGTAGCCTGCTGTCCTTCCTCTGAGTGCCACCAGGTCTCCTCATCCAGGGGACGTGGTCAAATATGGGACACCAGAGTTTGTCAGAAAGTCAGTCCTCACTCTCCACTCAACTGTGGAGAATGTCCTGTCCATTGGCTAGATCTGGGTAGGGGTTTGAAGTTTACTGCATGTATTGTCTTTGGCTGGTGCCATAGTTTGAGCAGGACCCGGGGGCCCAGATCCACCTGTCATAATGTTCTTATAGGTTTCTAGGACCCTCTGGATCCTTCTATTTCCCCATTCTCTAGCTTACAGACTGGAAAAAGATCTTCACCAACCCTACATCTGACAAAGATCTAATATCCAAAATATATAATGAACTCAAGAAATTAAACACCACCAACCCAAATAACCCAATTGAGAAATGGGGCTCAGAATTAAACAGAATTCTCAACAGAGGAATATCGAATGGCTGAGAAACACTTAAAGAAATGTTCAACATCCTTAGTCATCACGGAAATGCAAATCAAAACAACTCTGAGATTCTATCTTACACCCATCAGAATGGAGAGAGAGGAATACTCCTTTATTGCTGGTGGGAATGCAAACTAGTACAACCACTTTGGAAATCTATGTGGTACATTCACAGAAAACTTGGACTAAGGCTTCCTGAAGACCCAGCTAGTCCACTCCTTGGAATATATTCAGAAGATGCTCCAGCACACAACAAGAACATTTGCTCAACCATGTTCATAGCAGCCTTATTCATAATAGCCAGAACCTGAAAACAGCCTAAGTGTCCTTCAGTAGAAGAATGGATAAAGAAACTGTGGTACATTTACCCTATGGAATACTACTCAGCTATTAAAAACAAGGAACTCCCAAAATTTGTGGACAAATAGATGGGACTAGAAATGATCATATGAGTGAGTTCACCCAGAAGCAGAAAGAGTCAAATGGCATATACTCACTTATATCTGGGCATTAGCCCAAGAGGCAAGTCCCATGAAAGTCTTCACTTACCGGGAAAGTGGGACAGAGGGGAAGATTTCCTATTGGAACTCTAGGTGAGAGAAGCAAGGGAGAATAGGGAAATAGAAGGATCTAGTTAAAGTTTTAATACAGAACTTTGAAAATAATATCGACAACTTACCTTTGCCATGCCTAGAAGCTAGCATTCCCTAGTTTATCTCTTTGGTTTCTTGTTCTCTCATACTATATCTGTCACTTTTCTGTTACAGGGATAAGATCCTATAGCCAAAATCAAATTAAGAAAAAGAGAGTTTATCTTGGCTTAGGGATCCAGAGGGATAAGAGACCATGTTGGGAAAGCAGATGCATGGCAGCAAGTGGCAGTCATGGCGGTGGAAGCAAGAAGCTCAGAGAACACATCTTGAACTGTAAGCACAAAGAAAAGAGAGTAAGTTGGAAGTGTTGCGGAGTCTTTGAACCTTCAAGACTCACCTCCAAGTACATACTTCCTCCCACAAGACCCAGCCTCCAAAACTCCCCTAAACAGTCCCACTAACAGGGAAATAATTGCTCAAATGCACTCATAGGGACATTTCCCATTCAAGCAACCACCCATCTTTCCTCCCCATCATCTGAATTGTTCACTGAGCCTTAGAATGGGTGGTGTGGATGTCTTTAGGAATGAGAACTCCACTGAAACTTAGTTTCAGCATCTGCACAGCTGCACATCTCTGAATTCACCACTGCTCATCAAGAAGAAAAGTCTCTCGAATCAATTAGGGACAGAAGAAATAGTTCAGTGATTAAGTGCACTGTTCACTATCGCAGAAGATATGGGTCTGGTAGCTTACAAGTTCCTGTAGCTCCAGTTCCAGAGGCTCTGATGGCCCTTTCTGGTATCTGCGGGTACTTTCAAGTATGTGGTACACATACCTGCACTTAGACACACAGAGATACACACAATAGATAAACAAACAAATAAACAAAGACTGAAAATAACACTAGGCATGGTGTCACATGCCATTCATAAGGGTATCAGATTTCAGTCTGTATGTGGGAATAAAGAACAGCAGCAGCCCATTGTTCTAGCCTGGGATCTCAGGTCTGATTCCTGATCACCAAACCACTGAGCTTAAAATGAACAACACATTGCTGTGAGCCACAAGAAATTGTTGTGTCTTTCTCTAGATCAGTTTGAAGGAAATATGAGACTAATAAGCCCTTCTGAATCTCCAATGTCCTCTCTCCAAAATGGTATAACCTCTGCTTCGTGGGGCTGATGGAAAGACTGATGGAAATACTACTGAAGGTGCATATCTGTTCCATAGCAGCCTCTCTCCCCTAGAAAATGTTATTCCTAAGATTATGTCATTCAGTGTTAAGGGCAACACTTTATGTCAAGGATGTTTCAAGGTTGTACTATGAAGGAAGGTGGTACTTTATGCTAAAATGCCTCTGGAATAGGACTAAACCTGTCATATGTATTGATTAAAGAACTTCCTTTTTCCAGAATCATTTCTGTTAATGCTGAACCCATGACTGCTTCTCCCACTGAGTGGGTACAACATTTAAACCAGTGGGTAACATTAACAGCTTTCCTCCCTTTGCAGGACATTAGACAGAGAGAGAGAGAGAACATGGGAAGAAACCAGCCCCAACTGTTTTCACAATCTTCTTCATTGTCAGTACTCCCTCCGTCTTCCCTCCTGAGCTATTTTGAGATGCAGCAAATCACATTATTTCAGCAAGAACAAGCTTTCACCCTAACATTTCAAAAAGATTGATGTTCATATTAATTATGGGCCAACTCTGTCTCTCTTCTCCAGCAGCTCTTTTATTATTTCGTTTCCTGCTGCAAATGTCTTTATTCATTTTAAAGCCACCTCTTCGTCAGTTCTCAGATTGCAGACAGTTCGGGTGATAGAGAGCAAAATGTGGAAATTGTCACAACCATGATGTAAACTTTCAGTGACTTTTTCAAATCAGATTCAATGACAGTACCATTTCATATGTACGCTGTCACGAACCTGCTGGTTAAATCCAGACACATTCCACGAATATGTTTGTAACCATCTAGCTATTTGTGCATTTACCTGTGAGAAATAAACACAACATCACATGTTTTGGGCAATAAATAAATCCAAGTCTCTGCAATTGGCTTGTTTTGTTGTCCACCACTCCTCTGCTCTGGGCTCTCTGGACCTGCATTTGCTGCTCTTAGATTTGCAATGTTCCAATTGACATCCTAGCAGTGATCAACTCACAGTACTCCTGTTGCTTTCTTCTATACGTCTATTCATTTTTATGCTATCTGGCTCTTTTCCGTTTCACTCAACAGTATTCAGAATCGTCACCATATTGTCGTAGGTGATATTGCAATAACCGTATTGGTTCCCGTTGCCGTCCTATTTCAGGAGGTTTGAGTTTTCGCTGAGGGCAATGGGAAGATAGGGACCTGTCTGGTTTGTTTGTACTTGAGAGGAGAATGGTGGGTGATTACACGGGGTGCTGGGAGCAGAGTAGGAAACTAAAACTGAATCAGGCGAATTGATTTTTGGGCTAGCAGGGGTCGGTGATGGGATATTAGAGTGAACAGGTGAAGTGTGAGAACTATTGCAGAAATTATGGTTTCCGCTCACAGAGGGAGGGGACAGGTGAAGATTCACGCACGTTTGCCATGAGGTCGGGTGTTGCCGGTTGGAAACCTGCCTCACCCTGCCCTTGATGCAGATTTTGTGTTCATAAAAAACACGTGGTGGTCTGGAGTCTGAGCAAGGAGGTCCTCTGGAAGGGAATGAGGAAAATATTTCATTGTTGAGAAGATGCAGGAGAGGGATTCAATGGCTTAAACAATAAGAAAAAGCCAAACCAATTTTGAGCAACTTTTTTTTTTAGGTCTAGCAAAAAGGAAAATTATGTAGACAAGGGGTCTAGAGGTCAAGAGCAAAGATCCTTTGTCCTGTGAGATGAATGGTATGTGAGTGGGAGGAAGGGCGTGTCTGGTGATACTCTTGGATGGGAAATGATGCCTTAACAGTTGTGAATGATAAACTACACTATAGTGCAACTGTTCATGTTAGGTAGAAGCATATGCATTGTGAGAGGTGAGGGAATCTCTTGGGTCACGGTTCATGTTGGAGACAATGAATAAAGCAATAGGCTTTGAGGCTTATATGAAAGTGTAAAAGGCCATGGTACAAAGATGCCGGACCTTTAGATTTATTAATACTGGTGATTTTTTCTAGTAAATGTGACAAAGAAGGAACCTAAGGCCACTGTCAAGGTTAATTGAAGTGAAAGAGCATGATGCACATGCTCTGCTGGACATGAAAATGAACAAGGAGAGATCAGGAACAAGCATGGGCTCACAGGACAGTGATTGAGTTTAGCTACCTACTGAGGCATCGGAAGGCACCAGAAAAGATGAAAAAGACCCTGTCTGGATCGCAGCTGGCTCTAAATATTGGACCTGAAAAACTAAACAGTTGCTAAGCATGGAAAAGTTCAGCATAATTGTCATAAGCATGCACAGATAATAATTATAAGATGTACTATATATAAATACAAGTATGTGATACTACATATATGTACTTATACATGTATATTATACAAAAACCAAATCTCCTTTTCATACTGCCTTATTATTCACCTTTTCATTCTCCACCAGTTTTGTGTTCTGATATCAGTCACCCAGAGGGAGGGTCTTTTTAAAACTACAGTTAGTTACATTTATACATATTTGCTCATGTACTGTGTGTATGGGAGGTGGGATACCTTTGCTATGATGCACATATGAAGGTCAGAGGACAGCTTGCTAGAATCAGTTCATTTCTTCCACCATGTAGATCTTCCCTCACTCTGAATCCTGTTATTTATATTTTTAAATTCATTTTCAGGAGTTTGATGCTTATATATAGAAATCCAGCTCATTTTTTCTTAGATTTGTTTTCTACATTTTTCTGTATTTAAAATTTTTTTTTATTAATTTATTCTTGTTACATCTCAATGGTTATCCCATCCCTTGTATCCTCCCATTCTTCCCTCACTCCCATTTTCCTCTTATTCCCCTCTGCTATGACTGTTCCTCAGGGGGATTTCCTCCCCCTGTGTATGCTCATAGGGTGTCAAGTCTCTTCTTGGTATCCTGCTATCCTTCCTCTGAGTGCCACTAGGCCTCCCCATTCAGGGGATGTGGTCAAATATGAGGCACCAGATTTCATGTGAAAGTCATACCCCACTCTCCACTCAACTGTGGAGAATGTCATCAGACTCCCTCCATCCAACTCTGGAAGTTTTCTACATTTTTAATGCTGTAAATTTACTTAGAATTGCTCGATTATTTTTATTTCTTGAGATTTTATGTCAGCACTCACTTTTTCTGCGAATACAGTTTACTTCTCCTTTCCCAGTGTTTCTGTTTGTTTTTCTAGATTTGGAATGTAGATTGGAGCACACAGTTCAGTGGCTCATGGAGGTAGTGTGTGAAATCGACATTCATCCCATGCTACTGGGTAGGGTAGCTCTTTGTTTAGCTCTGTACCATGAGACATGTCCACAACTGTAAGTTTTCATGTATGTCTGTATCCACAGTCGCCATGGCATCCCATCCACATCAGGAGGATACTTTTGTTTTTATTTAAACTATGTGTGGATGAGAAATATTGCCAAATGACAGCTTTGCTGCTATCAGAATGTGACTTTATTCTTCTTTTTTTCTCTGAAGATAATATAATTTGCATTCACTGCCCTTTCTAAATGTTACCCAACCCTTCTTTGTTTCTGGGATAAAAGCTGCTTGATTAGGAGATACTATTTTATTTAGTTTTTTGTTTTATTATCTTCTGATTGATAGTTCTGGGAATATCTTAACAGAATTTTTAATCAAAATTTAAATGTTACAACCACAAGAATGAGGAAACACGGTGAATACTGACAGCAGTCTCTAAGCTACAGTGGTTGGATATGAAGTATAATAAGTCAAATAGATGAATTAAGCATGTTATTTTAAAACTATAAAGCAATAACAGGACAATTTAAATTAGCAGCATAAGGAAAAGATTTCATAAGAGAAAAACAAGATTAAATTAGCCAACATTTAAAATGAATACAGGAAGCTCATATTTATAAGTTATAATATTTGTAGCTTAAAAACTTGAGCCATGAGTTTACAGTTTGAAAATATGGGAAACTATCAACTTATTAAAGCAATGGCTGGTTAAAGTCCTCGCCTTGCATTCATGCAGCCTTGATTTGAACTCACAAGACTGTTTAAAAAATTCAAACATCTCTAAGATAAGGTAAATTATAAGGAAATTTAACATGTAAAGAATTAGGGAGATACACTTTCAATATTTTACCATTCCGTATAGACTAATTTATAATCATGAAAATATTGCTTTACTACACTTAAATATTCAAAATTCCCTTCATAATAGTTCTTCTCTATTATTCCCCATTACACATTTACCATTTACTTTTTTTTTTGGTCACCATAACATTTTAGAGATAAATTTTCTTAAAAATAATTTCTGAACATCTGCATGTTTATATCTTCAAAAACAAATCCATCCCAGATGTTTTTGTCTGGCTCTGAGCCCAAAGATATTAATGGAATTCTAATGAAGGAAGTCTTGAACAAATGTATTTGTCAGTCTGGCTGTGCTTTCCATCTTAGATTTTACCACAAGCGACAATAGAGTGGCATTAAGCAAAACTGGCATGGGGTCTCAGCCACTTTTCTGAACATCTGGTTGGTGCTATTCTCTTCTGTTCCTGACTTAAGAGCCAAATTTCCCAATAGTCCATAGTACACTGGAACATTATGGCTGTCTTTGTAGGGAATGTTAAAACCCTGTATCTCTGTGTACATTATAATGGTAAGTGTCTCTTGGACTCTTGTATTCCCAGGCTTTGCCGTTTTCCTATGTACTTGCAACTACATTTTAAATATTTTCTCCAACCTTATTATGAACAGTAAAGAGAAGAGTTTAACTGCTTAAAATATATTCCAATATTTATCAAAGGACAATGAGAATTATTTTATTATTCAAATTTGTCCTTTGGCATTTTTACATGTATACAGTGCTTATTTATTACTTTCATTTCATCATTTCTTATCTCCCTTCCAGCACTATCTATTCTCACTATTTTCTATAAGCCACTTTCCTATATTAATGTTTATATGTTTAATTTCATGAACCACTGAGTTTTAAAGTCAGGTCTGTCTGTATGACTGCAAATTTGAAACTATTCTTCAGAGGTGAGTGGGTACATAATTGAAGACAATGAATCCCTTTCTTACGGAGTCTATAAATAATCATTAAGATGTCAGTAAGGCCTCGGGTTTCCTGTCTATGAATAATTGTTGCCAGGGCCATTCTTACACAAGTAACCGTAGGATTGTGTCATGGCTTGAGGATGGCATTTTGAAAGTTTTCTCCCTCTCTTCTGGGTCTTATCTACTTTCTGCCTCTTTTTTTCTGAAATGTTTCTTAAGGCCTGGAGAAGGTAGTACAAATGTCCTCATAGGATTGGGCTGCTGACCGAGCTCACAATACCAAGTACAGGTTTCCTCCTATGGAACAGCCTACAAATTCAATCAGATTATGGGTGGTTACTCCAAAACAGCAGCAACACTAATGCACAGGGGAGCACATCTTGTTTCAAGGAATGTTGGCTCTTTAGTTTGTAGGGTTTGCAATTGGTTTAGACCATTGATGTCTTTGCTTCCACAGCATTTTGCATAGCACCTTCCAGCACTTTGAAAGCTTACCAGCATAGGCAAAGTTTCTAGCCCACAGAAGCATTTGCAAGCTGTATTTAATGCTAAATTTTACTGATTTATTGTCTAAGTTATTTAAGAGGATGCTAGTCTGATAGTAGTTTGTTAAAATAAGATTCCTGAATATTGTAGGTGTTTTAGAAAGTGCCTCTCAATAGAGACTATCTAAAGCTCTGTAAAACCAATTCTAAGACAAGGTTTTTCTAGCAGAAATTTTTATTATTTTTCTCACTTACATCTGAAAGCAGGTAATAGCAAAGAGAATTGGAACTGGTTCTGGGTGGTTTTCTCTTTTGGTTCTGTCCTTTCACAGTAGTTGAAAACTATTTAAGAACAGAAGTGGACTCTAACTCCTTTTAATTCTTTTAGTTACTTTATATGTAGTACAACTTCTGGAAACATTAATACTGAGTTCACTTTAGATAGTTAGGGATGTCCTTGATTTTGAAATTGGCTTAATTAGCATATGTACAGAATCATGCATGCTTCCATCATCTTTAAAAAGTTTGGACTTCAAGTTTCCATTGTGGACTTAGATGTTTAGAAAAAAATATTGAATCTTCATAATTACAAAAAACTTACTTTTTAAAGGAGGTTAATTTCTTTCCACTTAAGAGGAACGAGGCTGCAAGCTATCATCAAATAGCTTGAAATATAGGTAGAGAAAAGTAGACATATACGACAGAAGTAATGTTAAGCAGGAGAAGAGTACTAGTAGTGTGTTTTAGAGGAGAGAAAATTTTCATATAAAAATTTAAAGTTTTTTTTTTTACCATATTAGTGAGAAATGGAGTGAGATCTCTGATCCTTCACACACAGAGTTTGCAACCGCATATAGACTATTCAACATGTATTCCCACTAATAAATAATAAAATATATTGAGAGTCAGATAACAGACTCTAGAAAACACATTTTGTAGTGTACATCAAGAAGATTTACAAGCCTTCCTCCAGTGACTAATGGGGACTTATTCCCTTGTGTATAAAGCTTTTTCCCTCACTGTCTACTCTCATGTAGTTTATCTCCAAAATCCCAATAGGAAAAAAAAAACAATGCAACCATTGCCAAAAAGCAAGAAGCAATGGGAAACAGACTCTGGGCAATTATTGTAATCATAAGGCAGAAGAGTTAAGATTATCTTAATTAAAATGTTAAAGGATCCAGTGGAAAAAGTGGAACACATGCAAAATTCCTGGGAAGTCTTAGCAAAGAAATGAAAACTGTAAGAAAATATCAAAGGGAAGAATGGAATTAAAATACAGCAGTGGGAATTAGGAACGTCATTAAATAATTCATCAGTTGGCTCTAAACTTAAGGCCTAGAAATATTCATAAATAGCCAAATTTAAATTACTTAAACTGAAATACAGCCAAAAAGGATAATGTAAAAATAAAAACAAATGAAGCATCACAATACTGGAGAGCAATACTCAATTGTCCAGCCTTTATGTGATTTATGTAGTTTCTGAAAGAGAGGAGAAAAAAAAAAGAGAAAAGAAAAAAGAAACCAATAATGGATCCTTAGAGTACTCAGAGACAAGGACTGACAATTTTTCCACAACAAAAAGTGGTATAAATCCAAACATATGAACAACTCAAGGACTTTTAGAAAGATGAAATAAAAGTGTTTACACATGTGTACATATACATACACATCCATTTGCACACATCTGTGCACATGTGCACCGACCATGGTCAACCTGCTGAAAGCCAGGCTTCTGTTCTCACACAGATTCCTGTCACAGTGTGCCACCATTCATGATTCTCACCAGAATCATGTGCCCTCCAATCTGTTCACCTCTTCACATCTTGAACTTTAAATCTCTCAAATTGTGCAAGGAGTAAATGTTTTCTCTGTGATGTTAGATGCTTTAGCTGTTTTATTGCAGTAACACAAAGCTGACTAGCACAAATGAGATTTGAAAAATAGTAGAGATTATATAGACTTATCAGAAACGAATATTGATCCCAAAAGAAGTCAGAAAACTAATGGAAAAAAGAGAACACATGCAACATGAATTTGATGATGTTCATTCAAATGTGGCCATTACACAATTTTGTAGAAATAACCAAAACTTTCAACTAAAACACTGAAGCTAAAAAGTAGAAGGACAAAACCAAGACTCAACTATTTATGTTTGTAAAACAAATCTTACTTTAAATATGAATACAAAGGTAGGTTAAAATTTAAAACTATAAAGAAAAAGAGAGCATGCTCACACCAAGTAAGAATTAAGATGAGGCTAGAGATATGGCTCAATGGTGGAGCACTTTCCTAGCATGCTTAAAGCCCCCCCCTCTCTCTCTCTCACACACACACACACACACAGACACACAGACACACACACACACACTATCTGGGCTAGAGATGTTACATAATGATAATGGTGTCAGTTGATCTAGAAGGAACACTCTGAATATAGACTTATCTAGAATTAATGTTTGAGGAACAAAGTACAAAAAATAAAAAGCTGAAATAAAAGCCCACTATTTAAATTAGAGATGTCAGCAGTGATTTCCCCACAAACCAAGTGGAAAGAGAATTAGTTGCACTACAGTACACTTGAATGACACTATCAGTCAACATGGTCTAAAAGACATAAGAAAAATTTAGTATTCAAATATCATAAGGAAACTCATTATTCTCAACTGAAAATGTGGCATTCACCAAATGAAAACACATGAATAAAATTGAAACAAAACATTTTTAAAATTTTGCCCATATATGCGGAATTAAGTACAAATCCTTAATACCAGTTATTTGGAAAAAAACTCTAAATATTATAAAACTAAAAATACTACTATAAATGGCCTATAGAGTAAAAAAGAAATGATAAGAAAATTTAAATAGGAATAAAAATATCAAAATTTTTGCTATTTGATTAAGACAATGTTTAGAGAAAATGTACAAAAAACCATTTTTTATTTTTAAAAAGAACAAATATATCTTTTAAGTTTCCCCTTAAGAGTCAGATAAAAACACAGCAAGTCAAACAAATTAAAAGGAAGAACATAGAATCTAAAACAAAATTTATTGAAATTGAAAACAGGAAAAATACCTCAAAATCAATAAAATTTAAGACTGACTCTCAAAAAATTTAGCAAATTTGGCAGAGCAGAAAATAGAGAAACGGACATATAATCATCATCAGAAAGGAGAGATGAGACAGGTAGTAAGTAAGTAGCTGGAGTGTGCTTTAAATAATTTTGTGCCCATGAAATGTAGATACTAAAATCATTCCCTGAAAACAAAGTTTCTAAAGGTCATTAACAAGAGAAAATATTGTTCTATAACTTTTAAATAAGCAGGTTTCATAATTTAAAAATGACAAGAAAACCATAGCTGGCAATGAGATTCCAGGTTTAGATGGTATCGTTGGTAAAGTGGGCTAGAATTTGAGAAAGAAGCAATGTCAATTCTATTGTTTTCTTTGCAGGAAAACAAATAGAAAGAACACTTCTTAACTCTTGAATCCAAGTTTACCTAAACACCCTCTCTGTCCCAGATACTTCCCTTTGGATCCCTTTCCCCTAACAGGGCTGCCTTGTCTGGCCTCAGTGGGAGTGGATGTGCCTAGTTCTGCCGTGACTTAATGTGCCAGGATGGGTTGGTATGCACAAGGGACCTTCCCCTTCCCTGAGGAGAATAAAAGGGGAGAATGGGAGGAAGTGTGGGAGCAGGTTTTGGGGGACGCTGTAATCAGGATGTAAAGTGAATAAATGAATGATTTTCTTAGAAAGAGGGAAAAAGATTAACCTAAATACAAAACAAATATAATAGCCTGAGAAAACAAGAGATGAACAAGCTTCATGAAGTTAGAAGCAAAAATCCTTAACATTTTAGCATTCCAACAAAAATAATGTATGAGTAACAATAATCTCTTATGTTTATCCCAGAAATGTTAGGCTGTTCATTATTCAAAAAGAAATCAATATAATTCATCATAAGATCAGAAAATAATGAAAAAGCTTGTAATCCTCTTAGCAAAGGCACAAAGAGTATTTGTCACTAACCAACATTCTTTCATTATAAAATCTACTAAGCAATCCAAAAATAGAAGGGAAATTTCTTAGACTAATAAACCACCTGTACAATACCTATAGCTAATATGGCACCAATGGTTATGACATGAATGTATTATCTGTAATTAGGATAAAGTAGTGTTAAACACTCTTACTGTGTCAAACAGTATATTAGAGGTTTTTGATGGTTACAATTGATGGTCAGCTTAATGTGATACAGACTCAGTCATCTTATGGACAAATCTCTGGGCACATCTGAGATGTTATTTCTACATTAGATTATGAGGTATGAAGACTCACCCTATGAACACACATCCTCGTCTGCTTCCTGACTGTGGATGTAATGTGACCAGCTGCTCCGTCTCCTGCCTTTCAGTCTTCGCTTCCAGAATGTGCTGAAAACACTGGAACTGTGAAGAGAAATGAGCTCTTCCTCCAATACATTAACTGCTCTTGGGTATTTTGTTAGCGCAAGAGAGACTTAAACAATAGAAAGTTCTAGACAGTTGAATGAGGAGTGAAAAGTAAATGAAGTGCAAAGCACCTAGGATGCAATCTTGTAATAAATCTATTCCTGTTTTCAGATGCCATAGTTATCTATGTAGAAAAATCCTGAAGAATCTTTAAAAGCCTATAGGATTTATGCAGGATGCAAAATCTGTAAAGTCAAAAAAATCAATATATAAACATTGATAGTACTTCTGTATGTTAGCAATGAACAAATGGATATTGAGCTAAAAGCATCATTAACAGTGGCACCAGTGAGCATTAAATATATGGGTAAAAATGCTATAGACATGTACATGTAAATAAATAAACCACCCAAAGATATTAAAACTAAGTGGTGTTCTGCATCATGTTTATAGATCAGAGAGTTTGTTGTTGTTAATATATCAAACTTTCTCCAACTTCTCTATAAATTCAATACAAGCCAAATCTACAGCCTAGGAATTTTTTTGTTGAAGTTGACAATGTCATATATATATATTTGGTGATTAATTTTAGAGTATGTAAATATAACATAAATTATCATATAGATCTGTGGTGATTCCAACAGTACCAGGAGAACAAACATACAGCTCAAGAGCAGAATTTGTGATCCAGAAACATATATATATATATATATATATATATATATATATATATATATATATATATTCAGATTAATATATAATGCTGTATATAAACATGTTTGTTTAACTTTTGTTTATTTTTAAAATTTTTATTTAGTTATTCATTTTACATTCCAGTTGCAGCCCTCTCCCTCCTCTCCACTAGGTCCCGCCCTCCCACCCTTTTTCCCCTTTCCCTCTTCAGAAAAGGGGAGTCCCCCCCCAAACCCACCCCAGCACATCAAGTTGCATCAGGACTAGCAACGTCTTCTTCCATTGAGGCCAGACAAGGCAGCCGGGTTACAGGAAAGTGATCCAAAAGCAGGCAGCAGAACCATGTTAGAGATACATGCCTACACACACACACACACACACACACACACACACACACACACACACACTGATCATCATTCACATATGTGTTGGAGTCTTAGGTCCAGACCATGCCTGCTCTTTGGCTGGTGTTTCCATCTTTGTAAGCCTCCACAGGCCTATGTTAGTTGACTCTGTTGGTCTTCTTGAGGAATTATTGTCCCCTCTAAAATCTTCTCTCTGTCCCCCTACTCTTCCACAAGACACCTGAGCTCCTCCTAATGTTTAGTTGTTGGTCTCAGCATGGAGCCTCTCAGAGGACAGCTATGCTAGGCTCCTGTCTGCAGGCATAGCAGAGTATCATTAATAGTGTCAGGGGTTGGCTCTCTCCTATGGGGTGGGTCTCAGATGGACAAGCCATTGGTTTGCCATTCCCTCAATCTCTTCTCCAACTTTCCCCATGCAGGTATTGTAGGCAGGGTAAATTTTGGGTCAAATGCTTTGTGGATGGGTTGGTGTTCCCTTTCCCTCCACCGGAAGTACTCCCTGGCTAGGAGATGGCCCTTTCAGTCTCCATGTCCCACGCAGCTAGGAATCTCAGCTAGTGTCACTCCCCTATCTTACCAGGAGCCTACCCTGTCACAGGTCTCCAGATTGTCCCAGAGACACCTTCCCCACCTTGTCTTTCTCTCAGACCTCTTGCCTCCTACTGCCGCTCTGCCCACCTATTATCCCCACCCTCATTTCCTTCCCTACACCCTCTTTCACCTAGTTCCCTCTCTTCATCTACTTCTGAAGTCTATTCTATTTCCCCTTCTGAGTGGGGTTCAAGCACTTGTACCATCCTTGTACCATCCTTGTTACTTAGTTTCTTTGGGTCTGTGGATTGCAGTATGGTTATCCTGTACTGCATGGCTAATATCCACTTGTAAATGAATACATACCTTGTGTGTCTTTCTGGGACTGGGTTACCTCACTCAGTATGATCTTTTCTAGTAAAATTCATTTACCTGCAATATTATATATTTTAATATATACATTTTTAAAAGTGATGCTTTACGTAGTTAGAAATATATACAAAGGAATAGAGTGATACTTTTTACAAGAATTTGTGGAAACAAATGCAATAACAATCATGTACCTTTAGCCAAAGAGTGAACACAACGTTCACTGCTACTCATGCATCGTGTGCTAAACTTAATTTAAAATAGGACAACATTCTTTGAAAGTTAAAGAAGAAAAAAATCTTTGAACTCTTTGGTTGTAGAAAAATTTTCTTAGATATAACACCCAAAACTTTACCTATAAGAGAAAAGAAGTAGGATTTCAGAAGTAAACATTTGTGTTCTTTGAAATTTTCCCTGCAGAATATGAAAAGTAAGATGCTACAGGAAGCACTTGTAAAATTCCTCTTTAACATTGAACTTGTATACAGATATGATAGGCAGAATTCTAAAATTGTCCTTAGACTTTTCAAGTGTTGTCACATAAACTATAAATAACTCATTGTCATTTAACGATGATAGAGCTCTCTGGAATTTATAGGGCAATAACTTCCTTGATTGGATTTCATTCCAAAGAAAATATGGCTGCAGGTGTATTAATAACCCATCTTTGACTGGAAAGAGATTTTCTTTTGTAGGGGGACACAGCAGTATTGTGAGAGGGACATCTGTTTGGGGCCTGAGTGTGGCACATAGGCACTGAGACCAACCTCTGCCTAATAGCAAACGAGAAAATTTTGGCCTCTTTCTGTCTGGGGCAACAAGGAGCTGAGTTCTGCCAACAATGTGAATAAGTTTAGAAGCTCTTGCTGAGGTTCAAGGGAGGCCAGATGAGAATGTGACTTGGTGTCGCATCAAATTAATCTTCTAGGATCCTGTGAGGGGTGTTGTGGCCAGACTTCTGACACACAAAGTGTAATAATGAATGAGTATTGTTACAAGTCACTAAACTAGTGCTAATATCCACAGCACTAGGGAGTAAACAGCCAAAAAATATACACACATTCCAAATCTAATACTAAGAAGATAAATGAAGTAGTTCAAATATGTAAAAAAAAAAATGAATAGATACTTCACCAAGTGAAAATTATTAGTCATTATGCAACACAAACCAGCTGGTATAGTTAGTATAAAGTCAACGGCTGAAAAATTCCCTGTCAATAGGAAATGCTGATGAAGAACTATGACAAATGGAATTCTCATATATGTGAATATGCAAAATGACAAAGCCATTCACTTTGGGAACCTCTTCCTTTTTGTAATTTCAAATTAATCAAGTATATACTTAAACACTTCAGCACCTTCAGTTAAGGGACACCAAGCCTCACGTTCAGAGTGAAATGTATCCTCTGTGTGTACTGGTGACTTATGATCTGTGGATAAAATGTTGCTCATGGTCTCCTAAGTTAAAATTCAGCACATAGTTGGTGGAGCCACACATTGTAAGAGAGAAGACAAATGACTGACCCATGAAGACTCTGCCTTTATCAACGGATTAATATGTAGAGGTATTTGTTATTTGACAGCACTATTGTGAGGTCTTGGATACTTCTGGAGATGAGGGGGGAGCCTTCTTCATGATATGCACAGTGCTGTCCTTTGCTTTTCTCCCATCATGTTATGACTCACTATAGAGCAAGCCAAACAGGTATCAAGAACACTGAAATTGGGCCCCAGATTAATTTTTCCTTTGCTAGAAATTGTTCCTGTCCTGCACTTGCCATAGCAGTGAAAAGTCTGACCCACATGGATATTTCTTTATAATGATTGCAAATCCAAAACAAATAAATGCCTTTGAACTAGAATCTTAGATTTCTGTGACTGCTCTAATAATTCCATGCAGTCCTCTACTCTTCCAACAACACAGTTCATTGTCTTGTCTTTAGTGGGAAGATGTAAAGAAGAAGATGCACTACACTAAAACTAGGACTGCATCTTTTCTGGAAGCTTTGCAATAAAATTGATGTCCTTGCTTACCAGGTGATGTTGGGATGCAGGCATTTCCTACCTAATGACTCTACATAGCTTTAGATATGAGCATCCCCTTTATCATTCATACTTATAGCCTCCAACATCAAAATTAGCTAAGTGAGCGAGCCTTGGGTCTTTTTCATGATCTACCCCCATGACTTTTGAGCTTATATTTGGCTCACTCAGTTGTACTAGGATTCAAATTACATCAGTGAAAGTTCCATTAGCCATGTTTGGTTGTATATTCACAGGTTCCAAAGTCAAAATGTGGACTATTTTAAAATGTGATTAGGCATAACTGGTGAATAAATAAGCAAAGTAATAAATCCATGCACAGACTATGTTCAGCATAATTAAACCATTTAGAAGCATAATGTGGTCATTTAAAAACACGATTATTTTTAAATTAATAAAAACATTTTAAATGCCATATTCTGTGTGTCTCTAAGGTTATTGAAGATCTTATCTAACTATTTTAGCTTATCATATCTATTGCTTGTACCTAAGAAGTGTATTCTTGAGATAAAAGTAGACTAGTAATTGATATGACAATGATTTGATCAACTAACAATTAACTTATCTAACTTATTTGTCCTAAACAGCCTGCAATAGCACTTTCAAAGTATTGGAAGTAAACCTTGTATTATAATTGAGTTATATGAGTATAGTACGCCATATTAGAGTAGAAGTATATAAAAATGTGTGTGAGGAGTAATCTTACATTTAAATTCTATACCATTGTATCTAAATTTAAACTTATTTTTCATCTATATACAAAATGTTAACCAGTAATATTTTTATTATTTTAAAAATTCACTGACAATGAGATAGGTTAACTCCTGGCAACACCCAGCCTACCTCAAAGAAGATAATGAGCAGCAAAGAACCTCCTTATGGAGATGGCTTCAAATGTGGCAAACAAGTCACTGGGGAAATGTTCTTGTTTCTACCACAGACAGAATTCTGCCTAAAAATGTGCAAGCTTGGATGCAGGCAGAGTTGACGGACACACTGTGCTAAGAAATGGTAAGCAAGTCCTCAATAGTTCCTGCCTCACAAATATGTCTGTCAGATATATTGGGCTGGAGGGCTGAAGATGATGCTCCAATGTTATAGAGAGTTTTGGGTGACTATTAAGGTAGCAAACTATTTCAAACATCTTCTCATTTGGAAAGCTACTAACCTGCACTCCCAGCATATTCAGGTAATCAAGTTTATTCCTTCTCAAGTCTCTGATGGGATTGAAGATCAGATAGCTTAGTTTTACAATGAAGCTTAGTTATTTAAGGGTTAAGATTTTTTTAGGTCTGGACAGATGTTTTAAGTTGATAATGACAAAATATGATGGAGATTGATTTACATTCAATTTTAGACACACCAAGATAGGAAAAGATGTTTTCTTCAAGGCTGTCAGATACAAATAGCCAAAACACTAAGAATGTAACATTTATATAATTCCTGCTTGTGTCATGGTTCTTCTTGCTATAGGTAATTTATTGTATATATGTGTAATAATATAAATGTATATGTAAAAAATAATGTTTAAGTAAAAAAATAAAAATATGGTGCTCAAGGAAAACGTAGAGGTTACTCTGAGTTTGAATGAGAAGTGACCCAAATGGGATCATGTTTCTGAACACTCTTCCCAAACTGTGGTGCTGTTTTGTAGTAATGGAACCATCTGGAGGTGGAGACTCAGTGGAGGAGGTAGGATGTTGAAGGTGGACATGTGGTCTTATAGCCTGGCCCTATTTTATGCTTCTTCCCTCCTTTCTACTTCCCTGCCATGTTGAAATATGCTCTTTTGAACTATAAACCACAAAAAAACTTTCTTTCCTACAATTGCTGCTTATCAAGTATTTGATCACAGTAACAAGGAAAGCCACTAATACACTGAATGTTGTATTACAACACCTATTTGCATGATAGAAAAGGCAAAACTCCAGACATGGAAAGTAGATGAGTGGTTCCTCAGAGCTTGGGACTAGAGAGTATATGACAGCCCTCCACACAAAGTTCTTTCGAGAGGTGAAATTGTACTGCGTTGATTTGGTAATATTGGTAGTGATAAGACCCTGGGAAGTTGTCAAATCTGCAGAGCAGTACCTTGTTGTTAAGATTTTTGTTATGAGATGGGTATTTTGCCTGTATGTGTAACTGCATAACCTATGTGTGCCTGATACTCGTGGAACAGATTGATAGAGGTATAGACATGAACGCTGAAATGGAATTTTGATGGAAGGATTGTGGCATTCATTCTATTTAAAACATTGGGTGTATGTGTTTGTCTATCTATCTCTATCATCTCTCTCTCTCTCTCTCTCTCTCTCTCTCTCTCTCTCTCTCTCTCTCTCTCTCTCTCTGTCTCTCTCTCTCTCTGTCTATCTCTCTATCTATCTATGAATCTATCTCTGATCTGTCTGTCTGTTTGTCTATCTATCATCTTCTCTCCTCTTTAGTCCCATCACAACTGTGTTAAGAGGAAGAATAGTAATTATTATTACATTTATATCATAGCTGAAGTAAATAAATCCAGATATACTAAATTATTTTCGCCAGATCTTGGACAACAGGATTTTAATCTAAATTAAAGTTTTTCTTTTCAAACCCACCAAAACCAATCCACTTCATCATCTCTAGACATGTCTGGCATTAATTTTTAGGAGTAGGATCCAACATAATTAGCTGTCTTTTCTCTGGTAGTTAATGAAGTCTGAAAGTGATGGTATAGAGTTGACTTAGGAATAGCTGAAACAAGGCCTGGAGTCAGGAGGTGTGCAAGGGAGACAGCTGATGGATGTTTGCTTCTCAAAGGCTTTCAGATCTTCCACAAAGTGTGTGCTTGCCTTATTGATGGAGGAGATTTGGGGCTTAGAAAAAAAGGACCAGTTTGGGCATGGATACTGATAAGTTCAGACATAGATATACTGAATATAAGATGTCTAGTTAGTCAAACAAGGTGGCTTAATTTCAAAACAGTTATCAGAGGTTTGGGGACAGTTTGAGCAATCATTATCTATAAACTATAAAGAGCTAATAACTTGCATTTGAGAAAGTTTTAAAATTATAGTAAGAATACATTTTTTTTTCAAATCAATTTACCTGTTAGAACAAAGGCCTTTCGTGTCCCAGGGAGATACTATTGACATGGTACGTTTCTATGGAGATTTTCTCTTTGATAAGCAAGGCTAGTTATAGAGAATTTTCTGGTTTATTTTTGCCATATCTGAATGGTACTTCTTTCAAGCTTGTTCGTGGTCATTAGTGAAAGGAAGCTGAGAAAATTATCTTCTACATTTTACTGAAATTGGTGATTATTTTTAGAAAAAGTCAGGACTTAGTGAAGCAAATGCTGAAAAACTAGTCTTTCATGAACTGACTGACAGTTAAAATGCAACATGAATCATACCCTTTCCAATGCTGGCATTACAGTCAACTTCTATTTCCCACTTAACATTGAAAAACTGTATTTTCAAGACCAGAAAAGCTATCATACCACTTTTTATTTATGAGTAAAGTGAGGAAAAAGAAGACAAACTAACCTCAGAGCTAACACAGAGCCCATGATCACTCAACTCTTAATTGGCTCATCTCATTGTCCAATTTTTATACCCTTAATAATGAAGAGAGCTCTGTTTTATATAGTCAGTGAGAAGATCAAGGCATGGCTGATGCTTAGGTTCAAAAATTTACAATTCTTCATAAAGTTCCTAGTCTGTGTTTAAACTGTCAGATGATAAGAAACTTTTTTATCATACAGGAATAGTAAGATGATGAAAAATCAAGATAGAGAAGGTGTGGGAAATTAATCATCTTCTATTGCTAATACCATTTGGAGCTCAAAAAGAGAACAGCAAGTTTTAGTTTTCCAACAGATTTTAAATGATGCTTCAAATTCCTTATTCCAGTTGACTAAAACTAATTTATGTACTTGTTTGGACTTGCCTTCAAGAAGAACTTTATGACAGGCAGATCTGGGTCCTGCAGTCCTCCTCAAACTAAGGCACCAGCCAAGGAGAATATAGGCAGTAAACTTCGAACCCCTACCAAGACCTAGCTGACGAACATGATATTCTCCACCGTTGACTGGAGAGTGAAATCTGACTCTCACACGAACTCTGGTGCCCCTTTTCTGACCATGTCCCCTGGATGGGGAGGCCTGACAGCACTCAGAGGAGGGATAGCAAGTTACCAAGAAGAGACTCGATATCCTAAGAGCATATATAGGGGGAGGAGGTCTCCCTCAGTCACAGACATAGAGAAGGGGAGAAGGGGGGAAGTGGGAGGGAGGGAAGAATGGGAGGAAACAGGGGAAGGGCTAACAATCGAGATGTAACATGAATAAATTAATTTTAAAAAAAAGAAAAGAAAAGAGTTTAGCAGCCAAAGACTGTAGCAATCAGGTGCCTATAGTCTTTGAATAAACCATCTAAAGTGTTATTTTTAAAGCTATCACTGGTCCCTCAATGCCACACTAAAATGAGCCTCATGGAATGAAATGACTCTCAGAAAATTCTTGCACTACAGCAGCATCCAATGTTTCTTCCAATTGTAGACTCTCTTTTAATGGTATGGAGAATGATAATCAAATAAAGATCCTGGTAGGAGTTAATGAGGAACCTGACTTGGGACACCCAGGAGTACTTCCTGTAATCTTCTCTCAATCAGGGGGTTGGGATCAACAACTCATTATAACACAAGGCCTGTTGCGTGGAGCATAATATACACTGGGGGACTGAAAACCAGGGCATGACTAGTGGTCTTTGCTGGATTTCTGAACAGCTAGCTTCTCAGACACTTACTGTCATTGCAGAAAACAGGATTAAAGCTATCAAGATCAATGAGTTTGGTGCAAACTGGTCTTTGGTCCAGTGAACATGGTGGAGAAGAAGGTGTTGGAACAGAGTGTGATCCTCACCAGTCACTATGTTGCACAACAAGGAAGATTGTTTCATGTTATCTTTGTCATGATAGCCTTATGACATAGTTGCTCAAACTCAAGTTTATTGTGTATTTGAGGTATTCAGCTACACCATGGATTTGGAATTTATTCTGTCTCATGTTGGCAAGGAGAGTTTATTGTGTTGTTGTATCCTGGACGAAGCACTCCTTACGTGCCATGTGCTCTAGAATTTAACCATTGATCTCAGACTTTGCTTAGAAGTCTTCCCTTGGGTATCAATGCAGCACTTCCCATAACTCTACTTCTTTCCCAAGGTACTCCTATTCAGCTTCTTTTCCCTCAAGAGGCTTCTGACACACCTTTCAACTTCCTATCCAGCCCACAGAGGACATGGTTTATGAGCCCTGAAAACAAACCCTAAAATCTTGTCTTGAGCATAGTATCAGGAAGTCAGCAATTCATTCCCATACATAACTTCTTATTTGGAAAATTCCCATATGTGTATCTGACATAATGAACTTGAATGGCTATAGTTTGTTCTTTCTTTACTTTCAGAACAACTATTTGAGCAGCCCATGCTCGTGGCTTAAACATTTAACTCTCTTCTGTGGAGAGCTTCTTATGGGATTCTCCTGGACGCGGAAGAACACCCAGTGCACACAATGTTACTGCAGGATTCTGGCTGCCCGTGATAGCCCCTAAAGACCTGTGCCTCCCCAGAATTGTGTTTCTGTTTGCTTTTGTCTTGTGGGCAATGTGTGCCTTCCCAACACCCCAGATAAAAATATCCAGACACCCACTTACTTACACTCTGCTGAATGTTTTCCTCTACCCGTTGTTTGACTTCGGTTTGTTTTTACTGGTGCACTTACATTGTTCTGGATCTCTAGGCTACTTCACCACTGTTCTCTACTTGCAGACCTCGTGTGTTACAGCCCTGATCCATGTGTCACTTCCCCAGGAAGCCTTTTCATATACTTCAACACAGATTTGGTGATTCTCCCCTCCTCTGGGGTTTTACAACATCCAGAAAATTACCTCTGTTGTTGGGATTAATTTATTCTGTTATATTTGATGGGTTTTTTTTCTCTTCCAGATTGTGAGGACAGTTTTTCTTAATCATTATCTTAATTCTCTCTTCCACTAGCCCAGCCACTGTAAAATTGATAGCCTCTCTTGCTCATCAACTTTTCATTGCCCGTATATTTACCTAATTGTCTCAAGCATATGATCCTAAACTTGTATACATGTGATGCTCTGTCAAACACTCTATATGCCTTTTCCATCCAGTCTCCAAATAACTTTATGGGGTGGAAATGATTGTTAACCTGTGTGTAATCACTTGCAACTCAGAGTCAAATGCCTTGGCACACAGTCACATTGACAATAATCTCTAAAGTGACAAACAATTCTTTGGTCCCCTGACCAGTTTTCATTTCTCCTTTGCTTAGAACAGCATCCAACTTAGAATAGTGAATGAGTTGATCTGCTCTATCTTCTGTTGGTTTAATAAAAATGAAAAGGCAAAAGGTAGCACAGACTTCAGGGTCAGCTCATTCTCAACGTGGACGGCGATGGACTCATTCTCTTTATGCTGTCTTGTGGTCCATAATAGAGTCTACTGGAGGCAAAGTCCCACCCTCATTGTATGCCGTGGAAGCATCCAAGAAAGATTTGGCTTATAGTACACAGAGGGTGCGGGGTAGAGTTAGGTATCAAAGTCTGAAGCAAAGCCCATGAAAGGTAGAAAGAGACCAGGGGAAGGTCCTGGGATAACTAGAGGTGTAAGAGAACTCTGTTTATAGCTGTACAATTACTATTGAATTTTTAATCTCTATGTATATGGCACAAGGAATGCAGCTGGCAGTAAAGAACTGCTTAACTGAACAGCCAGAACGTGAATACATTTGTTTATGTTGTCATTTAAATTATCAGTCTGGTGTTTCGCTAAATGTTTTTGTTAAGGCTTTCTTCACAGATAAGATTCATTGAAAGAATTCGTGCTATGGCCCAAGGCAGTACTCACAGGAAATCTTTAGAGCAGGCACATTTACGCAGTTAACAGAAAGACTGAAAACAGTCAAATGCAGATGGGAAAAGAAAAGTTATCAATTGTCTGTTTAATCATTTAAATACCCCAGTCTCTCTCTCTCTCTCTCTCTCTCTCTCTCTCTCTCTCTCTCTGTCTGTCTCTCTCTCTCTCTCTCTCTCTCTCTCTCTCTCTCTCTCTCTCTCACACACACACACACACACACACTCATACACTCACATATACACACAACTAACACACAGCATTTTTGCACATCAGATTTTCATCTGTTGCTCAAACCCTGTTCATACTTTCTCCCTTTGAAGCTTCAGTCCATGGAATTCCCCCTCTTCCAAAGATGAGAGGTGCTTTAGTAGGTGCCTGAGTCACCATTTTGATTTCTTGCCCATACCATAAAACCCTCTTTTCCCTTATAGACTCATTCTATCCTTCATAAGAGAATTTGAACTGTACACAGAACAACATGCTTTTGGAATGTCTAGGCCATTATCAAATTGCCAGGACAGTTCCGCCTACAGCTGTGTCTAATGTCTTCTAACCTCAGGATCTAGGGCAAACTTTGGGATGCATAGTTTCTTACTAGCTGGGATTGAATAAAAAATTGAATTGTTTTCATTCTCGCCCTGTATTTCTTAACTGAGAAAGACCCACGTTGTGCAACCATGGTGCTGTCATCATTTTCATCTGAATGGTCTTTTGTGCCTGGGGATGGTTTCACATTTTAGGAAGTTCAGGAGCCTTTATTATCTGGCTTCCAGATGTCAATCAAACCCCTTTTATCAACCCAAATTGTGGCATTCAAAAATATCTCTAGATATTGAAAAACTTACCCTGGGAGAGAATCACTTACAAATGAGATCTATGAATATTTGTCTAAATTAGAAATGATTTTGTTATGTTAATGAAAATTATATTCTTACTTTGAATAACAAATTTTAACCAGATATTTGAAGTGTATGATACAATGAAATTACGTACCATTGGTCTTCATTTGACATATGTAGAGGGGCTCTGCTACAGAGGTTGCCTCTCAAGTACTTAGATGTGGGTTAACATTTAGATAAATGTCCTTTGGTCTCTTTCTTTCTTCTCTCTGCATTCCTCTGGGTGACATTCTCTACCTGCTTTTTAGAGAGAGCCAACTTCATCTACCTTGGCTCTCACAACATGGAACCAATGCCAATAAGAGAACAGCATCCTACTTGAATAAAGCAGTTAGGCCACTCTTGCGCGAGAGATTGATGAGCTCTGGTGTTAACGGAAATGAAAACTCCAGCTGGGAAAACATTGATAAGCCCCATTAGGGAGGTTTATGTAGTTCACAAGGCAGAAAGTGAATGCCTACCTAAAAAGTGTCTGTTTTCGCGTACTATGCACATCACTTAATTTCTATTGGCTTATATTTTCAAATCTATCAATTATTTAAAAATGAGGGAGCATTATTAAGGATACGTCAAAAGTGATGGCTTTTAGAGAAATCATATGGTATTCTGAGAAGATTTGAGAGTAAGCAGACACAGACAAGAATGTGACTGTGTTTGTTTCAACTAACAAACCTCAGTTTGTGCATGGGGGCACTGATAGTGCATAGGGTGTAGTTATCTCTAGGAAGAATAAACTAGGGTTACCATAGAATAAAACAACACTATTAATAAGTGCCTGATGCATCAGGCATTACTGAAATTGACTGGTTTCAAACCGAGATGGAGTGACTTTGTATTTCATCACGATATTGTGAAAATAAGACACCCAGTGAACAAGACCTTTCAGCTAGCCACATTGATCTTTTCTTAGGACAAATCAAACATTACACAAAAGAATGCTGAGATAGATTTACGTGAAATACAAGGTAAGGGAGAGAGACACAGTCCACCAAACTCCCAGAGGGGCAGCTGATACTGCATAAACACTAGTTTATTTGTGTAAAAATAGAGTGTATGCCTGCAGCCTAGCCATTGTTCTTGATCCATTCCAGAACCATGTGCATGACGTAGATGCTGAAACATGGAGGTGTGTCATACAAAGCCTTGTTCCAGACCTGTACTTTGTATTTGTGGACTGCGGTGCACCCTCTGAGGGCAAACTCCAGCAGGTCATCATGATCAATCACCACGGACACACCAGTAGAGCCAACATCCTTCTGAGCACCAACAAAAATCAATTCTAAACTTTGAAGTGTCTACTGGCCTGGATAAGACATTTGAGGACATGTCAAAGACCAGCACACTTCCCTTGATGTCAGGTATGACATCAAACTCCACTCCATGCACAGAAGTACATAGGAGGCATAAGGGTTGAGATTCCAGGTGCTTGGAGCTGGAATTTTGTGTAACTTGCAAGTTTAGGGTGGCTCCATCCAATCCCAAATGATTTATGAGATTATTGATAATCTCAAGGATTTAATGTGTTGTCCATTGAGCAGAGTAGAAATTCAATGTAAGTCCTGAGTAGAAGCAGGATGAATATTCCATTTCACATTGGTAATACCCGAGGAGATGAAACTTTGGAAAATCCATTTTTTCATAAGGTGGTGGAATTTAACATGATCTCCTTGAAGGGGCATGGGTCCAGTGGGAGGCATTCTGGCCTCTCTATATAATGCTGTACCAACTGAAGATGTTGAGAAGTTGGCTGCCTTACATGAAGAAATATTTGGAGATGCATTGATTGTGAACATGACCAACCACACTCTGCCTGTGAACAAACATGTAGAGTTTAGAGTAACGTGGGATTGACTATGGCAACTTAACAGAGATGGATCTTTCCTAATATGTGCTTATTGCAGATTCTTTTTCAAAGAATAATGACTAAACACCCAGGGCTCTGCAGGCTGATGTTACTACTAGCAAATGGCCGCCATCATTTCTACTTGAACTGGAAGCATTTTAAAAGCTCTCCTGCTGCTTGTCTAATGAATTTAGCCTGCCATCTTTGCCGCTCCTCTCTCTAGGTGGATCACATGACCTACCTTGGTCGTTATTCTGCCAGTTTATGCTAGTTATTTTTGCGTTCATGAGAGCTCATCACAAGGAGGCTGGGAGTCGCTATGTGCTGAATCTGATAGCAGTGAGATTTCTGGGTTCTGCAGCTGTTGGTTAAAGTCAGCAGCAACTTGTGCGCATTTGGTTCTGTACAGTGATATCCTCAAAAAGAGATAAAATTGACATACTCTCAGAGTGTTTATATAATAGGTATGTTTTAAACACCATATGACTTACAGCTGTGCCTTTGTACTGCTAATGAAACAGTTCTGTAGAGGCTTTTTAGAGTTTGCTCAGCCCATGACGTTGTGGGTGGCTGTCCTCTGCTATCTACAGCTGCACCATGTCACCTCCACTCTTTTAAAGCTGCTTCATGAGAAAGATCTAGAAGTTCCATGATGGTTAGTTCTTTACTTTTCCCTTAAGCTGTGAAACAAAACTCAGTTACCACCACCACCACCCCCAATTGTCTTAACATGGCTGCTTTATAGTTTTGTTAGTATTTTTGGTTGGGTGTGTGGAAAACATTAAAGTCCTAAAGCAGCTAAAAAAATGTAGAGTGTATACCTCTGAAATGTCACCTAGAATTCAGATAAACTTCCCAAAGAAGCAACTTTATATAAATTAAATGCTGTAACTTAGCTATATTTCGATGAGCTTTTCATCAATGCTGGATTAGTTCATACCAATCCAGTCAGTGCTGGATTTGTTTATATCAAAGCTGTTTGTTGATGCACAGGACTGGAAGACAGAAAGAAGCTCCTCATATTTACCATACGTAGGAGATTCTTGCAACATGTGGCATGTTTCCTTTAAAGGAAATTTTATAGTCTCTTTGAGGAAGGGGATAAAAAAAAATTCCCACTAGACTTTAGTGACCTAAGAAGAGTGAATACTTTACTTGCTTTCTGAAGATCGATCCTTTATTAAAATTTCATTAAGTAGGAAAGCCAAAATATTTGTAGCTGACAATTAATGGCTGTGTTTGCACACACACACACACACACACACACACACACACACACGTGTCTGTGTAAACACGTTGCTAAAACATACGTTCTTGTTATCTCATTTAATACTTTAAATGTCATTCAACACATGTTTTGTGACATCTCACTAGATGAGTATGATGGGATTTTGACTGCCAGGATAAGGTATAGCTAGAATTATGTTGTGGATTTATATAAAACACTACTCTCAAAGTCGTTCTGAAATATCCTCTGCATCTACGCTGAACTGTCTGTGCACTGTGGCCTTCAAACCTGTAACAACAGAAACACAACAATAACAATCCAAATGTCCACACAAATGCTCAATCACAGATGCATGTGTTTCTATTGCGTACATATTCTATTTCTTTCAAAACACAAACCATGTAGACAAACAGGGTGAGAGACTAGTCTGGGCACACTGTTTTTCTTTTAATTTGTTTCTGCTGTATACAATACAAGGGGAACAAAGAACCTGTGCTGTCTTTTATTTATTTCAAGTATCAAGGGATTTTATTCATCCAAAGTCCCTCATTTTTACAATATTTATGTTACACATTGTCTTAGAATTAAAGTAATAATGAAACATACTTTGCTACCCATGTTTCTAGCTGCAGCTTGTTAACAAGGCTATGTTGTACTCATGTGATGATAACAATGCAGAGGTTCAGTAGGAAAGGGTCCATGGGAAAACAGTTTAACAGGGGTGCTCTGGATGGTCTAAAGAGGACAGACAATAACTTTGTAACCTAGGCAGGAAGTGATCTGCTAAAGGAAGGAGTAAGCTGGCAACCACTAGAGGTCTAGAAGTCCTCTTTGGGAAGGATTTTAACAGCATTGTCAACTGGATCAAAAAATGGAAAGTTTATGCCATCTTTCTTGTATAAGCCACACCATGGATGGATAAAAGGGAACAAACGAAGATGAAGGCAAGTTCCCCTTACACTTCCCTCAGCTGATATGTGAAGACCTAATAATGGCTTCATTCAGGAAGATAGACATTATTCATCAATGGCTGCTAATGTCATGAATCAATATACAACAATACTATTTCTCTTGATTTAAAAAAAACCAATTGATATGAATGAGATATGTAATATCACACCTTTGTTTCACATATGTAACATGGAGAAAGTAACAGATACCATTTAACATTGCTGAGAACTGAGTGAGGTGATGACGCATGTGGTGATTACAGAGCCAGAAAGTTGACTTTAGTGATAGTGAACAGCCTTCCTGGTGGAGGGCTTACATTCTGCCTTGCATCTGCTGAGGGTATGGACCTCATGCTTCACGCTCTACTCCCTTGTCCAGCATAGAATCCCACACTCAAGCACTCTGATATGTGCTCTCAATCCCTTGTGGAATTCTGAGACAGGGAACCAGTCCATTCATTTGTGTGAATTTAGAAACTGACTAAACTTACAGTTTAAACCATTCTAAAGGTAGAGCCAGAGAGGTTCCCACAAGTCAGTGCTCCTCAACTATACTGAAGTGAGGAGAGATGAGATTCTTAAGGGAAGCCCTAAATAGCAGAGAAGTTAGGTTAAAGCATTTATTATGAAAGCTGACATGGAGAGCATGGCCATGTCATCTTAGGATGGACATCAAGACAGAATGGATGCTCTGTGCAGAAATGTCTGTAGCTAGAAGTCTGAGAATAGAAGGTCTAAGGAATGTGGGCTCAGGGCCAGGGCCAAGGCTAAATTCATTCACTGCTTTGAGCAACAACCATAAACCATTTTTATCAGTGGCTGGGGATGTTCAAGGTCCCAACTTGTGTTCAATCCCACTGGGAAAAGCCTGCAGCTGGCTGGATACAGAGCTATCAAGGTAGTCTGATTTTCAGATAGGACACAGAAAGTGGGAAACTCCAACACTGGCAAAAAAATATATTATTTCATTCATTCAGGCAATTACTCCACAGTAAATCTTCAATGAAAAATAGACATGAGTGCAGCCCAGCTAACAGATAGAGCATCTGCTCCATGAGAATGTGATATTATGGAGCATGAACAATAAATTAAAACAGGGGAATCACTAATTGTGCAGTTGGAATTGTTTTCTTGTACTTTACTCAAGGAAAATATATAGACAGGAGCCTAGCAAACTCCACTAAGAGGCTTCACTCAGCAGCTGATGGAAACAGATGCAGAGAGACACAGCCAGACATTAGACAGAGCTCAAGAAGTCACATGGAAGAGTTGGGGGGATGATCTAGGAAGCCGTAAGGGCCAATGACTCCACTAGAAGACCTAGAGTCAACTGACCTGGGCCCATGGGGGCTCACTGAGACTGAACCACCAGCCAAAGAACATACATGGACTGGTCCTAGCCCCCCTGCACATATGCAGCAAATGAACAGCTTGGTCTTCATGTGGGTCACCCAGCAACTGGAGCAGGGGCCTTCTCTGACTCTGATGCCTACCTTTGGATCTTGTTCCCCTCACAGGGCTGCCTGATCTGGCTTCAGTGGGAGAAGATGCACCTAGTCCTTCAGAGACTTAATGTACCAGGGTGGATTGGTACCCAGGGTACCTTCTCTGAGGAGGAGAAGGAGAATGAAGGGAGAGGCATGTAAGGGAGTGGGAAGGAGAGGAGAGGGGGCTGTGATCTGGATGTAAAGTGAATGCAAATGAATAAATGGAGAAAACACATAAAAAAGAAATATCTTTGGTGGAACATTCAATCTTAAATTGGTAACAACCCACAGTCTCCATTATTTAGTGTTTCTAGATATATTTATGAGATGTTATTGGAAAATGGGAAGTTGATTCCCTTAAAGAAATGAGCTGTGTGACGAGGTTCTCCATTTCCAAATGGTTCACATTGATTCAGTAGGTATTGACACTTCTTTGTTTTATGTGAGCAGCACACAGCATCCTTCTGAGCGTTTCGGGAATCTTGCTCTACACCAAACGCACACGTCCCCAATGCCGTCAGTTGGTAGTCTAATCCCCAGTCTAGGTTATCAGTAGGTGGAGACTTTGAGAGTTGGTTGAGTCATGGAGGTGGAGCGCACATGAATGCCATTAGTATCCTTATTAAAAACCCTTCTGTCATGTAATGACACAAGAAACGGCTAATGAGTTAGGAAGGGGCCCTCACCAGACATGAAGTCTGTCAGATTCTAGAACTGTAAGAAATAAATTTCTAATGTCTACAAGTTGCTTAGCCAGCCAATTGTTTTCTGCCACAGCAGCCTGAATGGACTAAGGCAGATCCTAATCTGAAAAATGACTAAGGAATATTGGTCCTACAAGCTAAAGAAACATCAATTTGGCTCACATGCTGAGCAGTAACAATAGGTTGACAGGCTTGCTTTCCACAACTATGTCTATTGACTGACTTCTTGTTTTCCTGGCTCACATTACAGGTGAGCATTTGGGTAATTGGGGCCCCTGTTGCATATACTAAACTCATTACATGGAAATAATAAAAGAAAATGATCGAAACTCTGACAGACATTCATTCCACAAATGGATTTTGTCAAGCTTCTCAAGAAATTTTATTTTTCAAATATATTCTGTGAGAAATTTCAGGGCCTCTGTTCTCTGTCAAAATGAAACTGGGTAATATGGTTAATTTTGGTTAATAATGTGTCTATCAAGAAGGAGGAATGTGCCAAGTCTAAGGGATATGTGTGCCAGGCACTGAGAGGCCACATGTGGGTGGTCAGGTGAAGCTGGAGGTGTGTTGTGTGTATTTTGAGTGGCTGCAGTTCTTGACAGAAGCCTGATAAATAGGGTATAATCTGATAGAACCAGGAAGGCTGTAAGTGAAGCCGAGGAATGACTCCCTGCCCTGAGTGCTTCTCTCCGTACTTTCTCTTTGTTGACTGGTTTTTCATGAAGAGGGCAGCTTTCCTGAGCTGAGCTTACACAGCCTCTATTTCCAGAAAGAAAGCCACGCAGGAATCAGAACCTCTGGGCATGACTCCACGTATCTAGTAAAGGACTGAACTGTGTCCAGATTGTGTTTGGTGTCTAGCCTCAACCATGTCAATCTCAGTCATGGGGATGGGACTTTGCATGTGACTGGACCGTACAGAACCCACTTATATGAATGGTATGTGCAGTCCCAGGGAACATAGGATGCCTTCGATCACACCCTAAGAGAATGCCTTAAAAGCTATCCACCTTCTCTATTTTATATCATTATGAGAATTGAGCCAGGAGTAGATTTTTAGTGCAATCACTGCAAAATAATGTATAAACTGTGCAAAACAAAGAGTTAATGTGTAGTAAAATCAGGTAGTCTGATTTTCAGCTAGGACACTAGAAGAAATTGGGAAACTCACATTGGCAAGGAGAAAAATATGATTTCATTCATTCACACATTCACCATGTGGTAAATCTACAATTAAAGATAGAAATGAGTGTAGCCCATCTAACAGATAGAGTCTCTGCTCCATGGGTATGCCATTTCAAGGATGAGGCACAGCAAATTAAAAGATAAAAATATATACATATATAAGAAGATATACATGTATATATATCAAAGCATAACACAGTGAAAGGCATGTACACATACATGTATGTGCATACACACAAATTGTTGTTTACATATGTGTATATATACATATTATTGTTTAGTAATTAAAATATACAGATAAATAAATAAAATAGCTAAAAAGAACCTTTCATTCTAAATGCAAAAGTGATTTTATCATATGATGGCTGGTTTTAAGTTTGAATTGTCAACAATCTAGACTCCTCTGGGGAGAGGTAGTATAGAGACTCAGCAAGGGACATGGCTATGGAGGAAGAATTGTTTTACTTATATTTATTTATGTGCAAATGTTCAGTCTACACTAGGTGACACCATTACATGGACTTAGGTCCTGGACTCTATCAGATGAGAAGTGTGAACTATGTATAGACATGTATGCATTTTCCATAACTCTTGGCTGTGGATGTAACTAGTTGAAGCTCCTGCCGTCTTGGCCTCACCACAATGATGGGCTGCATTCTGGACAACTAAATCTTTTCTCCCTTAAAGTTACTTTCGATAGGCTATTTAGACACACTAACAGAAAACAAAACTAAAACATGTAAACATATATTGTTCAAGAACATAGATAACAAAAACAAGAGATAATGAAAACTGGCTCTTATTTTACCTCAGTTTGAAATATAATTAAACTTGATCTAATGTTAATAGCCCACTGCTGCATTTACTCTATGAAAGAAATGCCTTGCCACATGCTCATCTTCAGGCAGTCTTACTGAGATTACCTTTTGATGTGAATTTCTGGAAGAGATGGCTAAATTAGGCTTCCAAAAGATCATATCTAGTACTAGAGGCACATTCCTGTTCCCAGTGTTCCCTCAGCATGGTCCAGACACACGAAAAGCCCATTCACTCAGTGTGGAACAAAGTTATTGTACATCCATAGACATTACCTGGGTTGCGGTTATCTCACCATTGGACCTGACTTGTACCAGTGAGATATACAGTCCCTGTGACTGCATCCCAGACAAGTCTCCTCAGATCTGTGACCATGTTTGACATCTGTATGAATCTTATCAAGGCTTACTACAGTTTCCCCTTGGTGTATATATGTGGGGGGAAGGATGGGATTTAGCATTGTATCATAGTTGGTGTTGGTGTTTCCTTGTTGTTTGGTAAAGGCATATAATCATCTTTGTTTAGTTACCAAAAAAAAAAAAAAGTTGGGGAAGGGGATTGGAGAACTCTCTCTAGGCTAAGTCTCAGTCAGGATAGGTGCTGCACTGCTTTAATCAACTTAATAATTTTCTTTTGTCTTCCTTTCCTCTTCCCCTCCTCATTCCTTTTTGCTTCTCCTTTTCCTTTTTCCTCTCCTACCTCCTTCCCTTCTTCTGGACCTCAGACATACTAGACAAATACTCTACCAATAATCTATATTCTTAGCCCTTGTTTTCAGTAAAGACATTTATTCTCAAATTTTCAGTATGGTTCTAATAGTTTCTCCTACTGTCTGAGAGGTGCCTGTGTGTGTGTGTGTGTGTGTGTGTGTGTGTGTGTGTGTGTGTGTGTGTGTGTGTGCATACAGTGGACATGCAGTATTTGTATTAGTGTGTTAAATAAGTTATATGGAGATTTTGCTTTGACCTAATATCTGAAATGTTTCATTTTTCTTATTTTCTTATTTTTATGTCTTGTTTCTTAATTCATTTTATTTTACCTAATGTCTAAAATGTTTCTTTTTTCTTATTTTGCTATTTGAAATTTTAAAACATACATATAAACTACATTTTGATAAAATTAGCCCCCTTACTCTCCCTTGCTATTTCTCCCTCTTTCCCTCACTACTTTTCCTTCTCTATTTCATGTGTTTAAAAACAAACAAACAAAACACTCAGAGTCTACTTACTGTGCATGAGTATGGGACAATCTACTGTAGCATGGGTAACATCTTAGGGGCTGTTTCTCTCTTTTGCCAACAGCATTCCCAACAGCTCCTCAGCAGGTGATGGAACATTATGAGCCCCGTCCTGATCCATACTAGGCTCTTGACTGGCTTGATCTTGTTCGGCTTTTCTGCTTGCAGTCATAGCTGTGATGTGTTCGTATGTGCCACGACATTGTATACTCTGCAAATGATGATTTACTTCATATGTACATTTCTTCTACCACTTGCAATCTTTCCATCTCTCTCTTCTAGATGATCACTGAGCTTTGGGGAAAGGTGGTGCAATATATCTGTAAGAGTTCGACAGTTAGAGTTACATACTCTACAGTCTCTCATTCTTTGGAGGTTGACCAGCTGTAGGTCTTTGTACTTATTACCCTCTAGTCTTAAAATAAAAATTGTTCAGAGAGGATTGAGATATATTAATCTGTGGGTATAAAGATAAGAACTTAGGGAATCATTCATTAATATGTCAATTTATCATAATCATATTATTAAGTTCTTTCAATATGACCTAGCCAGCCACGGATTCGAAGCCTAGGTAACAGTACCAGCCATGAATTCCTTCCTGTGTAGCAGCCTTAAACCCAATCATAAAGTGGTTTTTGGCTCCTGTAATATCCATGCCACTGTTTCATCAGTGGTGCTCTGTCCCGGGACAGTTGTGATTATAGCCTGCAGAGTTCACACCTGTTGATAATTTTCTTTCTATTTAACATATGAAGCATAATTTTTAGCACCATGAAAGCTTCTCTGGTAGAGACAAAGCTTCCAGCTCTGGGCCAGCTTGTCTTTTCAATGTCCTATTGAAGTATTTCTTTATTTACCCTCAGCTGCCTGAAACTCCTGAAGTCCCCTCAGCTACAATAATGAAAACAAATCAGCATCTTATAATAATTTTAAAAGCATTTTTAGTTTTAAACATTGTATTGGTCACACAGACCCATTTAACAAATAAAAGTTATTATTAAATGTTAAAAAGAAAATATGGAAACAGAAGGCTTTTGTTCTGTGATCAGCTTTTTAAGAGGTTTAGAGAGTAGAAGACAGCAGGCACGGCACCCCCTGGTTTCGTATCCTGCTCTGTTGAACTCACCCACAAGTGCACACGGCTGTCTTTCCCTTTGCTGCTGTTCTCAGTAAATTTGACTGTGTGCACAACTGCAAAGCCACCCTCGGTTTGTGCGCACCCTTTTCGTTGAGTTCACTCTTTCTTTTGTTGCCAAAATGAAGTCCTTCCCTTCTGCCCCTTTTGACTGGTGTTTCCTGAATCCCTGCTTTCAGATCCTATTCCTTTTCTGAGCATTAATCCACTTTATTAGCCTTATATCTTTCCCATATCTGGATAACACACAGACATTTCCTGTCAATGTGGTCTCATCCCATTCCCGCATCATCCTGCCCAGATCTGCCTTTCTCTTGTGTTCCCTAACTCAGAGAATGTCACCTGCTGTCATGACACAGCTCAGCTATGAAACTTACACACCCCCACCAATCAGGCATCAAAATTTACCTTCCAAATGTCCCTGTGATTCATTTTTAGCTACCAGCTCTCTGTCCTCTGGATTGCAGAAAAGTGTCTGGCCAGTCTCATTTCACTGATCCCAGCCTTTACCCTCATAGCCACCTAACTGCACTGAAGCCAAGGTAATATTTCTGCACCACAAATGCAGCAGTGCCAGTTTTCTGCTTAAATCCCTTCAAAAGCTCTCAGACATGCAGAGTTAAGTCCAGGATCCCTGGCATTCATCGTACAACCTTAATCTAGCTTTTCTTGTATTTTCAACCTCATTTCCTGCTAGACCCTTTGCTTTTATCTGTAGCTATGTGGCTTGAAAGAATGTAAATCTCATTTTGTTTTTATCTCATTCCCATCTCTTTAGTCCATAAGAGTTCCATTTTAGTCTAACAGATTCGCAAAAGAAAAATAACAAGTGTGATCCTCTGAAATGTAACCGGGTTCTACGTATGATATGCCTGGTCTTTTCCCTTCTCTGCTATTTTGATGCTGTCCAGAATGGAATCCAGAGAAGAGAGATAGCAGGCCTGAAACAGGTAGCCTGTAGACTCGGTACCAAACAAGTCCCAACCTGTGTGGATTTTTTTGGTCTGGTCTGGAACACATTCATTTGCTGGTCCCTGTCTGTGGTGATAATTCCCTGCCAACTTGCTTACATAAATATTAGTGTTTAAGTTTATTTTGTTTTGCCAATTGAATCTCTATATGTAGCGTTTCTACTAAACCTTAGGCTTTATCATTTCAAGTCAGTACATGACATCATCTCTCTGAGATACAGATCCAGCTCACACATTTCCTCCTCTGTGCAATCACTCTCCCTCCCCAGTTACCTTCTTAAAGACAATCATTTCATCTTCCTCAGCTTACACAGTCCATTATGCATATCTCTGACACTGCTTGTAAAACCATGCGTACTAATATAGCACCATGGAGTCATGTGTTTTCTTCCCTTATACTTGACTGACATCTGCAGAGGTGGTCAGGGGCTTGTGATTTCAGAGTCTAGTCTTATGCTGGGTAATTGCTCACTCAATCTTCATCAAATGAGTCACCCGTAGTTCCTTGGAGGAAAAGAATACAACTTATTTGTCCCATGGTTTACTTTACTTATAAGGCTGTTTATAGAATCACAAGGCATCAGCATATGAAGCAGTCTTTGAAATTACCAGGGGGTAGTAGTAGCAGTTTCCTAGCAAAAATACTCAGGCAAGTTTGCATAGGTAAATAAAAGGAAGTTCAGCAAGATCCCATTAGAATCCAGTCTGATTATCCAAGCAGATGTCTGATGAGCTCTGAGCTGGATTACTGTCCTCTTTAAGGGTGTTTCCAAACTTGGACAAGAAATTCTCCAGGCCTTAGCCAGCAGAATGCCCTCTGTGTCTGCTCCACTCCCCATCGGAGCAATTTGTCAGAACTCAGGTTCTGCTAGATGTCCTTCCCCTATTCAAATGGCATCTGGTCACAGACACTGTACAATTGTAATCCTTGTGTGCCACTGAGTTCCTTCACTCACAAGCTTGGTGATGATGGCAATGGTGGTGGTGATAGTGATGATTATAACGGTGGTGATGGTGATGATGATGGTGGTGGGGGCGATGGCAATGGTGGTGGTGATAGTGATAATGATGGTGATGGTGGTGGTGATAATGGTGATTATGATGGTAGTGATGGTGCTGGCGGTGGTAGTAACAGTAGTGGTAGTGGTGATGACAGGTGGTCCAAATTCCCAGCATTAAATACTCCAGCATAGCCCTGCTCCAAAAACAACCCCATGTCTGCAGTACAGGACTCCCCTGGCACACCTGCTTGTTCAGCAGTCAGTGTTTCGCAGCCCACCTCAGCGCTGGCTTCTCACTAGTTTCAGAGGAGGCTGAGTAAGGCTGATGAGCAGTCTCATTTCCCTTTCTTTCTTAGCAATAAAATTCCTTCCAGTTTACTATGCAGGAGGCAACATGGTTTCTCTGAGTGCTAAGATCAGATGTCAAAGGAAGAGAAATCTGTGTTTAGAATTCAGTATCGAGCACAGAATGAGGCGGCTTAGTCCTTCTTTCTCTTCATTTAAGGACACAACAGGTGATTTCCAGGGCCGTCCCTTGTCTCTAAATGTTGTGACCTCACCTTCTAAATATGTATGTTTATACCCATCAACCTGGGTGATTATCAACTTTGCTCAGAGAAGCTTCTTTTGGTAGGTAATAGTCAATGCAGAGACTCACAACCAGTCAATGTGTTGGAAAAAAATAAATCACCCGTGTTAAGGCCCACACGGAACATCTTCCCCAACTACCCTTCTTACCAAGGCTCGGGAAATAGAAGAGGAAGTGACATAAGAGCCCAAGAATGGAGTATAACACTGTGTTTGTGGCTCTTCTGGTTATAATATGGCAACTGCACCCATGCGCTCACAATAGTTATGGGTTATCTGCACAAGATGAAGCCGGCCGAGGCCTGCAATGGAAATGTACTGGCTGCTAGTAGAAGTTAAAGAAGGAAGAATCATTTTTTCTTTTGCTATATGGCCACTTGTTGGTTTCTCATGTGCCAGTGGATGATGTGATACCCATATACCTATGAACAACACTAGTTCGACTTGGTTATCAAAAAAAAAAAAAAAAAGGAGAGTTGAAATAGGGATGAGAGTTGGTGATGGGGGATACAGAAAGAGCTGGAGGAGTAAAATGAGGCATTGATTTGAACATAATTCATTGTGTACATGTATGACACTCTCAAAGAATAAAACATTATAAAATTTCCTTCAGGTTCGGCCAAGAAGTGAACCCAAACTTTGAGCCTTACTTTCGGCTTCATAAGGCATTCAATAATGAGAAACTTTTGACCTTTACCATCTGAATGCTTAAGATTCGAGCCACCCACTCCAGGCCCCTGTGCGCTGCTCCCTCACTTCCGCTGCTCTCTGGCCCAGTGCAGAGAGGCATCCGTCCCCGCAGCGTGAATGAGGAAATTACTCAGTGCTTAAATGTCAAGACAACTGAGGCTACACCTCCACAGAGAATTTACGTAAAGGGCAGAGATGAGGCATCTCCACTGTCCAGACTACCAGAGACCTTCAGGGTGTGACGACAACCCACTCTGTTTGGGAAAGGAAAAAAAAAGAGCAGAGAAGAGGAAGAGCTGGCCTCCTGCACCCCCCATAAGCTCTCTAAATCTCTTGTGATGTTATGTTTACGTCAGACAATGCACCTTCCTAGTGGAATTATTTTTCCATTTCTTCACTGTCATAGGATCAACAGAGAAATAAATTCCAAGTCTTAAGACACAAACAGCATCCTGAAAAATCAGCCTGTTTCCTTGGGTTGTGGTAAAATGACACAAGAGTTTCTAAAGCCCAGGGGGAAATAGATAGCAAAGACCAGCAGCTTCCTTTAAAAGGACTTTCTTGATCTTTCCAAATCACTGGGAATTGACTTCATCATGAGATGATGTTTTCATTGGCTTCTTAGCATAGCAGAAGTAGCAAGTGAGGTTTTGCAAAAGCATGAAGCAACAGTTAAAAAAAAAATGGAACACAAGCTTTTTCTGCAAGGTAGATAAAAGTCTTACCTTCTTTACAAGGTTTTCAGTTTGAGAGAGGGTGGAAATGAAGACAAATGAATCTCCAGGAGCCATTTCTCTTCCACAGCTGTATTTTCCCCTATTGTTTTCTTTTCAACAGAGAGTTATCCTCTACCTAACTTTTAAAAGCTAAACCAAATGCAACACATACACACACACACACAAACATACACACATACATACAAACACATACACATGTATACACAGTCACACAACATACATACACATATATGAACACAAATACACACACTATACATATATATACACACATTCACACACATGCATACTTGCATACACATCATAAATATACACACGCACATGGATATACACACATTCACACATACATACACACAGTGCACACATATTTTTTCTGGTAACAGCAGTTGATGTAGCTTAGATTTGTACTCAATAGAACATGCTATGTATCCTGCCCACAGAGGGTTGACAACCTTCCTGTAGGCGCAGAGTTAGGCCAAGAAAGTAATATACAAAGGGCTCTATTATACTGGGCTGCAAAGAGCCCAAATGCAAGCTGCAGTCGTTGATATGACTGCCCTTTGCAATTGTGGGCAGCAAAGTCTCAGTATAGTAATGAGTCAGATCTAGAAGAAGAATACATCTAAACAAGATATTTGTGATTTTTCAGAAAGCTTTCCATCCCTCCATTGTCAAGACAGAGAAGGCTCTAGTTCATGCAAATAGTTATCAAGGGGTTGATCTCATAGGTGACCCTGTTCTTCAAGCTTCTAAGTCATCGTATTAGATCATTGATGTCTGGGCTGCATTTTACCCGTTTCTTATTCCTCTTGACCTATCAGTAGAATTTGATGTAGTGGGCCACTTGCCTTCCAGGGTATCAAAATCTCTTGGTTTTTCTCATCCTGTCATGCATTACTCTTCCTCCTAGAGTTATCAGCAACCTTACAGACACTGTGAGATCGTATTTAGACCCCTAAGGTGCCTCATCTATGAATGCCAGGAACTGAATTCCCAAGGATATCCATGTAGAGCATTTGATACATACACTCTGAATCTGTATGGTTCCCAGCATGATAACAGACTGAATCGTGCTGGTCTGTAAGCATCAGTCCATGATGACACAAAAAGGAACAAGACAATTGCATTTAAGAAAATTTGGTGCAGGAATCTTGGGTCAGATATCGAAAGTTGGGGCATTGTTGATTTGTGCTGAGTCACTTGTGATGCAAACTGGGTACCAGGCATGCATAAGAAAGTGTTGTAATGAGTGGCTATGCAAATTGCTTTTCTACCGCTGTGATAAAACACCACAACCAAGGACATTTACTGAAGGAAATTTTTGTTTTGGTTTATAGTTCCAGAGCGATAAGAGTCCATCACCATTGCAGGAAAGTGTCAGGCATGGCAGCAGGCATGGTGTGAATGGAGAAGCAAACTGAGAGCTCACATCTTGAACGTCAAGTAAGAAGCAGTGAGAACACGTTGGAAATGGCTTGAGTCTTTAAACTTTCAAAGCTTGCCACCAGCCAGAAAACCTATGCCTCCTAAATCCCCATAAACAGCACCACCAATTGGGGACAAAGTGTTACAAAGACAGAAATCTATGGATGACATTTCCATTCAACCCACTGCAGGGTCAACATAAATAGTTCAATGGCACATAAAATGCCAAGAGCTGCCCTGTTTAGGGAGCTCACTAGGCATGTGGGCTGTCTAGGAGGTGATCTGGTGTTTGCAAGGTCTTATACCACAATGTACCCCAAAACTGCTTCCAGCCTCTGACATGCTGTCAGGAGCCGTTGATTTGGGAAAGTCCAGGAGGCATGAGAGATCTCTGGAGGTGATCCGATATTTGCAAGGTCTGTATTGTGATGTACCCCAGAACTGCTTCCAACCTCTGACTACCCTGTCAATTGTGCACTGCTGCATCTCTCTGAAATCTGGCATTAGAGCCAGGCATGGTGGCGCATGCCTTTAATCCCAGCACCCAGGGAAGCAGAGGCAGGTGAATCACTGTGAGTCTAAGGCCTGCTTGGTCTACAAAGTGAGTCCAGGACAGCCAGGGCTACATCTATGGCCAGCCCGGTCTACAAAGCGAGTCCAGGATAGCCAAGGTTACACAGAGAAACCCTGTCTCAAAAAAACCAAAAATAAATACATCTGGCATTGATGTGAATTGTTATTTTCTGGGTACTGACCAGCTCTGATGGAGCAAACTTCCTAGAGGATCTTATTGAAGATGTACTTTTTGTTATCCAGATGAATTAATCCCTGATTATGGAATTCCTGATTTGACTCAAATAGTTTTAAAAGTTAAAGTTAGTTTATGGCTGCAATAAATACCTTTGTGGACCTCCAGATGCCTCACTTAGGATAGCCTACCAGAAGATTTGTGGCTTCAGATAAGCCTCCACCACAGATGGCACCACGAATCCTGGTATTTGACCATAAATATAGCCAAATTTGTTGAAACTCCATGTGAACCTATGTGGAATGAAGTTACCTAGAGATGTCTGAATTTACTCTGTTTCTTAGAATGAAAGACAGACAAAATTATTGTCCTGAGCTCATAATGAACTAAGAGATAGCTGGATAATGTATAGTCAGGTCCATCCTAACTGATAAGTTGTATACTCTTGTAAATTTCAGACCCTATTACCCTTCGACCCTGTCAACCTTTGTTGTTCTGAACTCACCATGAACTTCTGTTAATGGATACATAGATAAGAAATGTTTAGATTTAAAGCATGTAACCTGTTGTATTTTAGAATTCATCTGCTTTTGTGATTAATTGTACTCTTCTGACTATGAGGTAATTCCCTTTTCTCAGAAGTATAAATATGGGCTACAATAAATGAGAGAAGGAGAACAGAGGAGAAACTTGGGGAGAACAGAGGAGGAAAGATTGAGCAGCTCAACTTCAGTTGAAGTTAAGATGCCTGACTTCATCCACCTTTTCTCCTGATCCTCTTCTTTTGTATGTATGTGTGTGAGTGGTTTATTTTCTATCTCTCTCTTACTTCTTATTTCTCTGTAGATTCGCAAATAAGTTAGCAAACTCAGGGCCATCAGCCTTCTATGGCTAATAAGCCTAAGTTTACACCAACTTATTGGAGATCTCCACAAAGAGGCCCATCTACAGATCAAAGAGCCTCCCTTTTACGACCCATGTGCAGTTTCTAGCCAGAAGCTGCTTTTACAGCCTCAGCCATAGGAAAAAAGGTGGTCAGTTTAAGTTTTCCTCAGCTGTAGTACAGCCAGTCCCTAGAGAAGAAACCTTGGGCTCTTTTTCCCCTTCCTTTCTTTTTCTTCTTTCAATTCTGATTGGTTGCCTGAGCCATCAGCTCTGGCCACCCTAGAGATAAAGTGAACAAGAAGGGCATCTGCTTCCAATACCAGAGAATCTACCCTGGACCCTCTCCAGAGCACCAGCCAGGCATTAACATAAAAGAAATCCCGGAGTCAGCCTCACCCCTACATGAGCAACTGAGTTTTGATAAAGCCCTAACACAATCCAGTAAGAAAACTAGTCCCTCTCCTAGGTTACACAAAGACTTCCATCCCAAGTCAGATGTATATATGAATAAATTGGCAAATTATACTTTATTGAAATTAAAACATCTGCTCTTCAGATAAAATTAATTTTAAAAAGAAAAATGCATAATCTACAGACTGAGGACAAGGAACGTCCAAAGCATATATAGGATTTGAATAGCCAGTACACTAAGATAAAATAATAAGAATGTAAAATAAGAATATAAAACACATTTGACATCATTAGTTACTAGAGAAATATAGTTAAAAGCATGATATCCCCAGAGCTCCTAATAGAACAGCTGAAAACGTAAAAGTTCTGAGAAGCACTGGTGAGGGTAGGAAGAACTACACTGCGACAGGAAGTACAGAATGGTGTGAGTCCTGTGGGAAGCAATTTGACAGCCATGTCATGAAAAGGTAGACAATATGTAGCATACAATCTATCACTCGTCTTCTCCCAATTCACCAAAAGGAAAAATCAGCATATGCCCAGAGAAGAACTCATATACAGATGTTTACTGGAGTTTCTTCAGAGAAGTGAAACCTCAGAAAGAAACAAAACCTTGCTGAACCCTGTGCTATTCCCACACAGCGTGGCCTTCCTCCAATACATATATTGGAGGAACTGTTGGTAGATATGATGTCACTGTCATAATGCATGCAATGACATGATTTTGCTAAGTAGGAGAGATCACACAAAAATAATGCACATGAATATCATTATAGCATGCTTTGCAAAATGCAAACTAACATATACAGACAAACACCAACCTGTCTGACTCTAGGAACAGGAGATGGGAGGATCGGAGAACAAGGAGCAAGGAGCAAGCATTTGGACACAATAGATATGCTCATTACCTTTGTTGTGGCAAGAGTTTCATTTATGTGAAAATGTATCCTATTGAACACTTAAAATATGTACATTTTTAGTGTTAATTATTCTTTAATGAAGGAATAAATAGGAGATAAATAGAGCCCAAGTCCTCATCAAAAATGTAAGAGAGCTCAATAAAATCAGTGGCTTTTAGCAGTTCCCTTATTTGAAGTTGTGTTTGATATGGTGGAAATCTGATGTAACCAAAATATTGAGTCAGCCTCTGGGCTTGTTCTACAGGCAGATTAACATGCATTTGGGTGACTAGCTAGCTTTCTGCTTGCCTCATTTAAATTCTGTGCTGCAGAGGTGAAGTCATTTGTATGCAGTCCACGCTCTTCATGAGCAAACGCAGACTGTGTGCATCTAAGAGTAAATCTGAGTGAGCAGTCTGCTTGTACTGTGCAATGCCCTTCATCATGACCATGGCTACCCCACAGATAATGGGGGATAATGCCACATTTGCTTGTCTGTTTATGTGTAAAAGAGTTCATTTCTTTGTATCATACATACAGGTTCGTGTGTTATTGTGTATTCTTTTAAAAATTGTTTTAGCAGCATCAAGCAATCCACCAGCAAGAAAATAAAAATTTTCTTATCTCAGGGAAGGAAGAATCAATACTTACATATTATGTTAGTTTTTACGTGTATGATTTTATTTAGTCTTGAAGTTAAACTAGAGCATTTTTAGCATGCTCTGTCTCTTTTAATAAGAATCTTAAGAATCTCTCACAATTAGGCAAAGTATGTCTGTGTTCGTGTGTGTGTGTGTGCGTGTGTGTGCTTATGTGTATTATATTAGTCACTATTTTCCCAAGAGCCTTAGCAAATAGTTTATCATTTTTATAAATAGAAATTTCTATCATCTGTCTATCTATCTCTCTATTTATCATCTATTGACCTAAGGGATTTTTTATGAAGAGTTGGTTCAAGCAGTTATAAAGTCTGGGTTGTCAGATAACATAACTTGAGTCAGAGCCTGAAGAGTGACACATGAGTGCCTCATAGTTCAAGTCCTGGTCTATTGATGGGAGAACCATGTCTTATCTAAAGCCATGTAAAGAAAGTGAATCCTCTCTTCAATTTTTCCCATGTAGGCCTTCCTCTGATTATATAACACTCAACATGGGGAAGGCATTGTACTTTAATCAGTCTCCTTATTCACATATCAGTTGCAATTACAAATATAATCAATGCATGCCCAGAGAAATTTAGGACCAAGTATCTTCATGCATGTGGCCCATGTCAGTTGACCCATAAAGTTAATGATCACAATATAATAAAACATGTTTCCCAATTCTCACACATATCTAAATATACTGGAAATATAAGTGGTATGGTGAGAATGGTGCACTGTAATAGTTTGGATCTGAAATGTCTCTCTCATGTTCATGTGTTTGAAAATTTATCCTCCAGCAGGTGATCCTGCTTTTAGGGTTTGTGAATTCTTTAAGAGGTAGGGCATAGTTGGAGGAACTGGAATATTGGAGGAGAAAAGAGTGTTGAAGATGACAGTCCAATCTACTTCTAGTCTGAGCTCTGTTTCCTGATCTGCCAAGGTGAGCAGTCACTACATACAATGTCTGCCACTTAGTGATGTCCCAAGTGCCCCGAACAATGAGCTATAACAAATCCTTCATCCCTTACCTTGCTTCTTGCCAGTACATAGTCACAGGGGTTTTGACAAAAGCAACAAATACAGACACTGAAATGAGACTCGGAATATCTGTCTTTGAGTTTTTAGCTTTGCTGTTTTTCAGTCCTTTAAACTTAGCAAGTCATTTGATTCATGGAGCTAAGAGTAATGAATAACATACGGTCACATATGTTTAAGTTCCATTCATAACTGGACTGTAGAGGTCTTGGATTATAAAATCTGTGGAGAGAGTATTGGTTTCAAATTCTAGCCTCTTTGTAGCCATATACTCTAGAACAAGCCACCTCCTTCTTTGAATTTCATATCTCTTATTTGTAAGATTAAGGACCCTCATCATAGTGTTGCTATAAAAAGTAAGTAAAGTGGTTTGTGATAGTGTGTAGGGTTACTCAATAAAAATTGGCAGTTATTATAACACTGCATCATTCGAGTAATTTTTCAAGAAATTTTTATCAAGTTTTATGATCAGAAAAAAAGTGTATTGTGAAAAAGAAATCATTACATTCCAGACAGACATAAACATTTCAACAAGGACTGCCAAATACTTGAATATTCAAAAGTATATTTTGAAGTTTAAATGCACATCTTTTAAATGAAAACCCTCTCCCACTGTATAATAAAGACTTCTATTTCACAGAAAGGATTAATATGTCATACAGGCATTTAAATGAATAATGGTTAGAATAATTCAGGCAGTCCACACTTTGTTTAAATGACTATTAATCTATCACTTCAGAGTAAACATCTAAAAATTGCATGAGTGGCTTTATTGATGGACTGAAAACTGGAGACATGATGAGTAATAAAATCTCTAGGTTATTATAAGACATAGGATGTGGAAAATTTTCTCCCACAGAAGATCATTGCTTTAGAAAGAAAGGAAGCCTGGGGATGTTGCTTAGTAATAGAGTAACCAGCACACACACACACACCACACAAACACACAAAGAGAGAGGGTGGAGGGAGAGACAGAGATAGAAACAGAGACAGAGAGACAGAGAGGAGGAAGGAACAATCAATATTGCAACAGAAACAGCTCCAGTAATGGGAGACCTGGCTTTTATTACATGCCTGTTTACAGAAGTAAATGGAGCACTGTTACTCACTGAAGTATTAAGTAATGGTGAGAAGGAAGTATATAGAACAAATAGTTACACAGCCAAAGGATGGGAAGAAGTCACAAGAAATACTATCATCTAGACATAGCAAGGCCATTTAACTCATGAACTCACTGTAGCTGTGGTTAGCTGCACAAATGCTGAACAAGATGGGGCCCATCAGCATTCTATCACTGATGAGGAAGGAATCATGAGGCCCTTCCATTTCCTGTGGAGCTAGTCACAGCTTATGGTACTGAGGGAGGTGGAGTAGCCATTGGTAAGCTTCCTGAAGCCCAGTAAATAACTCATTGTAATACTCTAATTAAGCTCACTGGATCATACAATCACACACACACACACACACACACACACACACACACACACACACACACACACACACACACAGGCATCAACATAGAAGGAAGACTACTTGGCTTTTAAAGCCAGGCAGTAGTGGCCAACATCTTCAATTCCAGCACTTGGGAGGTATAGGCATGTGGATCTCTGAGTTTCAGGCCACCCTGGTCTACAGAATAAGTTGCAGGACAGCCAGGCATACATAGAGAACCCCTGCCTTGAAAAAAGTTTAAAAAGAAGGAAAGAAAACACAAACGAAGAAAGAAAGAAGGAAAAAGGAGACTTTATAAGATAGCAAGGAGAAAAACAGTCGTATGACTGTTCAGACAGAAAGCTGTGTCAAGGCTTTGCCCGGACTGCTGTAAACAAGGAACACTCCCCAGGAGGCTCAAATAACAGAAATTTATTTTCTCGCAGTTCTGAAGCTTGCATGGCTGAGATCAAAGTGCCAATAGTGAGTGCTCCCAAAAGGGCTAGAGAGAATCAGCTGTGGGACTCTGTCCTAGGTGCTGAAAAATTGTCAGCCCTGTTAGGCATCAAGGAACATGGATACTGCCTTTCTCTCTACCGTCATCCTCTTGTGCATTCTTCTTGTGTGTGTAGTCTCTGGATCCAAAGCTGAACTTATTATAAGGATAATAGTTGTATTGTATTAACTTCACCCTATTTGTCTTATCTTCTCCAATTAACTGTGCAAGAACTTTGTTTCTGATTACCTCCATAAGGGCTTATCTCCAAATAAAGATAAATTCTATGGTAATAGTGTTAGGAGTTCCAAATTTGCCTGGCCTTTGCTTTTCACTTTAAAACTACCCTGGAGTCCATGCCACCTGTCTTTTTTTTTTTTTTTAAGGAATCTGTGTAGTGGCATAATTCCTCTAAGGAGCTGAAAGCATTAGTGATGTTTTATGCAAATTAAGCATGAAATGAATAGTTCAATGCTTTGAAGGTTTAATGTGTTGTAAATGCTATTTGAAATCCCCAAAATGTTTATATATACATTATATAAAAAGAAAAAATACAGCAACCAAGTCATTTTTTCATAAGTCCTTCCAGGGATTCATTTCTGGTTGGGTTTAGATTTTAGAATAGTTGTGTGGTCTACATTTCCATTTTTCTTCTCTTATTTTGCCTTATTTATTCCATTTCATGGTGATCTACTGACAGGATGACAGTCAATGGAGTGGAAATCATTTGTACAGATAAAACTCTATGACGGTTGGAATCCTGAAGGATGGGAAGAAAAGCTCTATGAGCCTATGTAAGGAAAAACCAAATGTCTTTTGAAATAATGTACTAATCACTTTCAAGCCTTACTGAATCCTTATAAAGACCGAATGTTATAAAATTCATTATTCTTTTGATATTTCTGCTAGAGCATTTGGCCTGTGAATTTATCTTTTAGTTTAGTGTCATTCTTTGGGTCTGGATGATTTTTAGCTTCTCGGCAGCTACCAGTGTCTACCAGGTCCCAGAAAAAGGACCGGGTTTTCAGTATGCTTGTACGTTGCAACACATTGGAGCTGCTAAACCTATACAGGTGTCTAATTCCTAACTTAATAGATTCTAATTATAGGTTTTGAGATTAAGAGATTTTTAATTAGCATAAACAATAATTAATCAGTACCAGACTCACACATCAATAACCTTTGCCACATATTTCCACTATTGCTACAGTCCAAGGACTATTTCTCTGTGGGTTTTGGGCTAACTGTTGCCTTGCTGATAGATGAAACCTTGAGTTTTCTAGGAAGAGAGTGGGTGAGGTAGAAACCCAACATGAAGTAAAGGACTCTGGCTCTGTCCAGTTGGCTTTGCCCTGTTGAATGTATTTGGATTTAGGAAAAGGGAAAAAGGGAAAGATAAGGCTAAAAGAAGATGGAAAAGCAAAGTAGCCATAACATCCCAAATTTTTCCCTTGTGCTTCAAATGTGAATTGCAGAATTTCATCAGAGATTCAAATTTCCCCAAGCCAGAGCCCGTTTGTGCTTTTGTGCTTTTGTGCTTTTGTGCTTAATTATTTTAGATTCTTGTGGTCATCTGTGATCAAGGGAAGAAGAGGATAGATAAAGGCAAACGTATCTATCAGACACTTGTTACTGCTGTACAAATAGGAAAGAATACAAATCTATGAGAAAGGTCATGAGATTGGCCTAAAAGTAATCACATTCCCTATTGGAGAAGCACATGGTAAGTGAGAGCCAGACACATAGGTTTTTTTTTCCTTTCTAACTGCACATCCACTGAATATTTCTTCTGTTCACTAGGCATGAAGTTACCAAATGCATTTGTACAAAAAAAGTCAATATTTCTGCTGTCAAATAATTTTCAGTGCACTAGAAGAAATAAAAGCTAAGCTAGGATTTACAGTGCACTGAGCTAAACTCATATAAAAGTTCTAAGGGATGCATTGGGGAATAAGAACCTCAGTCTATTTATAAGCATAAAGAAGGAAGTATTTGAGATGGAAATTAAAGGCAAGCTATGTACACAGGCCTGGTGAAGGCATCCTTATTGGTTTAAATTGCTAAGTCACCTAAAGTGTAAACTGAAAGGATTTTACAGGACAGGCTGTTTTGTTTGCATTAGCTCCTCAGTCTGTGAAAAGAGTGAGAATAAAGAAAATCTTTGTTAAGTCAATAGCTCCTGTTTTTTTACAATATAAGAGATGAATTGGGTTTTGTGAATATTTTGTATAGAAGTAGTGTTGTCATGTCTGCATATTCAAATTACCAACTTAATTATGATATAGAGGGCAATTAGTAATTAATCATTTCAACAATGATGGGGATATTATCTATCTGGTCAACCAAACTAATTACCTATTAATGTTTAGGCTTGTTTATATAAGGGAAAAAAAGAAGTACTTTTGATGATGATCATGTTCATAGCTAAATAACCTTGCCTTGAGCATCATAGTGGCCTCTCCATGTTCAAGCCTACTGTAAGTTACTTAATTAATTCCCTCACCTCTTTCTTTTTCAAGTTCTCTGTGTGAAAAAGATCAGACATATAGCTTTCTGGCTATCACAGCTGTATCATAAAAATTCTTTTCTGCAAGAAACCAATTTAGCCACCAGTTCCTTATGTCTCACGTTTCCCTCACATTTTGGCCCTCTAATCACAATCTGTTTTCCAACTAATTAGTGTTGGGGCAACTCAGCATAGAACCTCAACTTGAAACTGCTGATATCATGGTGAGAAAGCACTTAATCAAATGACAAGTGTCTATTCAATAAGGAGTTGTTATCTGATTAAAGCTGAATGCTTTCTGATGCCCTTGTTCACCCAATAACTACCTGCTTGGAACAGGCTTTGATGTGGCAAGGTTGCCTTTGCTGTGGCAATGCCACCATGTGCATGAATGACAAAATGATGAGAAACTGTGTCTCTCTTGAAAGTTGCAATACTCTTAAATCATTCCTAACTGGCCATTGATCTTTATCAGGAGAATGTCTACAGCTCAGCTTATAGGGACAGATTGTCTTACCCATCGCAGTCTTCAGTCTGTAAACAGTATAGCAGGTCTAATCATGTTTAAATATTTCCTTCATTGTTTCCATGCTTTTTGTAACTCTTCTATCAGAAGAGATATGTCTTCTTATATTTCTGACAGTGCAAAAGCTTCCACTTTGGTCTCTTCTAGAAAAGGGCATGCTGTGGAGTATCTCCTTCTAATTGAATTTTTTCATCCTGGTGAGGGAATCCTTAGGATTCAGGAAGTAAAATGCTCAGAAATCTCAGGATGTTATTTTTTAAATATTTTATTAATTTATTCATATTACATCTAAATTGTTATCCTATCCCTTGTATCCTCCCATTCCTCCCTCCCTCCCATTTTCCCCCTACTCCCTTTCCTTATGACTGTGACTGAGGGGTACCTCCTCCCCCTGTATATGCTTATAGGGTATCAAGTCTCTTCTTGATAGGCTGCTATCCTACCTCTGAGTGCCACCAGGCCTCCCCTGCTAGAGGACGTGGTCAAATATGGGGCCCAGAGTTCACGTGAAAGTCAGTCCCCACTTTCCACTTAACTGTGGAGATTGTCCTGTCCATTGGCTAGATCTGGGTAGGGGTTCAAAGTTTACTGCATGTATTGTCCTTGGCTGGTGCCATAGTTTGAACAGGACCCCTGGGCCCAGATCCGCCCGTCACAATATCCTTGTAGGTTTCTAGGACTCTCTGGATCATTCAATTTCCCCATTCTCCCATGCTTCTCTCACCTAAAGCCCCAATCAGATGTCCTCCCCTCTGTCTCACTCTCCTGGTAAGTGAAAACTTTCATGGGACATGCCCCTTGGGCTAATGTCCAGATATAAGTGAGTATATACCATTTGACTCCTTCTGCTTCTGGGTGAACTCACTCATTATGATCATTTCTAGTTCAATCCATTTGTCAACAAATTTCGGGAATTCCTTGTTTTTAATAGCTGAGTAGTATTCCATAGTGTAAATGTACCACAGTTTCTTTATCCATTCTTCTACTGAAGGACACTTAGGCTGTTTCCATGTTCTGGCTATTATGAATAAGGCTGGTATGAACATGGTTGAGAAAATGTTCTTGTTGTATGCTGGAGCATTTTCTGGGTATATTTCAAGGAGTGGAATAGCTGGGTCTTGAGGAAGCCCTATTCCCAGTTTTCTGAGAAAGTGCCAGATAGATTTCCAAAGTGGTTGTACCAGTTTGCATTCCCACCAGCAATGAACGGATGTTCCTCTTTATCCACATTCAGGATATTATTTATAATTACAGTGTCACAAGGCCTTCCTCAAAGGTTATGTTAGTAGTAAGGACCACAGGGAAGAAGAGAATGTCCAACTTGCAATTCCTGCAGGTGGCACCAGGGACTCTAACTATTGTGAGTCCTCACCCAGGCTACAGCAGACTTTGACTAATGTGGCTGCCTTTGGGTCTCCATGTTCTTTTGAGCTAACTCTTCAGCTGTCCTCCCAGAAACAACCCAACTGGTTGCAGAGTTGGACTTCTGATCATTACTTTGGTCTAATACGTTGTCAGTTCCCTATTTGTTTAAGTCTCCCTAGAAAGAGTCACATGACAGAGAGACATCTTGGGAACAGTGAACCCAGTCTTGAGTCCTTGAGGGAGACTGAATATTTACTTTATTCTTTATTTTATGAGTATTTCTTAAGATGTTCCATTTACCAAAACAAAAAACAAAAATGAACAAACAAACCAAAACAACCAACTAAACAAACAAACAAAACCCAAATCATCGCAACAAAATGGCTCTCAACTTTCTAAGTGCTGCAACTCTTCAATACAGCTCCTCATATTGTAGTGACCCCCAACCATAAAATTATTTGTGTTGCTACTTCATAACTGCAGTTTTGCTAGTGTTATGAATCATAAGGTAAATATTTTTGTAGATAGAAGTTTGTCAAAGGGGTCGTGACCACCATAATATAGTAAGTATGCCTTGCCAGGTGCTTCTAAAGTGCTTCTTAAGGGCCTCAAAGTTTAAGCTTGTACAATTATTTACTCTGGATTGAAACATTCCCTTGTGGAGAAGAGGAAAAATCTAGTCAAAGTGAACAAGATGCATCTGTCCTCTTGCCAGGTTATAGAAGCAGGAAAGACTTGTTGGAAGAAGAAGGCTCTTTGGTAGGACTGCATGTGTGTGGGGAACTCGAGTGATGCAGCATTCATGAATTGTCACCCACAGTGGGTTGGAAGTTTTGGTGATGCTGCTGCCTTTGAGTGACCCATGTCTCTACAGTAACCTCTCACTCATGCTCTTGTAAGAAACTCTAAGCAACTAGTTTCGCCCAGCTGAACTTACATGGCATGTTTCTTTGATCCTTTTGGGGAGAATGAATTTTTGTTCACATCTACCCAGGAAAAGTCACAGAATGTCTTCATCTGTAGATAAAGCTTCAGAAACTTTATTTGTGGCTCAGGTACCATGATTTTCTCCTCTGCAGATTCTGCAAGGACACTGTACAGGAGCAGAGTGCCCTGTAGCCTCAGTTTCTATGCTGGTAATTAAAGATTAGTTTTCCATCAGACACTACCAAGCTACTAATTCACATGTGATAATGAAGCCTGGGATGGGCTCTTCTGAAGCAAGTTCAGGCATGTTAACCACACTTGGTGAAACATTGATAATCCGCCCCATAAGCATCAACAGTTCTATTCTAGCCAATTGAGAGCCCGGTATGAACAGGCAATGGACACTTTCATGTATTATGCCAAGGCCAGGGCATTGCACTTACAGGGCTGCTCCCAAGCAGTCAGAATGAACATGGCTGTTGTTAACAATGAAAGGTTTGGTATGGGAAAACGTGATTCATATTCTGGCTTGAATTATCAATAGCTTCATGGCCTTGACTACAAATTAACTTACTCATAGTGGTGATCTTATCAGCAGCCAAATACAGACAAGAAAAAGAATTTTCAGAATTTATTTAAGGGAAAGATATTATAAATGAGGTACGCAACAAAGAGCCCCACATATTGCGGATTTTGTAATAGGCAGCAGTTAGTATTGCTGTCATGATCCAACAAAGACGATAAGAAAGCCTATAAGCATTATTTTTATTGGACAGTGTGTCTTCAGTGTACCATAGAGTTTAGATTTGAATAACTTGCCATATGTGTGTGAGACACACTGAAGAATCTCTACCTAATAGGCTCATTTACCTTCTCTGTGACAAAGCTCTGACTCAAACACCAGTGGACAGATGCCTGCTGATGAGGGCATCATGTCAGAATGGCAAATGATTGTTAAACCACTTCTCTGTCTCTAAACATTCGGTCTCTAGAAGGAAGAGAAGGAAGAGTGGATATTTAACAATGTTACCTTCAGATGTCTCCTTTCCTAGTCTGCATGCAGACACATGCTTCTGGAGAGAAGGTGTTAGTGTCCTCAGCAAAAGAGGAAATAATTCAAGTTCTATAGACAGGTGATGTGGACACCTATAGAGAACAGAGGCTTATTCACTGTATTTACCCAGAGTTAGCCTTTTTTCACTCTTTTAAGATTCTTTATTTAATTAAGCAATGATTGCAAATTAATACAGACATAAATGCACATATGTGAACATATACTGATGGCCTTAGCTATGTAAACTTGAGCCTACTGCATGTCATTTATGTGCTGTGCCTCATTTTTTCATAAATGTAAAGTGAGAAAACACAGTAGTTCTGCTTTCAATACATATCATGGGAACAAATCAGCAGCCTCAATATTGCTTTAGTGTTTGCGCAAAAGACATCTGCAACCCATCAGACACACGTTGATGATTCTCAGTTGGGGCCTTAATAACATCCTCTGGAGATGGGCCGATAGAACCTGCCTATAGAGCTTAGCAGATATCTCAAATCCTGAATAATCAGTGGCTGCCTTAGTTTAATTTTGCATCAAAGTGTGAGTCAAGTGGCAACTTAGCCTGTCAAATTTCTCTTTCTAGTTTTATGCCCTAACTTCATTGCTGTTTGTTTTGTTGTATCACACAAGAGATCCATGAGTAAAAATGTTATGTGAATATGTTGTCAAATTCAGCCATCTTTAGCAGATATTTTTACCACCTCTTCTTCTGAACTTAGGACAGTATCAGAGGTAGATCTTCAATAAATCTCAGTTTAATACATGGCTCACATGTACAGGTAGCCAACAATACCAAGAAAAACAATAACAGTGCTTGGTGGGTGATCTAAAGAGCACTTTTAAAAAGTTAGGAACAGTGAGTGCTCTGATAAATTTTCTCAGCAAGGGTGAGTTTTAGCTGTTTCTTTGAATAGCATAGATGCTTTTAAGTTTTAAAGAAACACCTGAATTCTGAGACCAAGTAATTATGCAACTTGGAAAAAATTAAGCTAGCATTTTCAAGGCAGCAAAACCTGTTTTACAAGAACAGAAAAGTCTTTGCAAAGGAAGGTGTAAATTCACATACTGGAGATACTGGGTGTCGAGCCTAAAATTTTGAAAATGAGAAATTTTGATGAATTTTCTGCGAGAAGCAGCATGCTAGTTTTTTTTATGAAGCAGGAAATACATGGAATAAAGGTCAGCCTCCTCAGGCAATCTGCATAGAGCCAGGATAGTTTGTGCCCAGGTAAGCTCCCAGGGATACTGTGTAAAGCTGCGGCAGGGAGGGGTGATGCAGCTGGTGTTATCTAACAGTGTAGAGATTCATTATCACGACGGAAACTACCATTGGATTTCAGCAATTTTTGAAGAGAAAACAGTTATTCAGACATTGTGAGTGCTTCTGAGTTGTTTCAAAGTTTTGTTTTTACTTTAAGCTATTGCTTCGTGACACAGGTATTGAAGTTTTGAGTACTTTTCCAATTCGCAAATGCTTTCAACGCCTGTAATTTTCTGAACAAAATTTCAATGAGATAGAGCTGAGCAATTCAAATGATCATTTTGGATCTCAGATTTGGGTTGGTTAAAATGGGATAACAAGAGGTAAACAGCAGTACACTAACAGGAACATACACAGTCAATGGTGGCTCCGGAGAAGACATTCACAAACGTGGTACTTCAGCAAAATTCCCACTGTCCAGTTCATTGCTCAGAACCATCATTTACAGAATATGCCAATGAGTTTGCAACTCCCCAAAGGGTGTTTCCCATAGATTCTCCAGAATGAGGCAAGAACGTGATGACATTTCCACTAAGACTAGAATTGACTAAAGAAAAAAATTAAAAACCTACCCATTCCCCTCAGCATTATGTATTTCTGAAACAACTGGAAAAAAGTATAAGAGGATAAGGTCTCTAAAACCTTGATATTTTCATTCTGCTGACTGATAATTCCTGGGCTGTATTTCTATGATCAGTATATAAACTTTTTTCTCAGTCATTCTTGAAAAATTATGGAAGCAGACCTGAATACATACAAGGAGGTCTACTGAAAACAGAGTAAAATAGTTAAAATTTCAAAAGGGTTTTCAGTAAATCTCTGTCACTGAGGAGATGGTGTGCCTGAGGTTTGATGGGCATGAGGAAAGCAGTTGCCTTGTTTAGAGTATATATCTGGGGTTTCATGGTAGAGCGTCTACTCATACATCCTGAGACTGCAAATGTCCCGTGCAAGGCTTCTATTCTCATGTCTCTGTCTCATGTAGAGACAGTTTAAAGTCACAAGCTCCTAAGATGAAAGCTAGAGTAACTAAATCATAGCCTCGCTGGAGTGTGAGGAGATGGGGGTGTGAAGTGATAGTACGTGCGCAGAATGCCTTGTAATTAGGAATCAGTACTTTACTTGAATATTTTGCGTTAGTATCTATATAGTGATTCAGAGGTATCACCTGACTTATTACTTATAATTTACTTCTTTGTTTGTTTGTTTTCAGTACAGATGGTTTTTGTTGAAAGGTTATTAATATTTAGTATTGACTCATATGATTATTAAAGCAGCAGCTATTCCTTAACCTGCTATTATGTAAAATAAATGGACACAAAGACCTAAGACCTGTTATATCTTTTATAAGCTTAAACCAATGGGGCTAAGCAGACATTAACCTTCTAACCTATCTTGTCTACCTCACAGCTTAAAATTCCCATAAAGACTTGCATGTGTTTTCCCATTTGGGCTGCTTCTTTCCATCACGCCAATCCTCAGCGTCCTCCTGGCCACACCCTTCTAGTTTACGCTGCTAACTCATGACTCTTCTCTTCCTCTACTCCTCTCTCCTTGTGCACCTTCTCCGACCCCCAAACCCCACAAGCCTTGGCTTTGCCTACCTCTCTTCTGGCCAGCCCAGGCTATCAGCAACTTTATTAACCAATCAGGGACAATTGGAGAGCAAAGTTACACAGCATCACTCGTTGTACATGAGAATGTGTTTTTCCGGGGTATAGCCAGATCTTGGGGGACAGTAATTACAATTAAATATCTAGCTCCAGATGAACCCCCAACAGTTTTTTTTTTAAACAATGACATCTGAAAGCCAATTTCAATGAGGAAAATAAAATCCTGAAGGAATTAATTAGTTCAGAAAGTCATTTATTTTTATATTTAATTCATTTAATATTTAAATAATATCATTTATAAAAGCATAACATTGACACAAAACAATAATGAGAAATGTGCAAGACCTCTGTACCTTTTCTAATTGAATTAGGATCTGAGAGAGTAGATTTGCTTATTGAAGCTCATGTAAATAAGCCTGGGTATTTTTTTTTTCATTTGGTTGGTCATATATGGTATAGGCTATAACTAAGTCACTTGTGGTAGTTATTTCTTCCATTTTGAGCTATTATAGTAATAGTACAATACACTGGGTGTCTTCAAAAACAAACATGAACTTCTCATAATTCCAGAGGCTAACAAAGTAATGTGGGTCTCTGTGAGGGTCACATCTTTCTGGTTTATAGATGAGCTGTTCTGTGTGACCCCAAATGGCAGATAAAGATCTCTGCGCTTGTCTTTGATAAGGGTATTAATCTCTCCATGAAAGCCTTACTCTAATCATGTTAATCTCCCCAGTGGACAGGAGAGTTTTAATACATACCTTTTGAGAGACATGACACTAAGACCATATCAGTCGTTGGGAGAACATTAGCTTTCACTGGGAGCTGGTGAAATGGCTTAGCAGGTAAAAATTGAATGTCTTTCAAGCTGATAGCCTGGGTTTATCCCTGGAAGCCACATTAAAAAGATAGATAGAGTGGAGAGATAGAAGGCAGAGAAAAGAGAATCTTCCAGAAGCTGAAAGAACAATTAACCCAGAGTAATAAATAGTATAGCAGAAACAAAAGAGACCCTGACTGGACAAGATGAAGAGAAGCCACTTTTGCAAGTTGCTTTGGGACTTCCATATGTAGTCCGCAGCACATGTCTACCTGCACACACACACATTACTATATATATTCTCTAGAAGTAAGAGAATGATTGATAATTTAACTGAAATCTGGACAAGTTAATCAAATGAATGTTCTATGAAAGAAGATATCTAATTTGTAAAAAAAAAAAAAAAAAACTAAGAAAAAGGCATTTATAATAGCATTTTCCAGCATAAAATTTCAAATTCATATTGAGGTTAAAATTACATATATCCACACAAATCCTTTGAATAATAAATGTATGTGTATTCTATCAAAAAAAAAACATCTATTAGAGTGCTCACAACTACACTGAGCACCAAGTCAGAAATGTCTAATGCCAAAGGGTCATCCCTGAAGACATACCTACAGGTAACATAATACAGCCCGAGCATGTTATGTTTACAAATACATATATACATAACATTACATATATCCCTGCAGAAACAATGAAAAGAAAAAGGCCATGCGTTCGAAAGAGAGTAAGCAACGGTATATGAGAAGCATTGGAAGGAAGAAAGGGAACAGAGAAATGTTATAATTCCAAAACTCAGAATTCGGTATCTACAGGTTGTTTATAAATTGAAAAGGCAAAATAGAAAAGCAAATAGATATAATGAAATAAAATGGATAACTTAGAAGAAAATGATAATATGGTTACCTGGTAGAGCTTTATATAATTATGACCACAAAAATGTACCTCCTCACCTAATAATACAGAGTCATTGCACAAATATGTTCCTGAGTGAAATGACCCCAGAGCCGGATGAGTGAGCGCATTGCATCACTCTATGTCATCAAAAGCAGACCGCAGCCATCCATGCTGCTTAAATCCACAGAAGAGGTTCTTGCTCAGAGGAAGCAGTGACGGGAAGTGCACGGCTGGCTTCATGGGCGATGGATGGTGTCTGCTCCTAGATTTGGTATAGTGCATTCAGATTGAGAACATTCGCTGCCCTGTCCTCTCTTCTCTGTGTTTTATCAATCAATTAAGTTGGAGGTGGGGAGATTTCGGGTGGAGGCAGCAGCCACGGCAGCTGAGAGGAAAGTAAGTAAAGTCAGACTTTCAATTCCGGAAGTTTCCCCAAAGTTGTGCTGACACTCTGAGTTCACTGTGGGTGTTGTGAGGGTCAAGCCCTTGTTAAATAAAAAAATAAAGGGAGAGGTTTGAAGTGACAGATGTTCCAGGGCACCAACTACATTTTCAAATAGAAACCTGGTGGATGCAACTAGAAAATACAGAAGAAAAAACCAGCAGGGAGTGACTTTCAAAAACATAGGACAGAAAATGGCTCAGAAACTCTGTAATCCACAGCTTGGTTCTCTTTCATCCAAGAAAACATACTGTGTCTCAGGCCAACGACACACTGGAGGCCCCGCCATTGATGGTTTAAAATAAGCTGGAGGCAAGAGGACCTAACAGGATCAAATGGAGGTGCCCCATGTGAAGCCATATACTCTAAATCTGAGTTATTTCAGGTTTGGGTTGAAAAGGAACATTATACTTAGCATTCCAGCTGAAGTAAATGGGTAATATGTGGCCTAATGCTCTTATTGGAGAATGCTAAGCATGTTAATTTAGTTTAGAATAGGTACTAGGATTATAGTTCATTATGTCTAAAAATAAATTCAATACATGGGCCAGGTTGACAGACACAGCCCTGTGGCTAAAAAAATTACAGCTTATGGGAATGTGCCCTACAAGGGTTAGCAGGTGGGTGGAGGAAGTCTGTTTGAAGGCTGCTCCTTTCACCTGGCTTCCCTGGAATGCTCCCTGGGTGGATCACAGTTAATATATATTTTGTTCTCTTGGGATGATGCCACGTGTTAGCTGTAGGTGGATCATTCCTGGTGAGCATGTATTCATGGTACTATCTGTTTTGTGATGATTCTGCGTCTGTTGCTTTTGTTATTTATTCACTGTTTAGGTCTTGTATTAACTTATTCATGATCACACATTGCCTAATTATAATGCGCTGTAGGCAATGGGTGATGTAGGCACCTATACAAACATACTTCATATTGTCCTAAGACAAATGAAGAACAATGAAAGATTTGTGGCCATGAAAGACCAGACAGAGTAAGTATGCTGTAGGACTAACTGCAAGGCTAGTGATGAAATAAAGTGGAGCAGTGGTTTTCAAGCTGTGGGTCACAAACCCTTTGGGCATCAAATGATCCTTTCACAGGAGTCTCCTAACAGCATTGGAAATATAATGCATTTACATTAGGATTCATAACAGTATCAAAATTACAATTATGAAGCAACAACAAAAAATAATTTTATGGCTGGGGTCACCACAACTGTATTAAAGAGTCACAAGATTGGGAAGATTAGGGACCACTGAAGCAGAGACTTTCATCAGGGTGAAGCAAAGGGCTTACAGGAGCCATTGTCCTAAAAAAAACACTGGGACAAAGGTGGCAAAATGAAGTGATCCCCAACTGGATAAAAAGAGATGAACAATGTGAGGGCCTGTATAGGGAGAAACAAGTTACCAAACTTGTTTGGAACTTAGACTGTGACAAAGAGTAATGAATGAAAAAAGAAAAGAAAACAAAAGAAGAGAAGAAGGGAGGAGAGGAGAGGAGAAGAGATAAGATAAGACAGATGATGGTGGGATTCAAAAATCACCTTTGACTCCAAACAAGAATCACAAACAACTCTGTATTCGGAAGCAAGGCAGAAGTGCTTAGAATATTCCAAACCTCCTCATGAAAGTTACTTGGAAGTAGGGTCTATGGTAATCTTATGAGGCACCACAGTAGAGATTCAATATGTAACTGAGGTGCTGGGCTGTGGGATGGTTCAGCCAACAAGCAGCATGGCTTATATGCAAGCATTTAGACATGAACTCAATGAAACACTGGGCATGGGGATGCCCCCTCACTTCAATTAGTGAGCTTCAGGTTCTAGTGACAGAATATGTCTTTTTAAAAAACAAGTTAGAGGGGGGAGAGGAGGGAAGAATGGAGGGCGGGAGGGAGGGAGGGAGGGAGGGAGAGAGAGAGAGAGAGAGAGAGAGAGAGAGAGAGAGAGAGATCACTGCAGTTATCTTGCTGGTCTTTCAGAGGACCAGTGTTCAGTTCCCAAAGCCCTTTTTGGGTGGCTCAAGTCACTGTAACTCAGACTCCAGGAGATCTGATGCCCTCTTGTAGCTTTTGCAGGCCCATGGATATGCACAGACAAAGAGAATAACACAGTGACATACACAAGACTCATAATAAATGTTTAAATAGATCTTTTAAAAAAAACAAAGTGTCACTGGGGGTGGCGGTGCATACCTTTAATTACACCATTCAAGAGGCAGAGAGGCAGGTGGATCTCTGAGTTCAAGGCCAGCTTGGTCTCTAGAGTGAGTTCCAAGATGGCCAGAGCATCACAGTTTTTGAAACCCTGTCTTAAAAACTTAAAAAACAAAACCAAAAACCCAAAACAAACAAACAAAAAAAATCAAGGTACCCTTAACATTTCATTATTTCCTGGTTAGGACAATATAGGGGTGACTTCTACAACCAACAGACATTATGTAAGTATTGCAACATTTTTCTTTACAAATATTACCACACAATAATAGAGTATGTTTTATGACTCTTTATGCTCATGGTAGCTCAGAGCTGGAACATGACTGATAAGGTTTAACAGCACAGACAAGCCTGCCAATCACACACGTTCTTCAGTGAGTATCAGTGTGGTTATCGCATGGCCCTTGTATATTTCCTTTTTTAGTAAACTCTCCATGCATAACCTTTGCCCTTTAATACTATGCTGTTGGTACTTTTATTGATTTTTAAGGATCCTTTGTATATCGTAGAACACCTTGCTTGGGTTTGCGTGTTTGTTCTCAGTCTTGCCTTAAAGAATGAGAAAGCAAAGACACAGCACTGATCTCCGTTGATAGCTTCCCCTGCACAGCTGCACAGAGAATCCCTTTGCAGCTAGCCCAAGCACATATCCTTCCAATCATCAAAACTGCCAATTTGGTGACTGCATGGGGACATCAGCAGATGAATTTCGGCTTGTCTGAGGCTTTTGCATGACTCCTTTTTTTCTTTAATTGCATTTTTTTTTTCTTTCCCTGTTTGTCCTTTGACTTTGTCCTCTGCTTGGAGAGAGGTTCTGAATTTTTGTAGCTCATTTTAAAAATATATTAATATATATGAGATCTGAGGAAAGGAGGGAGAAAGGGTATTGGAATGCATGTAACAGCATATGAATATGCTGTCTGAGGGAAAGAGGGGACCTACCGGAGGGGAAGTGGGGAGGGAGTGAATGAAAAGGAAGCATAATGACATGTGCGTGTGCATATCCCATAAGGGTAGACATTATTTTGTATGTTGACTTAGAAAGGTAATGAAAAAATAATAAAAAGAAAGAAAATCTATGTAATTATATTGACAATTCAAAGTAATATTTTTCCTGCATTCTTAAAATAGCTTCTCACATATTTCTATACACAATACGCAATTATTATCTCAAGTTGAGGCCTCTAAATGTATATTTTAATCCCACTGGCTTCCTGTTATACAATTTAGCATCTAAATAAACTTTCATGAAGGCATGCAGTTCTTTTAGCACCATAGTGTGTGGTTACAGGGATCCTGGCCTCTTAATGAGGATGGTCAAAGGCTATATCAATTTAATAAAATGTATGAAAAAGAATTAAAAATACTTGGAAAAGAAAACAGATTGCTTGTTTTGTAGATTGGTGGTAGAATACTGGATAATGTCTCTTCCTCGCCATATATGTTCTGCCTCACCTTCCTGACTGGATCATTCTGGAAGCGCGCATGCTCATTTTCCCCTGGGCCTTTTCAGTTCATAACTTAGCTCTTTCTATTATCATCAGCTTGTCTCTAAAAGGAAACACCATGATGGTCTGTTTTCTTCCAATACTGGCATAGTTGTTTCATAGTCTCGATCCACGGAAATATACTTGGCTACTACATTTACATAGTCTGTCATGGATGTCTTGTGGTAAGTTCCTCACACCCCGTCCTTTCAGTTCTCATATTCCTCTCTCCTTGTCTTGGAATGTCATAGAATGAGGCGTTTGTAAGTGATTACCACTGCCTGCTGACAAAGGCTGTTTGCTCAGGATTGCACAAATGGAAGGAAGTACAGCTCCAGCAAGCCTGTGATTCAAGGATTTATCTTTGAAGGGTTTCTTTTTCTTTTGTTATTTTCTAACACACACACACACACACACACACACACACACACACACACACACACTGCTGCTGCTGCTGCCAAGCTGATGACAACAGCGAGGAAACAAGTTTCCCTCCAACTTTCTCAATGTCAGTTGACATGGTAAATATAAATATAGCTTTATACTTACTATTATGTGAGGAAAATATTGATTGGTGATGCCTAGAATCCACATTGTTTTGAGTACAGGGAATCATTAGGCCAGTAAACACTCCCAATATACTCTATTTTCAATTAATTTATTAACTAAGTAAATAGTTAATTAGCTTGGAGGTGGGGTCCTGTACTTATCTGGTAAGTTCTTTTCTACTAAGTTAAATTACCAGGCAATTTGCTTTTTAAAGTATATGTTAAGACTGAAAACCAATACCACTCTCTGCTAAATATTCCTTTTTCCTTCTTTTGTGCTTTCTACTCACTGAGTCCTCCCTCTAGTGACACTGACCTCTGTCCTTCTGTGTGTTCTTGGAGAGATGGGAAAACCAGTTTGAATATGCTCCAAATGTTCGGAAGGAGTCTGGTTTTTTGTTTTTGTTTTTGTTTTTTTTAACTAAAATGATGGTTTTTAATGGGAACCAGAGGTATGATTACAATTACGGTAGTCTGACACACATACACACACACACACACACACACACACACACACACACACACACAAACACACACACACACCAAAACAAAACCAAAAAAAAAAAAAAAGAAAGAAAGAAAGAAAGAAAAAGAAATCCATGGGCAATCGTGAATTGAAAGTTTACAAAATAACAAGGGTAACACTGGGTAGAGGAAGAGCTGTTCCAGAGGAGTCTGTTGATTCTGCCTCAAACCGTCGCAAAGGTCAGGCAGAGCGTGCCTCCTAGCATCCCAGTCTTGTCTCATTCTCAGCTTTATTTTGAGATGAACTTCCATCTTCGCACGCTTGCTCTGCCCAACGGGAGACATGAGACATGATGCAGTTATGGTGAAATCTCACAGCTGCTTCAGAGTGCTTTGCTACTCAAGAAAACTCACTCAGTAACTATGAGAAAACTTACTGTCCCCTTTAAAATATGCTGTGATCTACTTTTTGAAAGATAGAATATGGCCAATCAGAAATTTTCTTCTTTCATTTTGTCTTCCCTTTTTATTCTTCTCTTCTTCCTTCCTCCCTTTTTCTTCCTTCCTCCTTCCACTCTTCTGTTCCTCCCCGTCCTTCTTTTCTTTCTGCCTCCTCTCTTCCTAATGGGAAATAGTCTATAAGTAATATATAAGCTATCACAATTCAAAAATCTTACCCAGTGAGAGCCATTGCTGATTAGAAAGAACATGGAATTGCTGAAGATTCAAAACCACCTCTATGCTATGAAGCTAATGACTGTTGAGGCTTTCAGCTATGACTCTGGCAAATTCTATGGATCTCTCTAAGCTTTTATTCTCAGACTGGGTGTTTCCATTGGCCTCTCATAGCAGGGCACAGTGGCATGCTCCTGCAAACCCAGCACTCGGGGAGGCAGAGGCAAGCCAGCCTAGTCTACAAAGGAGGTCCAGGACAGTCAAGGCTACAGAGAGAAACTCTGTCTTGAAAAACAACAAAATTGGCCTCTCATTTATTGAACTTAATAAGAGAAAAGTAATTTAAATATGAAACCCTCAGTAAAGTTGGGGGGAAAAGAAACAATTCTATCACAGTCTTAAACATGCATTCAAATAGTAACACAAATACTAACATAGATCCTGGGTGGTAGTCAATTCTGCTTACAGACTCCGTGAAGCAATCTAGAAACAATGATTGTCTCCTATCCCAAAGCAAAAAATAAAACAAACAGACAACAACAACAAAAACCCAAAGATTTTATATAATCTTGTTCCTCTCCAATATAGTCAAAGTAGGTTTAATCTAAACAGCATATGCCCTCTTTCCACAAATTTTCCTTTAAAAATACTCTGGCTGTTTAGATTAGGTGAGTATTTCCGCAGGGGTTGTCCAGCAGTTCTGTTGATGGCTGAGGAACATGGTCCTCCCTATATGGCTAAGTTCTGGAATGGTTCAAGAGACTATATAAGCTATCTCTCCATCACAGGATTGAGTTAAGAGGAAACTGCAGTTACAGGATTGGGTTAGGGATCTACAAAAAATATTACTTTACCAGGTGGGTGGGAAACACACTTTAATCACCCTCTGCTTCCTCTCCGCCCTCCTGTCCCTTTCTCAGTGTCTACTCAGCTGGGTCTCCAATAAACGGCTCCATCTTTACTCTGTTCTCTCCCCTTTTTATTTCCTTTCATATTTATCTTTAAAGAAGCTTAGAAAATGCCTTTTGTTACTGCCAGCACTTAGCAGGGTCCTGCTGAGCAAGTCAGCTCCCAGAGGCTTGTCAACACTTCCTGTCAGCAGCCAGTTTCCTCACACTTTGGCAGCCAGACACATGCCCTGAAATACAGTTCTTTCTGTTTCTGAGGATGGTGCTCAAGGAGCTGGGCAGGTAGTCAGGAGCATCTGGTGGGAAGTCTTCACTAATGAGGTGGGTTTTGATAGCACTGGCACCCTGTCAAGGCTAGGGCTGGAGAAACAACTGAGGCATGAACAAATGGGTGGATAAATTACTTGATTAAATAATTTTGGTCTGCCCCAAAGGCTGGGTTAATAGGAAACAAGATACTTTCTAGTGGGGAAAAGTAAAAACAAAGTTTTCTAGTGCACTAAATTTTTCTTAGTATCTGAAAATATGTCTGTAACTGTGCTGGAATAAAATGGGAAATAATTGGGACCAGCGAGATATAGTCTACCCAGTAAAGGTACCTGCTGTCAAGCTGGATGATCTGAGTTCAATGTCTGGAACCACATGGTTGAAAGAGAGAACTGACTCCTGCAGCTTAATACAAATGCACTGTGGCATGCACTGATATATGCACACACACACACACACACACACACACACACACACACACACACACACACACAAATGCATGTTATAAAAACTGAAGAATTGGAAGGAAGCAATCTAAATAGAGCAAAACAACTGTGAAGCACCATAAAGTGTGGGTATTCCAGGGCAAAGGCATAGGAAAAGGACTTTTAATCTGGAATGGGATTATGACTCTCAGAGCTGTTGTGTATAGCAAGGGTGTTTCTTGCTGTACTTGATGCAGACCACAGATGCCAAATCTTTGCTGGCAAGTTCTCCAACATCAACAGAATCAGGACATTCTTCAGACATTGCCAAGGCTCCTCTGGGGGCATAGCTGACTGTAGTTGAAAACTCTGCTCTAGAAGAGGCGTGCTTTAGAGGAGAGAGTCCCTATAGTCACTTTAAGAGATGGTCAGTACACACTGAACATCACAGACTGTCATTGAGAGAAAGGCAGGTGCCAGGGCTCTATAGAGCAAGAAGTCTTGCTATTGCTCAAGTTAGAATCCAAGCTCTCACCCAGCACCTTGCTCTCTGGAAGCTGAGTTCCTGCCCTGACACAAAGCCAGAGCACCATGCTCTATCCAGTTCCCTTCTCTCTGCTGCAGACTAAAACGAGTCCTTAAGTCAATTGTCAGTTTCTATTGTTAAATGGAAGTAATTAGAACATGTCTCATCCATCTCTCTTGGTGAGACTCATGTTCCAACCTCCTATCAAAAGCAACTATTTTCCTAGGCTCCTCAAAAGTCAATCCCAAAGTTTTCATAATCTCTCCATTAAACGTATTTGCTTCACCAAGTTTCAGGGTTGGCATTTTTGTATGGCTGAGCTGAGGTTAAAAGACAGCTGAGCTGCTGAGTTCCAGTGATGATTAAAACAAAAAAATAAAAATAAAAATGGGAAGTATAGCCTTTAAATCTTCATGAGAATAGTGTTACCTGACTAAGAATTCAAATGGATGTGAAAGCATGGCTGGTCAAGAGGACCTAAGTCTTTTCCCATGACTCCACTTAGGAACTAAGGCATAGTGCCTGCATCTCAAGCCTGGTTTAATGAAAACAGATGATCTCTTGAGAACTGTGAGGCTGAGCATCTGTCATCACCTGTTATTGAATCTGAATGTCACATACAGGATTTTTGTCTGGGAGGTGGGCATGCAATGTCTATAATATACTAATGTGCATATTATAGGCATCTGTATGTTGACCAGGTTTTCTATCAATGTGTTATCATTTTAATTTGCAAATTGTCTTCCTGGTATTTCAAGTCATGCATACTTTCTATTTGGGGGCTGAAGAACTCTCATTAACTATTGGAAAACAGAGAGGATGCTTAGATGCTGCAGCTGAGACTACATCTTCCTGCTTCATTCCCATAGTCTTCCTAATGTTCTCAGCTTCTAGACAAAAGCAGTAGGGTAGTGTTCTATCTTCAGTCTTCTATCAGCAATGGCATACTGATGTGCAGCTTAAACATACATGTTATTATTAGAAACTTCAACATTATTCCAGCAATGTTTTTCAACAGTGTTTTAGGGTTTCCTACAGAAAATATAGCTGTCCATTTACATTCCCTGTAGGTTTTTTGTTAAAGAATTGACTTATGTGTATGTTTTAAATATTTGTCTTAAGAATAAATGGATGCTTTCCTCAGTTATATCTCTCATTTGTTATTCTTGAGGGTGGCAAATTGAGAATTCTGATGTTTGTATCTCAGGCTCCAAGCATCATCTTCCATCATCACCAGATTTTAAAAGATACTTCTTCCCTGTTGTCTCTCTCTCTACCTGTCTTTTAGCTCTGTTTTATTTTTTTCACAATCTTCACCCTCTGATATGTTGTTGGTTTCTAGGAAGTGTTTTGTCCATTTTTCTTCCATTAGAAAAGAGGCTTCATGGAAATTTCAATTCACCTCTGTATTCCCCATATTCAAAATAGTGGCTGTCATGAAACAGCAACTCAAAAGTATCTGTTCAGAGAAAATCAGTGGGCCTATGTGCATTTACCACACAGAACATCATTTTGTTGAATTCTAATGTGAACTAGGTCAGTAATGTTTTGTTATTTTGGCTAGATTTTTTTCTGTTTGTTTTTTCATAGCATCCAAAAAGAAACATTTATACTTTTCTTATGATACTTATACTAATTATTTAGTGTGATTTTCTTCTGTGGCTTGGATAGCTAAGGACATCATATCTATGCAGCATATCTGCTAATTCGAGAAATACTGCTATTATGACAGCAGCAAAATTTTCAAGTGGGTTTTATGTCTTTCCGCATAAAATATACATTTATAGTTATAGTTCCTGTATGTTTTTTTGTAAAAAAATTTACATAGGTGTATATTTTAGAGATTTGTAATAAATGTTGGTGAGGCTAAGAATTCTGGGGGCACTGCTTGACAAAGTTCCAGTGCCTGGATACCTTGGATTAACCCTTTACTGTGGAAATTCCTGTTAGAGGCATCTCTCCAAAGACTAGAATTAAAAGTTAGTAAAAGCTGATACTAATAAAAACTAGTAAAGCCATTGGTGATTCCCTGGGAAAATATAGCTATGCAGAAAATTAGGTCTCATATAAAACTTATTCAGATTCATTGTTAGATTATTAATTAATGATTTTGGTAAATGATTTAGAGGATTTTAGAAGAATTAATAAAGAAGAAAATTTTAGGGAAACTTTGAAAGCTGACAAACTATAATTAAAATCACCAGGTCTATATGCCCAGCTTTGGAAACGAGGAGCTAGTTTAGAAAGAAAAGAGATCCTAATCATGCCATTATCAACAGACCTTGGTGCCTACCTAAAAACAAAAGAAAACAGTTTTAAAATTCTAATGTTCCTTCACAGGATTATAGTAAAGGTAGAAATTGCATAGAAGTAAACATTCATGATGAGGTTAAAGGAAGACATTGGAAACAGTCCTAAAGTCCTAATAGTTTTCTATTATTTACAAAACCACAGTGAAGAAAGAAATTGTATTTATACAGAAGTTCAAGATGAAGTCACAGAGATAGGCATGTTGGCTCAGTGAACTGTCTGCCCTTCTGAGTAAACTTGACAGGCCAGGATTTTCCTGGTGTTATGGAAAGACAAAAGGACAAGCTACTTCCAAGTAAAACGGCTACATAGTATTTTAAAATGATAGCTTGATTTTAAATATAAAATAGGAAAATAAAGGATTAATTAAGGGCCAGGAAGATAAGTTTAGAGTACCCGGTGGAGGGGTTGATCTTTGATCTGTTAACTATATGCCAACTTAAAATAAAATCAATAGAGTCGCTTCATTTAATACCTTTTGTAACCTCAAGGCTTTATGATGCCAATCATAGAGAAAGAATCTTTTAAGTTAAAAGAAAGCTGATTTTATCCTAAAGTTAATTTCTAGTTCTTAGGACATTTTCTGTTTGCTTGCTTTCCCCCCCTTGTTTCTATATACTTACATAACCAAAAAATATTTCAAGCTGTGTAATCAATGATTAAAGGTTTTAAAGAAATGGTTTTGTGTATAAATAAAGCATACAAAAGACACAAGTTGTCAGAGCACGTAAAGCCATAAGGCTTCTTCTCTCTCCTGTCTCTCATGAAAACAATTGAATGGTGTCTGTGTCTGATTCTTTCTTCCCTCGTCACTGCTACATACACCCTTCTTTGGGAGCTGACCCTCATCCGGAGCTGGACTCCAGCAAAATATCACTTCTTTTTTATTCAGAATATCTTTATTATTTTTCTATTTATTTCTATGTTCCTTGCTAAGGTTGGCAAATTCTTGTCCTTGGAAGCCCACTTACTTAGCAACTTTATTAGAAAACACTGCTGGTTCCTATCAAATGAACACGTATCATCTATTGACTTAATTATGTGTATTATCTTTTTCCCAAAAAGTGATATGCTTATAGCGTTGTTCTAGTGGCAAACTATTACTCTATTTCTTTAATAATTCCTTAGTTGGATGTGCTTTGCTTGTGCTATTACACTTAATTTGAAAATCTTTTGTTTACAATTATTGTGCCTTATTAGCAAATCAAACCAAAATCTAGTTCTCTTTTGTTTGTATGGCATCATTATTAGATTTTGGTAATAAGGTTTTACTATTACCACCAAATGAACTGAGGAAATTTCCATTTTGTTTTGTGGCCTGGGATATGATAACATTGAAGTTGTTTTCCTTAAGCTTATATAGAAACAGTTATAAAATTCATGGTTTTATGTAGTTCTTTGGGCTATTGTACCATAGAATTTTCAAATCTAAGGTGTGACTGCTTATAAAATGTCCTATTACTCTATGTATTACTGAACAAGATATTTGAAACAAGATAAACTTATCACATAAATGTTTATTTTATTGTTATTGAAAACATGACAGTTTAGACATGTAAACATAAATTGCACCCTATATGATTCCTGGGCATGGATAAAAGAAAGCTGAAGATAACTTGGGACTTCCTTTACATTCAGACTGGATTTTTCTTTTTTCTTTTTTTACCTTAGGATAATCAATATTCATGTTGACTCTATTAGCAAAGTTCCTTATGATTTTATTTTACTCATTGCATTCATATTTACTTCTCCATACTTCTGAGCGGAAAGATAAACAGTGTCACTCTTCTCAACTCCACATTTCAAACTCATTTGTTTTTTCCCACTACTCGTGTACCACCCTTCTGAAGATTGTCTGGAATGAGCAATTTGCATTTCTCTCTGCTTTCCAAAATGCATACCTCCTTCTGAGAATATGTGATTAAGCTTAGCTTTTTACTAAACGTTCATCTCCTAGTGAAAATGCATCAGGCATAAGTAGCAATGTCTGAAAGAGTTCATTGTGCCTTCCCATCCTAAATCAAATACACATAGCCCTTCCTGACCTCTATTTTACCCATGATGATGGTGAGAATTTTCTTTTTCAGTCTTCTGCCAAATATAGATACTCCAGTAACACAGACACACAGACACATGCACACACACGCACACTCACGTGCATATGCACTCTCGCGCACACACACATACACAATCTTGCCTTTTTAAAAAGTGAGGCCTTATTGAGTTTTTAAGGCACTATATTTCATCAGCAGACGTTGAGGTTTGATGAATGCAGGAATTACTGAATTTTCTAAATCATCCTAAATCTTCCATCATCCCTGTAGGAGGAAATTAAAGACAGTATTTTTTATTTTGTTTTGTTTTCATTTTTATTTTCTGTTTTTGAGACAGGGTTTTTTTGTGTAGCCTTGGCTATCCTGGACTCACTTTGAGACCAGGCTGGCCTCAGTCTCACAGCAATCCTCCTCTTCTGCCTTACTGAGTGCTGGGATTAAAGGCTTGCACCACCATGCCCATCTTAAAGACAGTATTTTTAATGGACTCCATTTTTCTACCTGGAGGAAGACCAACCTGTTTGATCATTTTGTACATTTGAACTATCCTATCCCTGCCATCTGATCCTAAGAGCCATTTTCCTCTTTATTATTCTCCCTGAGCTACAGTGAGATCTGGAGAGTATCTAATTTCAACAATGACAAGAAATAAGTCTGACATGGTTATCCCTAGATCACTGTCTCTGGAAAGGAGCCTGGGAAGTCATTGCCTTCCTCACATCAAAGACATGCAAGTTCTGGAATCTATGTGTGGAAGTAGCAGGGGTGGGAATCTCCTCTGAGGTTGTGCCATCCTATCTCAGGGAGATTCCCACTGTTCTGCACCCCAGATCTGAAACTGCCATATTCTGTCCAATTGCTGTAAGAGGAGAAATATCAGAATATCAACACACACACACACACACACACACACACACACACACACACACACACACAGACAGACAGACACCGGTTCCTTAGGAAAGGAGAATGACCAAGAGATGATGTGTGGTATCTCTACAGTACAATATCGGCTCCTAGTCTTGGGAATGTTTCTATGCTCACAAGGGAGTTGCCCTTCTTCAAGCATCCACTAAAGTCCAAAATGCCCTGTCTTTCAGAATATATGATGTGTGCATGGCAAACTGAGAGATGTGAATGCACCTTACTTCCCCTTTCCTCATTACAGAGCCAGCTCCCTCTCTGAGGTCAACAAGGCAGACAAAGTGACCAACACTGACCATTAAGAAAGAAAACCTTAGAGCAATAGTTCTCACCCTTCCTAAGGCTCTGTGTGACCCATTAACATAGCTCCTCCTGTTGTAGTGATCCCCATCCATAACTTTCATTACTACTTCATACCTAGAATTTTGCTATTGTTATGAACTATAATGTAAATATTTGCTATGCAGCCCTCAGGTTAAGAAACACTGCCTTAGCGAGACTGATAGGAGCTGGTCCCCTAAAGAAGATACCATTCTAAAGCGTGGGAACCCTGGCCTCTCACTCTCCTCCTCAGATTCCAGTCCAGTACTAAAGGCCCCATTCTACCTCATGCTTTCTTGTCCTCTCATCCTCTTTCTTTTGTTTGTTTCTTATTTTCATTCTCCTGTTTGTTTCCAGAACAAGATGTAGCCTCCCAGAAGTCACCCACTTCCTTCCTCTAACAAGGCCAAATCTCCTACTTTGAATAATCTCCAATAATGTTATCTTATGTGAACTCATTAAGAGAAAAACCAGTGGTTATATCAGAGCTCCCCGTGTTCTAATCATCTCCGGATACACCCTCATAGATAAGTTCAGAGTATTCTTTATTAATTTTTTAGGCATTTCTCAGTCCAGTCAAGTTGACAGTAACGATTAGCCATCATAATACTCAGTAACAAACATTTGGTGCATAACACACTTACAGGTTAACAGCACCACTCCACAATGTACCTTGTCTACCCATGATGCCCTTGAGATAACCTACACCAGCACACACTGGCAAGGTTGCGAATAGTCTGAGGTTGAAGGACACTGTTGACACGCAGTCAGTGTAGTGATTCTTCACAGAGGAGTCATTGAGAACAGTTTGATTCTCTAAGGTTGTCTCTTCTTCATTTCCATCAATCAACCCATAGTGAAGACTCAGATGTAGAGAAAGAGATACTTTGTCCATTCCCCTGATTTCAAAATGAGGACCTGATCAAACTTACCTCTTCTGGAGTTTAGGTGGCAGCCCTCTGTGACCCTTCTGGTTTCCAAATTCAGCTCTACCTCAACCTAAAACTGAGGGCAGTGATGATGCAGAGCAGGCTCATACCTGATGGCCTAGCCCAGGGTACCTTCGATACCAGCCCCTTCAGAGCAATCACTGTGTCACTCTGAAATAACAATTAGCAGTGAAATAGCAACAGGCTTTGTACTTATGTAGATACCGATTTAAACCCTCACCTTTAGCGATTAAAAGATATGTGATATAAGGCAAATGAATACCTTCCCCTGAATCTTAGTATCATGTTCTACAAAACAAGAAAATGTCTAATAAATGAATGTATTTTAAACTCTTGGTCCATAATAGTGAATCCATGGCTCAAAAAGTGGCAAGGTACTTTTTGATTGTTCTTTGTTTTCATTTTTTGTAGACTTGAGATAATGTAAATGCTGAATAAATATCAGTTGGATGGTGGGCTCTAGGATTTGGCAGAGGACAGGAAGATAATAAAACTTATTTAGACATCAAGTTCATGAACTCACTAAAGTCTATTATTCTTCAACTATATATTTTGGATGCATGGCTCTTCTGACTAGAAAGTAAGCTTCTACCTTCCCTTTTTAAAAAAGATTTGTTTGTTTGTTTGTTTATTATGTATACAGTGTTCTGCCTACATGCAGACCTGCATGCCAGAAGAGGGCACCAGATTACGTTATAGATGGTTGTGTGCCCCCACAGGGTTGCTGGGAATTGAACTCAAGACCTCTGGAAGAGCAGTCAGTGCTTTTAACCTCTGAGCCATATCTCCAGCCCTTCCTTTTAAAGGGGAGAACTCTTTGGAGTATGAGCTGAATAAGTGTCCTCTTTCTCATTTTTACAATTACAAAGGTTCATGGGAAATCTACAAATGAGATTGCCTAGCAACACTTTAGCTTGTTTTGTTTCATGGATAAATGAATAATTCTTGAAAGAAATTCAACCAGATATTCATTGAACACAAATTATTCTGTCACTTCCTGTGTTTCAGGAATTGGTTATAAAAGATATGGGAGCCTTGGCTGATGTCCGTGGAATATTACGGTTTGGAGCAGTAGAGTGACAAATTTGAAATTAATATAAAGCGGTGTGCAGTGTGCTGTGAAGGAGATGCATATAAAGTTCAGGGACAACGGAGGCAGAGGGAAGAGAATAATCATTGCCTGTGGCTGGCAAGCTCACTTCACAGAAGTCTCCTGTGAGATAAGGTTGACAGGATGAAGAGGAATCCATCAGAGGGAGAAGGGAAGATGGTGGCCTCTGCTGCAAAGGCATGAGGGCTCCCTTTATCTGAGGAGATCTAGAGAATGTGGGGAGCCAAAGGGATTTCAGGAGTTTCTTTTTCAAGTTTGATAACCCAGCCAGCTATTCCACTATGGTTCTAAGTTTATTAGAAATGTGGTGCTCAGAGAAGACAAGTACCAAACTCTGCAGGTCCTGATCTTCCTGAACACTCTAGCTTTGAAGAGTGTGGGAGTACAGAATATGCTGCCTCATAGTTTCCTTAGAATGGACTTCGTAAGATTGGTGTGTGTGTGTGTGTGTGTGTGTGTGTGTGTGTGTGTGTGTGTGTGTGTGTGTTTCAATGACTGTGTGAAATAGCAATGTTGATGCAAAAAACACTTTGTCCTTGAATGTAAGCTGAAAGGTGAAAGAATTTCCAAGCCCCTTCAAGGTCTCAGATTTCCTATGAATAGGTATGGGAAGTGTATTAATCTACCTTTTACAGGTTTCCCTTTGGATAGCAAAGATGGTGGGAAAATAGCTTCAATGAAGTTATATTGCTCTCAAAATCTCCAAGGAGACCCCAAGTCTATTCAGCATGGTAGTGGTATCTTTGTCAGTAGATTGCCTGAAATTTTGAAATTCCATTATTTATACACAGTAAAGTTCTCTGAATCTGCTTGAAAAGAGCTGAAATCTTTAAATAAATTAACTATAAATGAAAACATTCCCTTGGTAGGACTAACCCCAATATCAAAAAGAATGCATCAAACATTCCCTTTACAATAGGCACTTTGAAAAATCTCATTTAAGTTGTACAGAGAAATTGATAGCTTTTGATGAGAAGGAAGTATCCTGAAGGCCTCATGTTTTTTTTTTCCAGAATGGAGATAACCTTCAGAAACCATGTGCCCCCAAACCACTCCAAACAAGTGCTTCTTAACACGAGTCCACATGACTCCCTTTAGGTTGCAGATCAGATATTTATATTACAATTCATAACAGTAGAAAATTACAGTTATAAAGTAGCAATGAAATAATTCTACGGTTGGGGACCACCACAACATGAGGAACTGTATTAAAGGGTCACAACATTGGGATGGTTGAGAACCAGTACTCTAAACTACGAGTGCTGACCATCAGTCATAAACTACTGATGCTCCTGTGCACTGTGGAGGATTGAGCAATTCTTGTATTTTGTATCTAGAGGAAGAAACAAGATACTGTTTAGTGAGAGCCAGAAGGATAGGCATTGAGTTTAACTCAGCACCAGTGATTTACCACATATGCTAGCCATGCCAAAGGACTAAGTCTTCCAACTTATTCATGTTAGTAAATAAGTGGGCTTCCCATATACATTATAAACTTCAAATATTGCTTAGAGGTACAAGCAAAAATAGATCAGGTCCATTCTTCCTATTAAATTTTCTGTCTGAAAAATGTTTGGCTAATCTATTAATATGAGGTAATTCAGCCACACTTTCTTCTGAATTCAATGTTTCTCATAATAGAGATTTATGGGCCTCAATAAAGGGTTCGCTGCAGTAAAAGGCAGAACAGAGCCCCTGCTGTACTGATCACTCATGTACTCCGTGTCCTGCTAAGGAAAGGCAAAGTGTCCCTGGGTCCTGTGAAAGGCCCCCCAAAACAGACATTTGTATTCACCCAAGTTTCTTGGACATTCCAATGTATTTGCATCTTTAATATTTCACTCACTATTTGGTAATATCAATGATTTCAAACTCAGCTGCTAGCAAAACTCAGCTGCAGCAGTTCTCAAAAACCAACCATGGTGCATTGTTGGTATATCCACCTGCAGCACTGTTGGCCATTGAAAGCATTTGTTTGCTGTGCTTCACCTAGCATGAACCCTGGAATTCCATGGTGGAAATATGCTATGCCTTGTAGAGAAAGAATAGGGAGAACTTTCATCTCCTCAGTTCATGAAGGTACAGAAGCTTTTGCAGAATTCATTTTTCATGTTATCAACTTGAATTTTTTCCCCTCAAAAATAGAAAGCCAGCAGTTACAAGGGAAAACCAGGCTGTGCTTCCTTATCAAAGAGCAGCAGCTAAAATAAATATATGCATTCATCAAAAGGGTCCATTGAGTCAGTTTCAAAAATATGAAGCCATATTTGTGTTGGATAAGAATAGTACAGTACCTCCCATCCCTAACTCAAATAGAAAGTCAAAAGCTTAGACCCACGGATTGGTAACAACACTCAAGAGGGAGAGGATAAAGTGCAGGAAATGATGGAGCTGAAACTAGATAAGGTGGTAGGTGTAGGTATTGATGAAGTTAGTAATAATAGTTGTTCCCAATTCCTAAAGCAAATTTATCCACCCAGGCATTCTTTGATCCAATGTTTGTGTGTCAAGCATCCTTTTCCTAATTCTGGGTGGGTGAGAATGGGTCAGTTAACAACAGAAAGGAAAAAAAGAGTCCCCATACTTGATCTTACCTGGGGATACTAGTACTGTACATACCTATTGGCAAGCAGATAAACTGATCATTTCTGATAGTGAAAATACCAATCTATGTTTAGACTCCAACAGCAGCACCACCTAATGCTAGGAGTGAAGGGTACCAGTGGGAATGCAATATGGTGCAGCCACTTTGGCAATCATTTTGGTCATTTCTTAGAAAGCTAAACATACTCTTTCCGTACCATCTGACCATCATGCTTCCAGAAGTTTACTCAAACGAACTGAAAACACATCTATACAAAGCCTGAAAATAGTTGGCCCAGATTCATTTGGTATTACCAAATATTGAAAGCAGCCAACGAAGGGCATATTCACTTCCTCCATGGTATTTTATACATACAGTTACTTTCTGAGGGGTACAATTTTATGAAAGACAGCTGAAATTCAGGGATGTAGTCTTTTCTTTCCTCTTGCTACTAAAATACCAGACAACAGCATGATAATCAGGAAGGGTTTATTTGGGCTCAAGGTATCGTCACGGCAAAAACAGCAGGCATGGTGGCGTGAACATGAGGTGCCTGGTTGCATGTGGAAGCAAAGAGAGACGGCTGCTGGTGTGGTACTTGCTTTCTCCTGTATATTCTGTCTTCTGGGATGATGCCTTCCCTGTTCAGTGTGGGTCTCCCTTCCTCAGTAAAAGACAGAGTTACCCTGTGTATCACTGGCTAGCCTGTAACTCCATCTATTTTCAGTCTGGACTCAAACTCCTCACCCACCTGCCTCTGCCTGCTGAGTGCTAGGATTAGAGGTGTGTGCCACCACTGCCCACCAAGTAAATCATTGGCTAGTGGGAGTTTTTCTTCAGTTTGGAAAAAAAATCCACACTTTTTTATTGGGGGTTGGTCTGGTCCTATATATCATATAGTTAATTATTTTATTCCCTGAGGCCTGCTTGATATCTTCTATAAGCAAAATATCAAGTACCTGAAATGACATTTATGAACTTTGCCTCCCAAATTACCCCTGAAAGGCTAAGCAAAGTGCCTACACCAGGGCAAGGCAAAAATGAGGCAGGCAGAGCTAAGGTTTGCAGGCTCGGAGGACAGGAGAATCACAGGAGGAAGAGTCACAAGGAGTTAGCACGAACAAATTGCATGTGGCTGGGTGGAGCCTGTTCTGAGGATTGGTGATAAAGAGGAAGCATTCCCAAGGAGAAACTAGTACAAGTATCTATGGGATACTCCATGGGATATACCCCAGGTGGGAATTATTAGAGCAATTGACATAGGATGTGGGGCTCTGAAGTAAAAGAAGCTTAGGGGGGTAGTTTCTGCCCAGGCCCAGAGTTAAGGTATACCAAAACTCTAACACATGTCTGTGTCTTTTATTGGTATGGAAGTGGGTTACCGTAATTATCTTAGGTGTTAATAGTAAATGTAGCAACCAATTTTTCAACAATACTTTTTTTCCTCTCTGTTAATTCTAAAGTAGTAGGGGCTTATGTCTCAGGCCTATGATCTTAACTACTTGGAAGACTGAGGAGGAGGAGGAGGAGGAGGAGGAGGAGGAGGAGGAGGATTAGAAATATAAAGCTTGCTTGCTCTACAAAGTGAGTTCACGGCCACCTTGGGCACTATATTAAGATCCTGTCCCAAAATTGAAAAGTGAAAAAGAGCACCAGGAATGGAACCCAGTACTACAATGCTTATCTAACATTCACTGGGCCCTCAATTTAATCCCTAGTGTCACAATAAATAACCAAATAAATAAATAAATAAATAAATAAGCAAGCACACTTCTTGGGATCCTTTCATAGGAGAATACTTGATTAGTTTCACATAGTTATGAATGTTATTCAAGTCTCTTTGTGCCTCATTATGAGTTCTCTCTCTCTCTCTCTCTCTTTCTCTCTCTCTCTCTTTATCTTTCACTCTCTTTCTCTCTCCCTTCCTTCCTTCTTTCCTTTCCTTCTTATTTATTTTATATGTAGCAGTGTTTTGTTTGTATGTCTTTCTGTGCACCATGTGAATTAGAAATCCTGGAACCGGAGGTTCAGATGGTTGTTAGCTGCCCCTTAGGTGCCAGTCCACTCCTGTCACCTTGTAGGCTCCAGGGACTAAACTGACAATCAGGAAGCCTAGGTCCTCTGCACGTATGTTATGGTTGTATAGCTTGGTATTATTGTGTAACTCCAACAGTGGGAACAAGGACTGTCTCTAACTCTATTGCCTGCACTTGGAACCCTTTTCTTCCTAATGGGTTGCCTCCCCCATCCCTAATATATGAGGGGATGTGCCTAGTTCTGTTGTAATTTATTATGCCATGCTTGGTTGATTTCCCTGGGAGGCCTGCCCTTTTCTGAAAGGAAATGGAGGAGGAGTGGATCCAGGGGTGAGGGGAGGTGGAGTGTGGAGGGGATTGGGGAAAAGGAAGGAGGGGAAACTGCAGTCAGGATGTAAAACAACTCTTCCTTAACACATGCTAGCCCTGGGCTTAATCTCCATCAATAAATAAATAAATGTGTTGAAAGTAATTAGAGAATTTAATAATATGAAAGAAAAATATTTTCTACAATAGTTTTTTTTTCTTAGCTTTTCGAGACTGAGTTTCTCTATGTAACAGGACCCCTGGCTGTCCTGGACTCACTGAGTAGACCAGGTTGGCCTTGAACTCATAGAGATCCACCTGCCTCTGCTTCCCAAATGCTGGGATTAAAGATGTGTAAAACCACACACAGTCCACAATAACTTATTTTAAAAGGAGAAATATTTTATAAAATAGACAAAGAACTCTTTGTCTCTTGAAGAGAAAGAGTGCTCCCTAACAAATGCCTGTAATGTCATTAAAATTATCATTTTAAAAACACCAATTGACTATGCTAATTTTTCCACTTCTTTTTTAATGTCTATATTTTTATTATAATTTATGTAGATTACATCCTAATTGTTCTCCTCCTCACTTGTATCTTCTCATTCCCACCCTCCCTCCCTCTTTCACACTATTCCCCTCCCCTAGACCTCTGACAGAAAGGGACCTCCTCCCCCAACATATGACCACAGCCTATCAGGTCTCATCCACATAGCCTGCTTCCCCTAATTCTGTGTACCACCAGGCCTCCCCACCAAGGGGAAGTGATCAACCTGGGGGCACCAGAGTTCATGTCAGAGGCAGTCCCTGCTCCCCCCACAATCATGGAGAACAAGCTGGATCTGAACAAGGGGTCGAAGTTCACTGCATGCACTGCCCTTGGTTGGTACAACAGTTTGTGCAGCTCCCCCTGGGTCCAGACCTGCCAGCCTTGATGGTCTTGAGGAGTTCCTGGACTCTCTGGGTCCTTCTATTCCCCCATTCTTCTATACCATTATCATCTGGAGTCCAGCAGTGATCCCCAGCATCTATAACTCATTAAAAAGGTATGGTAGTGGAATAGAAATAGACTGGGTGATCAATGGAATCAAATTGAAGACCCAGAAACAAATCCACACACCTATAGATACTTGGTTTTTGACAAATAACCTAAATCCATACAAAGGAAAAAGGATAGCATCTTCAACAAATGGTGCTAGTCTAACTGGATATCTACATGTAAGTAGATACATAATTATCACCCTGCACAAAGCTAAAGTCCAAGTGGATTAATGACCTCAACATAAATCCAAACACACTAAATCTGATAGAAAAAAACACTTGGGAAGAGCTTTGAACTCATTGGCACAGGAGACAACTTTCTGAACAGAACACTAATAGCTCAGGCTTTAAGATGAACAATTAATAAATAGGACCTCATAAAACTGAAAAGCTTCTGTAAGGCAAACGACACTGTCTACAGAACAAAACAACAGCCTACAGACTGGGAGAACATCTTCACCAACCCTAAACCTGACAAAGAACTAACATCCAAAATATATAAATAACTCAAGAAATTAAACTCCACCAAACCAATAACCCAATAAAAAATGGGGTTCAAAGCTAATCAGAATTCTCAACAGAGGAATATCAAATGTCTTGGGAAGCAGAGGCAGGCAGATTGCTGTGAGTTTGAGGCCAGCCTAGTCTACAAAGTGAGACTAGGACAGCCATGGCAACACAGAGAACCCCTGTCTGGAAAAAACAATAAATAAATAAATAAATAAATAAATAAATAAATAAATAAATAAAATTAAAAATTAATTAATTAATTAAATCACTGCCTTAAAACATGTTTAGCCTAGAATTCTAAATGTGATGCTATCGATCGTACAAAAACTGTTCCATTCTCTTTTATGGAATGTGTTTTTGAACTATATATATGTTTCTAAGGCTCCAAGTTAACAGGGATAAACCTTAACTCCAAGTCTTTAAGTATTAAGATAAACTGTGAAGAAAGCTGTATATTTAAATATTCTTTTTTTAAATTTTTTATTAATTTATTCTTGTTACATCTCAATGGTTATCCCATCCCTTGTATCCTCCCATTCTTCCCTCCCTCCCATTTTCCCCTTATTCCCCTCCCCTATGACTGTTCCTGAGGGGGATTTCCTCCCTCTGTATATGCTCATAGGGTATCAAGTCTCTCGAGAGGGTCCTAGAAACTTACAAGTAGAACATTATGAAAGGCAGCTTTGGGCCCAGGGGTCCCAGTCAAACTAAGGCACCAGCCAAGGACAATACAGGCAGTAAACTTTAAACCCCTACCCAGATCTAGCCAATGGACAGAACATTCTCCACAGTTGAATGGAGAGTGGGGAATGACTTTCACACGTACTCTGGTGCCTCACATTTGACCATGTCCCCTGGAGGGGAAGACCTGGTGGCACTGAGAGGAAGGATAGCAGGTTACCAAGAAGAGACTTGATACCCTATTTAAATATTCTTAAGATAGACAAGACTGCAGTCTTGTTGCCTTCTTAATTAAAAGACTGAGGATGTTTCCTGGATCCTCATGTAGGAACTGTAAAAGTAATTTTAAAATCCTCAAAACCCAAGAGGAGCCTTCCCAACAGGCTCAGTTACAGCAAACTATATTCCAGACCTTAGTCACTACCCCTGAGGAAAAAAATAGAGACCTATAATACCCCTTCCCACCAGAGTCCAGCCTGAGCCAATTCTGCCAGGGAACTGTTTCAGATGCAGCCAAAAGGAGACACCAGTTTCGAAGATGCTACGGCCAGAGTGGGACACTGGTCCCACAGCCAAGCCTGTTGGTGAAATTGGCTTATGGATGTTGAAATGCTCACATGCAGGTTTGTTCTCTGCGCCCAGCCACTGGAGGTCCAAGCAGCACAAGAGCTTTAGACACTGCCAGCCTTCAAGCTCCTTGACCTGGTGGAATACAGATGACTCTTAGATTCAGCAGCCTCACCAAACCCAGGGTAATGCTACAGGTCTGTTCTAACCTCATACTCAGGTTCCATGGTCATATGGCCAGCTTCTATCATGGGAGACTTCAGGTACCTTCCCAGCCCTCTTCATATGCAGGAGATAAAACTTTTACTGTCAGGTCTACATATAGTCTGCCTTGTTACCATTCTCTTAGCTAAAGAACAGTGACTACTTACAACAATTTTGCCTAGGTCTTAAGCTTCCATGAAGGTGTTTTATGAATATTGGAGGGTACAAGAAGGTGTTTTAAGGTTGAAAATGTTAGAAGGTCTAAGAAAGTGTTCTAAGAAGGTGTTTTAAGGTTGATACATACAAGTCATAAATGTTAGAAGGCCTAAGAAGGTGTTTTATGAATGCTAGAAGGCCTAGGAAAGTGTTTCAGGTTGGTAAATGCAAGTTATGAATGTTAGAAGGTCCAAGAGTGTGTTTTAGGTTGGTAAATGTGAGTTATGAAGGTCTAAAGGGATGCTTTAGTTCTTCCTGTTGCTATGATATTGTGGTTTAAATTGTTCAAAGTATTGACACTAATCAGTGGAGCTTTGATAGTTATTAATCTAACTATACAAAACATTTCACTATATGATCCTCTCATAGTTCTAAGCCAACGATTTTAAATTTCCTTTTGTTTGTCTTCTTCTTAAAATGTCTCTCATTGTATTAAAATTATATACTTCCAGTCTTCTGAACAGAGGGAAGAAGCTCCTCTTTCATGATGTGTAGTGACACTAAAGTGATCTTTTGCCTTCTGCTCCACAGGAGCTTTCTGTCCTCCCATGTTACTGTTCCACAGAGGCCAGAAAAGCTTCTGCCTTCCCTCAGCTCACCTCAGAGAATTTGTGCTTTTAACACAAAGCACTTTCCCCGAGCCTCTGTTATACTATATGTCTACTGCCTTTTCCTACAATGTGTACAGGCCTAACAATGTGTATTTCACTGCAGATTTCAAACACTGATGATGCTAACATGTCTAAAATTTATTTCTCTTTATAAACCTAAAAGGATTCTTGTAAGCTAGACAAAATCCATCTCTTAGGTCAAATGGAATTCATATAATTACTGCCAATCAACAGTTTCTCACCTATTGCCTATCTTAGAGGGTGGGATTACTTTCCCTTTTCACTGGTTTTGGGACTCCCCTCTTCCTAGCCACCTGATTGCCACTTTTCTGCACCCAACATCAGCTGAATTCTCTCTTCTTCATCACATAAACTCTTCCCTTTGTCCAAGAGACTGTCGACACCTCTCTGGTTCACTGGGAGTGGAGGTACCCAACCTCTTCAGTGACCTACAACTAGGACAGTTCCCACTGGCTGAGAACTGACACAGTTGCCTCCCCTCTACCGCTTAGCCTCTGAAAATTATTATTGCACTAGGTAAGCAATTGTGTCCCTGGGCCGCTCAGCTGCAGAGCTGTGCTCTTTGGTCATGGCCAGTACTGACGAGTCACTGGAACAGTCTGTGCACTTGTTCTTTGGATCACTGTGCATTTTGGGGGACACGCTAATGCGTTACTGACCTCACCTCCCCATTGGAAATGTCCAGATGCCTGTTTCTCCTAGCATGTCTTTGAGATGTCTTTTAGAGAATCGCAAACCCTTGTACCCACATTAGGGGCTTCTAAGCTTACTCGCCTCTGTAACCAAACTTGGATAGATCCAAAACTAAACTGTTCTAATTATTGCCAGCAATCAGGTAAAATGGAAGGAAGCTCCCTATATCCACACCTTTTCTGTTCTCCCATGTTCAAGCCTTTCCCAGGGTAAAATGAAAGGAAGTTCCCGTCTCCAAACCTTTTCTTTGCTCTCCCAAAATTTTCAAGCATTGTCAGCATTGTCTCTGTCCTTATTTTCAAACTTTTTCTCTTTGCTCTCCCAAGAGTTTCAAATTTACACCTAAAGGGAATTTTCTCCCTAACCTATTAACTTTGTCTTCTGCCCACATGCATGTTTCAGTATCCTGCCAGACTTCCTACATCTGAGACATCATCAAAAGCATCTACCCACAAGTGCTCTTTTCCAACCCCAGAAATCATACCAGCTGGACCAGCATTGCTCCTCCTAGCTGGACCTGCATTGCCCTTCCCAGCTGTAGATGTTCTCAGACCCTAGACAGCAAATCAACAGCCTATTCTTCCAGAACCTGGCCAACATTTCAGCCTTTTAAACCCCCTATCACCACCCTACTGTCAGCAGAAAGTAGTTAAAGATGATTACTTCACCCCTCACCATTTGCACAAGGCTAAAATGGTGTGCTCCAGGCCCAGGACAAGCAGCTCCAGGTTCCCCCAGCACTCCTCAGAAGAATTTTTCCTTCACCTTCACAATATAATCTGGACATTTTGTTGCTATTGCTTTTTCTTTCTCTCTTTCCCCCTCACATGGCAGCCAAAAGCTGCCTCCAATGAGACAACATTTATATACTTTAACTTACTTTATATAAAAACAATCCAATGTTCCTCATTTTTTAATTATAGGAAAAAGTAAGAATGTTAGGATTCTGCTTCAGTTTGCCTACCTGTGATGTCATTGCTTACCTGCCACGGGGGCATGGCCCTGCCCAGGGCTATATAAAAGGACAAACCATCCACATGGCTCCCTCTGTACTCTCTTCCTCTTACTTTTCCTCTCTTTCCCCTCTGTTCCTCTGTCTGTGTCTGTGTCTGTGTCTGTGTCTGTGTGTCTCTCTCTCTGTCTCTGTCTCTCTCTCTGTCTCTGTCTCTCTCTGTCTCTCTCTGTGTCTCTGTCTCTATCTCTGTCTCTGTCTCTGTGTCTGTGTCTCTGTCTCTCTGCCTCTCTGTCTCTCTGTCTCTCTCTCTCTCTCTCTCTCTCTCTCTCTCTCTCTCTCTCTCTCTCTCTCTCTCTCTCTCTCTCGGGTATCCCCTCTCCCCTTTCCTTCTCTCCCCATGGTCATTTAATAAATCTCATATAACATAATGTATCTATCATTATTTTATTCTTATATCTAAAAGATGTAACTATGAAAGATCATCCTGAGTGAGATCACTCAGACCAAGAAAGACACGCATGGTATACACTCACTCATAAGTGGATATTAGCCCCACATAGATGTCCTCTGAGAGTCTATGCTATCTTTTTAAGCTTTGGAAATTCACTTTAGGGTACATTATTGGATGGTGGCATAAAAGTATGACCATTTTCACATATCATTCAATTCTGCTTCCCATTTCACACTAAGTGTGGTAAACTGCCTTTTTTTTTCTAGGACTAATATTTATTTTCTGTTTGCAACACACATTTTTCCTTGGGTTTTAGATTTTAGTCTATATTACACGGGTCTCTGGTATTTCCCCATCACATTGCTATCAGGAAGGAGTGTTCATTCCATCTGGAGATAGCTTTGTGGGTTTTTAAATTTTGTTTTATGTGTATGGGTGTTTTGCCTGCAGGTATGTTTATGCATCAAACCTAGGTCCTCTGGAAGAACAGCACATGATCTTAAACACTGAGCAATTTCTGCAGCCACAACAGGCTTGATTTTTAAGATTTAATTCAGGAAGTACTCCTGAGGGATGTACTTAAGCGCCTTCCTGTAGCAAACTTCTGTCTGCTGCCTTCATATTTAAAATGAAAATTGACTGATAAGTATATATCATGGAGTGGATGTAAACATGTTTTCATTTTGATCCCAAGTGTGGGATATGAAACAGACTTGTGTGAGGGTGTGTGGTGTTTGTCCGCTGGAAACAGACTTGTGAAAGGACATGTGGTATTTGTCTACCAGAAGAGGAACCGCCTCTTGTGGGGGCATGGTCATTGTCAACTGATAAACATCCTAGTAGGGACTCTGAGAGGGTGTGTGTGTGTGTGTGTGTGTGTGTGTGTGTGTGTGTGTGTGTTGCTTTCTCTTCCTTAAATTATTCTCACTGCTGAACCACAGCTTATTTTAGTGAATGTTGTGGGGAATCTCAAAGTGTCAGTTCTTCCAGCATCTATAAGGCACTGCTTTAAATCTACTTAATTATAAGGAAAATTATTTCTTTACCTATTATACTGAGTAACTTATCCAGAATAATGCCATTTATTTTCCATTTAAAACATATCTTTTTCCTCTGATATGAGGAACACATTTTATTTTAAAAACTGATATTTACTTTACTTTGAAATTATTTCCTTCAAACATAACTGTTTTCTTTATTTTTTGCATATTCAGTAATAAACTCTCTATTTTCTTTTTTCATTATTTTGCTGTGTATGTGTGTGCATGCTCACATGTGTGTGTGTGTGTGTGTGTGTGTGTGTGTGTATTGTTTGCTTTAGTTTAATTTGTATTGGTTTTGTTTTTAAAAATATATTCTACTAATTTATTCATATTACATCTCAATTGTTATCCCAACCCTTGTATCCTCCCATTCCTCCCTCCCTCCCATTTTCCCCTTACTCCCCTCCCCTATGACTGTAACTGAGAGTGACCTCCTCCCCCTGTATATGCACATAGGGTATCAAGTCTTTTCTTAGTAGCCTGCTATCCTTCTTCTGAGTGCCACCAGGCCTCCCCATCCAGGGGATGTGGTCAAATATGGGGCACCAGAGTTCATGTGAAAGTCAGACCCTACTCTCCACTCAACTGTGGAGAATGTCCTATCCATTGGCTGGATCTGGGTAGGGGTTCAAAGTTTACTGCACGTATTGTCCTTGGCTGGTGTCATAGTTTGAGCAGGACCCCTGGGCCCAGATCTGGCCACCATAATGTTCTACTTGTAGGTTTCTAGGACCCTCTAGATCCTTCTATTTCCCCATTCTCCCTTGCTTCTCTCACCTAGAGTCCCAATAGGAAGTCTTTCCCTCTGTCTCACTTTTCTGGTAAGTGAAGACTTTCATGGGACATTCCCCTTGGGCTAGTATCCAGATATAAGTGAGTATATACCATTTCAGTCTCTCTGCTTCTGGGTGAACTCACTCATTATGATCATTTCTAGTTCAATCCATTTGTCGACAAATTTCGGGAATTCCTTGTTTTTAATAGCTGAGTAGTATTCCATAGTGTAAATGTACCACAGTTTCTTTATCCACTCTTCTACTGAAGGACACTTAGGCTGTTTCCATGTTCTGGCTATTATGAATAAGGCTTCTGTGAACATGGTTGAGCAAATGTTCTTATTGTATGCTGGAGCATCTTCTGGATATATTTCAAGGAGTGGAATAGCTGTGTCTTGAGAAAGTCCTATTCCCAGTTTTCTGAGATAGAGCCAGATAGATTTCCAAAGTGGTTGTACTAGTTTGCATTCCCACCAGGAATGAAGGAGTGTTCCTCTCTCCCCACATCCTCGCCAGCATGTGGTGTCACTTGAGTTTTTTATCTTAGCCATTCTGATGGGTGTAAGATAGAGTCTCAGAGTTGTTTTGATTTGCATTTCCCTGATGATGATTAAAGACATTGAACATTTCTTTAAGTGCTTCTCATCCATTCGATATTCCTCTGTTGAGAATTCCCTGTTTAGTTCTGAGCTCCATTTCTCAATTGGGTTATTTGGTTTGGTGGTGTTTAATATGAGTTCTTCATATATTTTGGATATTAGACCTTTGTCAGATAGGGTTGGTGAAGATCTTTTCCCAGTCTGTAGGCAGTTGCTTCATGTATTTTTACATATTTTCTTTTCTTTTTTTTTATTTTTTTATTTACTTAATTTATTCAGATTACAACTCAGTTCTTATCCCATCACTTGTATCCTCCCATTCCTCCCTCCCTCCCGCTTTCACCCTATTCTCCTCCCCTAGGTCTATGACCAAGGGGGACCTTCTCCCCCGCTATATGGTCATAGACTATCAAGTCTGATCTTGGTATTCACTTAGTCTTTCTTTGCATATTTTATTTTCTTATGTTTTTACTGAAACACTGAATGTTTCCTGTAAATTTAGAGGTCTTTTAAAAAATCTTTTATGACATTATCTCATTAGCTTACAATTTTATTTTCAGCACCTACAATATCCTAGACTCTGCTCTAGGATGTTAAAAAGAACACAAATGTACTGTCACTCAAATTGCCTAGTTGAATGAAGCATGGCACCAATGCAATAAAACTCTGTCACATCTGTTTCAAAGGGAGGTTTATGGCATCTAGAAAGCATAGTATATATTTGCCTTCTACGGGGCTTAGTGCATCAACAATGGAGTTAAGGCAAAGTAGTGACTTACCTGTAATCTGATGGCTCTGTTGGAGTGATATTGTGATGTGAAGAAAATTGGGTGAGAATGGAAGCAGTATGTGTATAGACCAGTGGAAGAAATGGTGAGCAAGACTGTCTGGAGGCCCAGAGCCAGGAGGGAGCTGGGGTGCAAGAAGCAGATCAAGTGGAGAAGTAGCTCACAAGCTCCTCTTAGAGAGTCTGATCTTCATTTGAACATGCTGTGCAATTTTAGTGTGCCGTTGAAGTGGTTCTCAGTCAAATTTACATTTAAGAATATTACTCTACATCTTAGAGAACTAACTGCAGACCCCTGCTGCCTACAAAGCGTCTCGAATCCGCCCCCAGAACTCAGTGACCCCATCACACAAGTCTCTGATGTCTTTCATCAAGGCTTGGGCTCCTGTAATGCAAATGAAATGTCTTCTATAATTTGTGTGAGGTCCTTTCTCCTTCATCTTGCTTTGAAGATGACTTTCTAGCTAGTGACGGTGCTGGGGGTCTGTGGACCCTCGGTACCCAGAATAACTACAATTCCCACTGAGCTATACTAATGGATGCAGGGTCTGAGAAATGTGATTTCAACCAGCCGTAGATACTAACCCAGATAAAACTTATCATAGTAACCACAACAGCAATTAAAACTGGTAAAAAAAAAATGTCACCATTTGCTGCTTGGTCATCATGTGAGTCCCCTAGCCATGGGAGTAGGGCCTGTCTTGACTCTGTTACCTGACTTTAGATCCATTTCACGGAGCTGGGCTTCCTTGCCTGGCCTCAGTAGAGGAAATGTGCTTAGTCCTGCTGCAAGTTGAGGTACCAGGGTGGACTGGTACCACTTAAGGGCCTCTCCTACTCTGAGAAAAAGGAGAGGGGTAATGGAGGATGAGGCATGAAGGTGGGACTGGGAGGAAAGTAGGGAGGGGGCTAGGATTAGTCTGTGAAGTGATTAAGTAAATAAATAACTAAATGAAAAAATGTCACCATGTGTCTCATAACCAAGCTGTAGAGCAGATGTATGCCTATTTATAAGCAAAACAAATAAAGAATAAAGCATTGAAATATTTGGTTTGAAGTTACAAATTGAGTCTGGATTGGAAGACAAATTCATGTTTGTATATTTTTGGATCCAAATTATATTGTTTCTTCATTGCCTCCTTGTCCTTCTATGGCTCCAAGTTAGGTTCTGAAAAGGAAAAGTGGATATTTATCTGGCTGAAAGTCTTGGATCATAACTTGCTTAAATTCAGGTGCCTTGCCCATGAAAATGGTAGACCAACAGCTAGTCCTTGCAAGATGCAGCCTTTCCCAGGTGCTTTCCTAGACGCTTTAGGTACACATCTTCTCTCCTCCCCATATTGTATTTCATAAATATCCTCATTGTCAGATGGAAAACCAAGGAACAGGGAGTGAAATAACATCCCCAAGTCTTAGACAGTTGTCCTCAGGGCCAAACTAATCTAACAAATTTCCCTGACTCTAATGACGCCTGACGAATATTTATTGTTTAGTTCAATGTTTCCATTGGGAAGTTATACATATTATTTCATGTCAAGTATCCACATGCTAATTTATTAACAAGAACATCTCTAAGTGAGGAAGGTCTATCAGTGATTGTTGCATTTCAATAACTGCTCTGTCCCACTATGACAAAACCATCACTGACATGGAGGATGTTTGAATCCTTCCTTATTCCTGTTTCATATTGCTAGGTATCCTTGGGCCACTCACAGTCTTCATATATGCAGATTGATTTTCTGATCCAAAAAAATTTTTTCATGAATTTATTACATGGGTCTTTAGTTTTGTTCAGCTGCAGTGAAACAAACGGCTTATAATCAGAGAGAAAGTTACAAGCAAAACAAATTAAAGGAACCTAAACCGTCAGTTTATTATAGTGTTTCAGAAAGAAGGGTAGAGGTTGTGCAAATACCTTGCAGTATATCATCTAACTAGAGTGAGCTTCGGGACATCAACCCTTTCCTCCTAGGTTATAGTAAAACACTCTCCTGTTTGTCCCACAAGCCTGATCTCTCTGTGAAAAGTCAGTCCATGTTATCAAGACTTTAATAAGTAAGAAACTCTTATTGAAGAGGCAGGACTTAACACCTTTAACACTAAGCCCTTCAATTTTACTGGTCATTTGTAATCAGTGTCATTTCTTCCACGGATCTCTGCAATAAGCAGGCTTTAGTGCATGGAGATTTGGGAATATAGCACGTGTTGTCTCAACAATTAAGAGCATGGACTTTGTGTATGAACAGATGTTTCTGATTGGTTTCTACCCCTTACTAGTTATTGTCCTTGGGCAGCTTAGGATTTACATAATTTCTCTACAGCCTTTTTTTTTTCACTGTTGGAAATGCAGGGTTAGATATAGAGCGTAGGTGGACTGGGGAATAGGAATGTCCCATAAAGGCACTTTTGGAACTATACACTCTTTTTTTTCCTTCCACAAATCATTTTGTTTCTCAGTCTAGAATTACAGATGTCAGATTTTTGTAAGAAAGATGGCTCTTAGGGGTTGCCAGGACTTTGCTTGAGGAGTGCTGAAACCTACATGATTGAGCTGTGAACAGACATTTCTCGGGGATTTCCTTTCCACTTAATGAGATCAAGAGATCCTGTTCTGAGCCTGGCTTCTCCCAACAGGAAACTTCAAAGGGATCAATTTCTTGATACACAGAACTTCTGCCCCATATACGTGGTCTCAAAATGAGTTTTTCCAGCTTTGGGCAGGCTTGCTTGTTTCTCTTTTTCTCTCTCTCTCTTCCTCAAGATATCAGAGAGCAGGCAGGAGGCAGTGCAGTAGGCACTGTGGACACATCAGTGAAAAAAGAAGAGATGCAGTGCTGTTGTCCCCTGCCCTGGATTCTTCCTTAGTGGCTTTTCTTTGTGTGGTGCAAGGAAATTCAGCTCACAGAGAGAACTGTCTGCTTTCTTACTTAGTTTTTGAAAATACACATTGTTATAAAAGTATTAATAATTATGAAAATGCTAATGGTTATGAAGATAATGACAGGGCAGCTAAAATGTATGTAGGGTTTTTTGGAGGGAGCAGGGGAGAAAGGGTTCTTCTGTGTAGCCTTGGCTGAGCTGGACTCACTTTGTAGACCAGGCTGGCCTCAAACTTACAGAGATCTGCCTGCCTCTGTCTCCCTGAGTGCTGGGATTAAGGGTGTGTGCCACCATGCCTGGCTTTTTAATGTATCAAAGACTATATAAATGATTCCTATTAAAACTATTTTTATATGACTATCCAGTTAACACAGATTACCAAAATTTCCCTTTTCTCTCACTAACTTGAGATTAGTTTTTAATAATTCATATATTAAATTTTTTGCTTTTAAAAAAGTATTTTCTTTTTGAGATTCTAATGAAATCACATTATTTTCCCCTTCTTCCCTCCAAGCCCACCCACATAGCCTTCATTGCTGTCTTCCGAACCCATGGCCTTTAAGAAAATTAACTGTTGTTCCATATATATATATAGATATATGACCTGTTAACATTTTAAAGATCTATTTTATTTTTAGTTATGTGTTATATTTAAAGATTTGTGCACGTGAGTTCAGGTGACCATGAAGGCCAGAGACATCAAATTCCCTGGAGCTAGAGTTATAGGAAATTACACTGCCCAATGTGAGAGCCGGGAATTGAACTTGTGTCCTCTGCATGATCAATATGCATTTCTACCCGCTGACCCATCTCTTCAGCCACCAAGACGTTAGCTTTTTATGTACCATCTTCTGTTACATAGCTGTGTTGAAGTATAAGCATTCTATTAGATTACTTTGTTCTATTCATTCATGCAATAGTGTTCTGGCCTTTGGCAGAGTGACAACATTCAGTAAAAGCAGCTCTTGTTCCCTCACAGGGCTTCCTCAACTGTATTACTGTAATTAGCATTGCATGTTTACTTTTTCCATGCGAACTTTAACACAAACTTCTCTGGTTGAAATGAAATGGCTTACTATTTTTTATTAAGGTTAATTAAGTTTTAAATTACATTAATGAAAACTGACATCTTAGTTGAGTTGTCTTAACAATGAATCCTCTTTACTCACATATAGAAATACGCTTCTTAGGTGTGCCATGAATTGCATGTCTTTGTTATTATGGTATTTTTCATATTTTTCAAACAGTTACTAATGCAACAAATGAAAAACAGCAGTTTCACATTTAAAATTTTATTCTATCACCTTAGTGAGTATTTGCTTTTGGAATTGTCTTTATCATTGACACAGTAGGATTACTGAGTATAATGATATGTCATCTGCAAATACTGATAACCTGACTGTTGTTTTTGCAATTGTAGAGCCACAGTCATTTGTATTTATCTTTTTACATTAGCTAATACCTCAAGTACAGTGTTATGTAATAGTGGAAGGATATTTTTATGACTATGAATTTAAGTATTTAGGAATTTTAAAATGTCTCAACTTTAGCATTTGTGGTTATCTTTAACATTAGATGAATGGTGTACTCCCCTTAGCCATCTTTTGTTGTGTAAATTTACTGCCAGCTTCATAATTTTGCATTGTAAACCTTGGTGTTCCTCTGTTGATTATATAATATTATTAAAATCTATTTTCCTTTTTGCTACTTCTCTCAATTATCTTCTATTTTGTCAGAATCATGTGTTTGCCCGCTGTTTTTGGATTAGATATGAAAAGCCCCATAATCCGTTTGTCAAGTTCACCCACTTAGAAAATTAAATTATTTTTTAAATTTGTTCTGTGCAGAGGGTTTTGTAGCCTGAACATTTTGCTATTTTTTTTTCTTATTTAAAACTGTATTAAATCCTTCTGTTACAGTGTTAGTTAAAATTCAAGTTGTATCGCTATACGTACAGCATAATTAAAGCAAAAAGAAAAGGAAAAGCAAACAAAAGACTCCTGCGATGAAGACTTTGTCCTTAGATGGTGGCGCTGCTGAGGACCAACTGGGTCAAATCTAGTGATAACATCAGACATAGATGGTGTTACTGGGAAGTGGTTGAATTTGGGAGGTTATTCTAAATTCTTTAGAGGAAGTAGGTCACTGGGAATGTACATTTGCAAGGCTTTTCTCCCTCCCCCTCTCCTCCTCTTTCTCTTGCTTCCCCTCCCTACACCCATCTTTCTCCCCCATTTCCGCTCTCAGTCTCCCCCTCTTCTTCCTCCCACCTCTTCCCTTTGCCCTCCCCTCCCTAGTCTCCTCTCTCTCTTTCCCCTCCCTATTCTCTCAGCCATCATGAAATGCCAACTTCCCTACATTTCATGCTTATGCCATGATATTCTGCCTCACCACAGTGAAATAACTCAACTCATGTCTCATATGCCTGAAAACATTTACACCTTTAAGTAGTTTTCATTTTTCAAGATGTTTTCAACTATGACAAAAGCTGGCCAAGACCCATGCAAACCACATTTCCAATGCCTCACTCCCCAACCTTGCTTAGTTCTTGGCTCTACTCATACCATGTGCATGTCTACAGTGTGGTGGTCTCTCTGCTCTGGTTCTTTTTTATTTTAATTTTATTAATTTATTCAGATTACAAGTCAATTGTTATCCCATCACTTGTATCTTCCCAATCCTCCCTCCCTCCTGCTTTCACCCTATTCCCCTGGCCTAGATCTAAGACTGAGGGGGACCTCCTCCTCCCCCACTATATGGTCCTAGGCTATCAAGTCTCATCTTGGTAGCCTGCTTATTCTTTCTTTGAATGCCATCAGGCCTCCCCACCAAGAGAGTTGGTCAAATATGGGGCACCAGAGTTCATGTCAGTCAGTCCCCACTCTCCACATAACTGTGGAGAATGTCCTGTCCATTGGCTAGATCAGAATAGGGGTTTGATGTTTACTACTTGTATTAGCCTTGGTTAGTGCAATAATTTGTCTCCTCTGGTTCTTTACTACAGCTTTCTAATACAGTCAGAGAAGATAGTGTAGTTGGATGCCTCTGTGTTCACAACTAGCACTCTGAAGCTTTGTGCTTCAGTGTCAGCGTGGCTAGATGCTCTGGAATGTCTTAAAAGACTCTCCTGCCTTACTGCTGTGTGTCTGTTCTTAAGAAGCCTGAGGACTATGTTGTCTTTGCATTTGTTTAAAACAATTAAAAAGTTCTTTTCCACTTATGATTTTGGGGACATTTCAGAATTAATTGATCTATGTCAACTTACCCATGGACACTTCATATATATATATATATTCCTGGATTTCAGTTTTAAATATTTGTCTGTCCAAAGTATTAGTTAAAAATTCCCATTGTACCATCTGCCCAATTATTTTTTATTTGATACCATTCTTTCATTAGCCCCATTTTTCTTCGTTTCTGCTATATTGTATTTGCATCTACTATCCATTGGCAAACAATTTATTCTTCATTTCTGGGATTGTTTTGACTTTTCTTCATTGTCCTTTATGAGGTCTATTAATTCTTCCAATATAGTGTCCTAGCTCCTTCTCTTGTTGTTTTTTATTGTCTAAATTTCTGGCTTATTTGTGGTCTTTTTGTTCAGTTTGGAGTGTTATGCTTTGGTTTTCCAGATGTACATTGTTAACTTGTTTTGTGTAAGCGTGGGTTTTCAGATGAAATGTTTAAATTGGTGATCTCTCTTTTGCTACTGTGCACCTTTGTACAGAGCTAGATATTTCCCACTTGACAGTTTGTGACAAGGGAGGTTTGCTCAAGTTTGTCCTTTTCTGCCTCTTCACTAAAGTGAATATTCTTGAAATGATGATGCAGATAATGGTATAGGAAGGAAAAAGGGCTGGCAAATGTTGATCTCTTTCACATATGCAGAAAACTTGTGTCCTAGTTCAGTTCATTTGTCCACAAATTTCGGGAATTTCTTGTTTTTAATAGCTGAGTAGTTTTCCATAGTGTAAATGTACCACAGTTTCTTTATCCATTCTTCTACTGAGGGACACTTGGGCTGTTTCCATGTTCTGGCTATTATGAATAAGGCCGCTATGAATATGGTTGATTATATGTCCTTGTTGTGTGCTGGAGCATCTTCTGGGTATATTCCAAGGAGTGGAATAGCTGGATCTTGAGGTACCCCTATTCCCAGTTTTCTGAAAAAGTGCCAGATAGATTTCCAAAGAGGTTATATTAGTTTGCATTGCTACCAGCAATGAAGGAGTGTTCCTCTTTCTTCATATCTTCACCAGCATGGGGTGTCACTTGATCTTAGCCATTCTGATGGGTGTAAGATGGAATCTTAGAGTCATTTTGATTTACATTTCTCAAATGGGTTGAACTAGAAATGATCATAATGAGTGAGTTAACCCAGAAGCAAAAAGACTCAAATGGTATATACTCACTTATATCTGGACACTAGCCCAAAGGGCAGGTCCCATGAAAGTCTTCACTTACCAGGAAAGTGGAATAAAGGTGAGGACATTCTATTGGAACTCTAGGTGAAAGAAGTATGGGAAATTGAAGAAATAGAAGGATCCAGAGGGTCCTAGAAACCTACAAGAAGAACACTATGATGGGCAGATCTGGGCCCAGGGGTTCTGCTCAAACTATGGCACAAACCAAGGAAAATGCGTGCAGTAAGCATTAAATCCTTACCGAAATCCAGCCAATGGACAGGATATTCTCCACAGTTAAACGGAAAATGGGGACTGACTTTCACAAGAACTCTGGTGCCCCATATTTGACCACATCCCCTTGATGGGAAGGCCCAGTGGCACTCAGAGGAAGGATAGCAGGCTACCAAGAAAGGACTTAATACCCTAGGATCATATACAGGGAGAGGAGGTCCCCCTCCCAGTGACAGCCATAGGAGAGGGAAGGGAATAGGGTGAAAGCAGAAAGGAGGGAGAAATGGGAGGATACAAAGGATGGGATAACAATTGAGATGTAATATGGACATTATCAATAAAAAATTTAAGAAAAAGAAAACTTGTGTCCTTTACAACTCCATTGGTTAGTATATAGAAAGACATCACTCGAGCAGTGTTGCTCATGTTGACATGTTAGAAGTAATTAAGAAACCCAGTACACACATAAAGCAAATTCATTTTAAAATATGTTGGCCTTAAACATGAATTGAGAGAAACTAAATAATAGAATAACATCAACAGAACAATATCATTGATCCAAGTTACCAGTTTCATACTGACTTATCTGAGAAATCATATCAATACATCATCCATGTGGAAAACTTTAGGAATAAAAATGGGTGGAAGAAATGAAATACAGACAAAATATGAGTACATTTTTATATACAGATTGGTCATAATAATATCTGGGGGAAATATAATTAATCCAAATGTCAGCAACCAAGGCTACACAGGATAAAAAACATAGTTAATGAAAAACCTTGAGGAACTTCCTGTTGTGTTTCGTCAGAGGCCCCAGATGACATTCATAATCTGCCTTTGCTGAGCAATAGGAAGAGTTGTGTGAAGCACCAGGCAAGCCCAAGATTAGCCAATGCAACCCGTCACCTAGCACTCCCCAAGGGTAGCCAATGCAACCCTTCACCTAGCACTCCTCCTGTGTTCTCCATACTGTGTCTGTACTCATTGCCTCAAAGTCAGTTTTTGGTGTCTGATAGATATCTGGTTGCGGTGGCAATAAACACGGCCTCTCTAATATGATGTGTGAATCACGGCTGCTTGATACAATCCTGCCATTACAGGGTTTTGCCTGATTTCACATAAGCATGCATTTATACTTTGTGGAGACAAACTGTTTCCTTGGTCTTTTTTTTTTTTTTACAAGAACACTGGGATCCTCCGCATTTATTTCCATAAAACCAACCAAACACAAAAAGGAAGTTTTTCAGCAAAACAAAATTTGTAGACAACAAAACAGTTTATGATTTGTTTCTAAGGCTTCCTTCCTTCTTATTTTTAGCTCTTTTTTCTTCCTTTCCTTACTTTTGTTATAAAGGGGCATATTTGAAACATCCAACAGTTCCTAGAACTGGTGATGCAAACTTGCAAATGAAAAAAATATATAGGATGCTATCTTAAGTATTATGATAAAGACACATACAGAAGTGAGACCTCAGACACAGGATGCTTTACTGTCTTTCAGAAGAGAGATTGCTTCTGAACATAACATTCTCACTCTAGAAGATTGGATAAGAGTCAAGTAGAAGAGTGAGGAAGATGAGACTTCCTGGGCAGTGGAGCCTGTCTACATGCACAGGAGACTATGTGAGAATTTGAAGTGTTTACACTGGCTTGGAATATAAGAATGTCTCAAATGCATAGGGCAGAAAGCAAAGATAGAAGAATCATGTCCTCACCACTACTGTGCTGGCTGTTGCTGTCATTCAAACACACTAAGGTACATTTGCACCTCGTGACTTTGTTGCTCTGTTTACTTCCACCTAGAACGCTCTCCCATCAGATAGCCACACTTTCCTATTCCCTTTCATTCAGATGTCATCTCAACACTACTTCATAAGAGCAACCTGTCTCAAGCATCATATATAATGCCTTCCTTCATGGGCTTTTCATTCTTCCTCATTTTCATGGGGTCACCTTCACTATTTTCCATTATTGTAGATACTTACATACTTATTTGACTCTAGTGGTAGTTTCTGTTACTATAGAGACTACCTTTTCATTGTTCTATCCTTACAACTTAAATTTTAAATAATAATAATTGCTTATAATTAACTGTATTGACCTGTCTGTTTGCTTGTTTTTATCAACTTAACACAAACTAGAGTTATCTGGGAAGGGGATCCTTAATTAAGAAAATACTTCCATGAGATTGCCAGTTGCAAATCTGAGGGACTCTCATTTTAATTAATGGTTGATGTGGGAGGGCCCGCTGTGTCCAGTGCCACCTCTGGCCTTGTGGTCCTTGGATTTATAAAGAAGCAGATCAAGCAAGCTACAGGGAGCAAACCAGTAAGCGGTGTTCCTCCAGGATCTGCTGCAGTTCCTGCTTCAATGCTTCTGCCGTGAGCTCCTGTCCCTATGACCCACCTCGATGGGCTGTAACCTGAAAAGTGAAAGAAACCCTTTCCTCACCACGTCGCATTTGGGTCATAGTCCTTATCCCAGTAGAAAACAAGCTACTTTCATATGAATGTCTGAATAAACTTAACTGTAAGCGGTTGGGAGTTTTTAAGTGGAACAGAGTGGGCCTAGTCATGGTGTGACGTAGACTGAGATGCCATCCACTGTGCTGTGTTTTACTTTTCACTGGAGGTGGATCTTGTATTAGAAGTAACAAAGCAGAGAGAGAGAGAGAGAGAGAGAGAGAGAGAGAGAGAGAGAGAGAGAGAGTGATGGAGTGAGTACAGACAACATGACTAATATGCCTTGTGATTCCTTTCTTGAAAGAACACAATAGAAAGCAGTTTCTGAACAACCACAAAGAAACAAAAACATAGGAGACTAAAATCTAAGTCAAGCATAGGCTATTATGATAAAATACATTTTCCCTTGAATCTTAGAGATTAAAAAAAAATTGAGATTATTCAAATACAGAGGTCCAGTTAGAAATTTACGTTTATATTGTGTAATTTGGAAGGAAACAGGATTTGATTCAGCGAGTCTCTTGACTGCTATGTTCATTCAGCCATTCATATGTGCAATATCTATCCATTCAATTATATTTGCCTACTTTCTACCAATATAGATATTACCCTTGATGCTGTGCTTCCTGTGGAGACAGTAAATGTGGCATGTTAGAAGATGGGGTTATGAATATAATGTGTTCGTTTTTAATACGGTATTTGTATTTATTCTTTGAGACTTTCATACAATGTATTTTGGTCATATCAAACGCCCCTTCCACTTCCGACTCCTTTTAGATCCCCCTCTAAGTAAGTCCCTCACCAACTTCAACTTCATGTGTGGGTGTTCAGATCCAATAGTATTGCTTATACACACTTGGGCACATTTGGGTGTGCGATTAGCCACTGAAGTATAGGTCCAGGAACCATACTGCTAAAGAAAACTGACTCTATATCCCTTAGCAGCCAATAGCTTCTTAGCTAGGAGTGGGAGCTCATGTCCCCCTCCATTTTCTCTGCTAGAGTGTTGACTGCCTTGGTCTTGTACAGGAAACCACAGCTATTCTTAGTTCATGGGGATGGTAGTCCTGTCATGTTCTGAAGACACTGATCTCTGTAGTTTTTTTTTTTTATGTGTGTGTGTGTGTGTGTGCGTGCGTGCGTGCGTGCGTGTGTGTGTGTGTGTGTGTGTGTGTGCATGTGTAAGAGAGATTGCAGAATGAACATGAAATATAGTAGAGGAAAGTTGTCTTCAACTTTTCAGGTAAGGTAAGTCGAAGAGAAACTACACAGACAGGAGCCTCTAAACATCGTGTCTCCGGTTACATGCACATGTGGAGGAGGGAAATTTCTCAAGGTCCCATGTGGAAATGAAGAGCTACAGTGATCAAGGGTGGCAGATAGACAATCCATTTTTCTCTAGGCAAGAGAGATCCCTGTTGTCTGACCTAATGTAAATTCGACAATCATATGTAAACTTCTCAAATTTAAAAGTTAGCCAAAAAGATATGATACAGATACTGCTAAGATGACTGAGTTGCTGACATAGGAGTAGGAAAGAGGGAGAGGAATACGTACACACACACACACACACACACACACACACACACACACACACACACTACAGATAAGCTATTTAGTTGATGGTGGATTTGGTGAAAGGGTCGGGAACTTAAGCGTAGCTCCCTTTGGATAAAGTCCTGCCAAAAGCCACCCTGTTAAGGGAGCTCACAAGGCATGTGGGCTGTCTAGGAGGTGATCTGGTATTTGTAAGGTCTTGTACCATGATGTACCCCAAACTGCTTCCAACCACTGACATGCTGTCAGGAAGCCATTGATTTGAGGAAGTCCAGGAGACATGAGAGATCTCTGGAGGTGATCCGATATTTGCAAGGTCTGTATCGTGATGTACCTCAGAATTGCTTCTAACCTCTGACTACCCTGTCAATTGTGCTTTGTTGCATCTCACTAAAATCTGGCATTCTAAAATCTGGTGGTACCTACCTATAATCCCCGCACCCAGGGAGGCAGAGGCAGGTGAATCATTGTGAGTTTAAGACTAGCTTGGTCTAAAAAGTGAGTCCAGGACAGCCAGGACTACATTCATGACCAGCCCGGTCTACAAAGCGAGTCCAGGATAGCCAAGGTTACACAGAGAAACTCTGTCTCAAATAACCAAAAAGAAGAAACATCTGACTTTGGTGTGAACTGTTACTTTCTGGGTATTGACCAGCTCTGATTGAGCAAACTTCCTATAGGATTTTGTTGAAGATGCACTGTTTGTTATTTAGCTGAATTAATCCCTGATTACGGAATTCCTGATTTGATTCAAATAGTTTTAAAAGTTAAAGTTAGTTTATGGCTGTAATAAATACCTTTGTGAACCTCCAGATGCCTCATTAAGGATAGCCTTGTAGCAGATTTGTGGCTTCAGATAAGCCTCCACTGCAGATGGCAACACACATCCTGGTATTTCACCAAACCTAAGTTGGAATGAAGCTACCTAGAGATGTCTGAATTTACTCTGTTTCTTAGAATGAAAGACAGATAATATTATTGTCCTGAACTCATTATGAACTAAGAGATAGCTGGATAATGTATAGTTAGGTCCGTCCTAATAGATAAGTCGTACAATCTTGTAACTTTTAGGCCTTGTCACTCTGAACTCACTGTGAACTTATGTAATGGATGCTTACATAAGAAACATTTAGATGTAAAACATGTAACCTGTTGTATTTTAGAATTCATCTATTTTCCTGATTAATTGCCTTTTTTCGACCATGAGGTAATATCCTTTTCTCAGAAGTATAAGTTTGGTCATCTACAATAAACAGTGTTGAAATTGGGAAGCTTAACTTCAGTTAAAGTTAAGATGCCTGACTTCATCCACATTATCTCTTGAGCCTTTCTCTGGAATGTATGTGTTGAGATTGGGAAACCTGACCTCACTTGAAGTTGAGATGCCTAATTTCATCCACCTTTTCTCTTGAATGTGTGTGAGTGGTTTATTTTCTATCTCTTTCTTATTTCTTATTTCCCTGTAGATTCGCAAATAAGTTAGCCGACTCAGGGCTATCAGCCTTCTATGGCTAATAAGCCTAAGTTTACATTAGCATACTGAAGATCTCCACAAGGAGGCCTAGCTACAGATCAAAGAGCCTCCTTTTACAACCCCCATGCAGTTTCTAGCCAGAAGCCGCGTATACAACCTCAGCTCTCTTCCTAGGCTGCAAGTATAGCCAGTTCCTAGAGAAGAAGCCTAGGTTCACCATCTTCTTTCTTCTTTCAATCCTGATCACTTGCCTGAGCCGTCAGCTCTGGCCACCCAAGAGATAAAGCAAACTGAAAGGGCATCCTCATCCAGCCCCAGAGACCCTACCGTGGACCTCTTCAGAGCAGCAGCAGCGGGCATTAACAAAGTCCCTCTGAGCAAGAAAGATACAAGTTAAGAACTGATTTATGAGCACTAGAAGAAAGTTTGGAAAGAACATCAGAGTCAGCCTGCAGAGTTTGAAGGTGTTATGGACTGAATCATAAGTGTCTCCAGAGAACCATGTTTTGACCACCAGGCCACCAGCTTGTGGTGCTACCATGGCTGGTAGACACAGATCACTTGAGTGGGACTCTAAAGGTTATGTCCACTTACAGTTTTGACCACGACTCTGCTTTCTTTCTGCCACCACAATGTGAGTGGTGCCCCTGCTAAAAGCTCCTCCTCCTATGAATTATGGCATGCCTCCCCTGGTGTGGTGCATTGAAATGCCCTGAAGACTTGAGTCACAATAAATCCTACTGCCCTTAACTTGCTTCTGTCAACTATATTTGACAGTGATAAAACAAAACAAACAAACAAAAAACACCACCACCACCAGCAACAACAACAACAATAAAAGAACCAATACAAGTGGAGGAGAAAAGCCACACAGTCTGGACCTTAATGGATAAAAGGTCAACACTAAGAAAGAGACAGATGCCGAGTTGACCACATAGGACCTTTATATATCATCTGATGCATGGAGAAGCTTCTCAGTGACAATCATCAAAAGCAGACACACAATTTAATTTACCTGTTTTTAAAAGTATCATTCCGGTTGTTGGAAAAGATTTTAATGGAAACAAATATTACACTGAGGTTTTTTTTTAAATAACACTAGAGATTAGTAATATTTGAATTGGATTTGTAGCAAAAGATACAATATGAACAATGTTTCAAACACTTAGTCAAAAATGTTAGATACATTTTATGCACTAATTTTTTTAAACAATAATGAATTACGAGAATTCTTGTCATCTCTATGTTGGAATGACTACACTTCAATCTTAAATGTAATTTTCAAATGTAATTTTTGGTTATTACTGACTATCGGGGTTGCAGGGAATCAGAAATAGAGAGCTAGAATAGGTTCAAATTTTGGACTTGTAATCAGCCATCTTCAGTGGAAAGATGAGGGATCCTGTAAAAGCATTATGAATCTCAACAGTTCACTTATAAGCTAATTATCAGATCACAGAGAGCTGCGCTCAGAAGCTGCCTGACAGTTTGAGAACACGGTGTTCGTGTCTTCAAATCCTAATCAAGCACTCACTTCCTCCAATTTTGCCTCCTTTATTGTAGATAAATGTTAAAACTCCCACAATGCAGTAGAAAATGATGCTTGATAACATTTTATCAGTTCCCCACTGAGAGCCGAATAGCGGGAGTAACTAAATTTGAATCCGGTTACAGTTTGTACAGACCTGTCTCAATAGAGAGAAGTGGAAAAAATCAGATGCTTTTTTGTGAGATTTATTTTTCTTCCTTATTTTTAGCTGGTGGCTCAAAATCACTCTCTGAAGACATCATTTGGAGTTGAGCTTTCACTGGCACCTTTTCTATTCTATTTCACTAGCTATACACATATTCAATTAAGCACAATAAAGAACCTTGGTGTCTAATGGCATATTGCATTGGAGAAGATAGAGGGAGAGAAATTGAGATGGTGTTGTCTAACACAGGGAAAAATGCTGCAAAATGGAAGGCACCTTGCATTGCATGTGGCACTCAGTGAACCCTGATGATTTCTTTCAAAAGCTGAAGAAAGACCCATATCCCCGTTTACTCAGTGGCTGTTTCTTTATCCTGGGGAGATGGTTTACAAGTTGTGTTTTCTGAAAATCTCCTAGAAATTTGGGTATGTTAAGTATTAGCTATTATCATAGAAGTGAATCTGGGCCCCATGTTGACAAGCCACTTTAGATGTTTGGATAGTGAAAAGCAAAAACAAAAAGCTGGCCTCTCGTTTTCTGCACGTGTAATTGGGATGTATTTCCTGAAATGGGCTTTCTAAAGGTATTCACTCAGTCTTCTCAGGTAAGCTCAGATGGCTTGAAAATGAACCAGGAAAGAGTCTGGGCTTAATTTAAACCTGGCCCCAGCACTTCACACTTCTCAGCACGCCACTCACTAGCAGGCAACTTCCTAGTAAAGTTTTATCCCACCTTTCTCCAGCTTTTAATCCTCACTATTGCCTCAAAGACTCCAGTATTGCATTGGGAGACCATGATAGCATCTCCTTGTAAGGCAGAGGGGCAATTTTAGCTTTCTGTCATCAAAATTTATCTTGCTAAACTTTGAGGATGTTTTCTAATGATCTTTAACAACACTAGGGCTTTCTAAGCTAAGGGTTCCCCATCAGAGACATGATCCCAACATGTGTTCACCAGCTATGTGGCTCCCTTCTTACACCCTAAGGGCTCAGAGGATAGAAGAAACCCACTCCTCCTTCCATCCTTGTGTGTGCATCTGACCCATTAAGACAAAGAGGTGGGGATTTAGGAATCCAGGTTTGGGTTCCAGTGAAGAGAGGAGCAGGAGAAGAAGTAGCAGGAGAAGAAGAAGCTGGAGAGAAAAAAGTCGCCATGAGGCAAGATGGCTGTAAGGATAGACCGATGGAGAAGAAGCCACCCTGGGAATCATCAGATTGCCAAGTGATTGGTGATTATGTGGGCTTTAAAGGTCCTAGGATAAGAATAGCTCAGAACCTGCCCAGCATAGTGCTTACAGTTTAGTAATAAACCAGTCTCTCTGTGTCAGTCATTTGAGGAACTAGCTGGTTAAAGAAAACTGCTGCTGTAATATTTTATTGCATTGATTAATATAGAAAGAATAATATATCTTTCTACACTCATTTTCCAGGAAATTCAAAAGCTTTCCTAGTCTCCCTTTGCTGGGCCCAGGTCTCATGTCTAGGCTATTACTCTTTCTTGAGAAGGAACAGAAGAAGGGATATGGACTCGTGCACCAGAGGGGAAAGGAAACTTAAAAACTGAAACACATGCTGTACCAACAGATCCAGTACTTTTCCCTGCAAATGGTCCAGGTACAAATGACTTCTGGCTGAATTCATTTCCTTCAGTATTTACGACTGAGCCATTTAATTTCTCTTGGTCTTTTAGTATAAATTGGATTAAACAGATTAATTTGCATCATTAAGGTGTTAAATGCATTAATTAAGAGCTCTCCTACTCCACATTATTTCCCTGGCCAAATCCCAGTGTGAGTGGGACTCACACTGCATTTCAAGCATATCATTTTTTTTGTCCTCCTCTCTCTGTGTGTTTTGAATTGAGGAAGGCAGTAGTTCTGCCAATTCTAAGACATGTTCCAGGAGTTTTACCTATAGAGAAACCTGGACTTTATAGGTTTTGAACTCAGATTAGTTCTCTCTCAGAGTGGAATTCACTGTTGCTGGTCAAGGTTAGGGTGAGGTCACTGTCATTCTGGACTTCTTTGATTTCACATCCTTAAGGAAAATAAGAACTCCCTAAAATGAATACTATGGAATTAATTACCACAACTTATATGATTTGCACATTAAGGATAGAACTTTTAAAAAATAATAAGGTTGGTAGGAATTTGGAGAAATTAGAATTTCTGCTAAAACCCTGAAAACGGATAACCAGGCTAAAAGTAAATCTTTGTTGTTTTGGAGTGTTGTTGTTCTTTCATCTTCAAACTTAACAATGATTTTTTAAAATGAAGCTTAAAAACCTGTTCATTTCTTCTCCTGATCAAATGTAATAGCAGTTGTACTGGACTTGTATAGATGGTTTAGGTTGGATCAAGAGCCAAAGTAATTTGAGAAAAAAAAACTGCAACTCTAACCCCAAGGTAAGTACCAGAGGTGGAAGAATAGTTTGGGACTCAGTTCTGCACCCTTAGAAACTTGTAGCAAAACCACAAGCTGGAAACAACGGCCAGCACACGGCAGAGCAGTTTACTGACTGTCAATGATTTGCCCAGATGCTCCTCCAAAGAGAACACGAAGTAGAAGGTGTGTTCTCTGTGAAAGAGGATGTAGTGGTTTGAATAAGAACAACCCCAATAGGTTCATAGATGCCAATTCCTGGTCACCAGGGATTGGCCCTATTTGCAAGGACTAGGAGGTATTGCCTCGTTAGAATAGGAGTGGCCTTGTTGGAAGAAGTGTGTCACTGAGGGGTGTGCTTTAAGGATTCAAAAGCCCATGCCAAGCCCAGAGTCTCTCTCTTCCTGCTGCTGGATATAGAACTCTCAGCACCTTTTCCAGCCCCATGTCTGCCTGTGCACCACCATGCACTCCACCATGATGACAAAGGAATAAACCTCTAAAACTGTAAACTGGTCCCCATTGAATACTTTCTTTTATAAGAGCTGCCTTCAGGACCAGGGGCTGCCACTGACATGGACTATGTTGCCTGTTTTTCAATCACTTCCCCCTCGCAGAGCTGACTTGCCTGGCCTCAGTGTAAGAGGGTGCGTTCAGTTCTGATTAAACTTAATATGCTGGGATGGGTTCTATGTGGGGAGGACTTTCCTTTTTTGAAGAGTGGGGGAGGGGAAACAGAGGGATGTGGGAGGGAGGGAGGGACCCAGGAGGAGAGGACAGAGGGGGCTATGATCAGGATATAAAGTGAACAAACAAATAAACAAACAAACAAATGAATAAAATATAAAGAAAATAAGAAAAAAAACGGGTTGCCTTGGTCACTATGACAACTTGGTATCTTTTCACTGCAATAATACAGAGGGAGAAGGAAAAGTTATTTTCTTATTAAAAGTAAATGCTACATGCTGTGTTTAACAGCTTTGTTAAGCTATAGCATACCTGTATATGTTAAATGTTTATATTTAATGGGTTTGAAAAGTTGTAGAAACATAAAAAAGTCCCACAATAATCAGGCTAATAAACATTACCATCACCTGTGAAACCTTTATTGCGTATGTGTGCATGGGTGTGTCTGTGTATGGGTCTATGTGGTGGGGGTAGGTGTGTTTCTGTGCACACACGTGTTTTGTTGTTTTGTGTGAGAGATCTGTCCTCTGAATCCTTCCAGGACACAGTACAGCCCTATTAACATCTCGGATCTCAGTGGTTAGGAGTCGGAATAGCTGAAGTTGACATCTACTGAGCAACACAGCCTATAAAACCAGTTCCCACTCTTTATTCCTTATGAGTTTGACTATCTAAAACTTTTTAAATGAGTGCAATTATTTGATATTTGTCATTCTGTGACTAGTTTATGTTAGGGAGCACAATATCTTCAAGCTATACAACTATTATAATGGCTACTATCAAAAAGTAAAGGAAAAAAGGTAAGTGTTAGTGTTGGTAGGGATGTGCAGAAACGGAGCCTGGAGCACTGCTGGGGGCAGTGAGATACGGTGTGGTAGCTATAGAAAATCATGTTGCTCCTCAGAATAACTAAAATGGAGCTTCTGTCCGACCTGAAAGTCCCACTTAAAATAATATATTAAAAAAGATAAGTTGAGGTTGTACAGCAACATTTGCACTGTCATGTTCAATGCAATGTTATCCCCACTAGTGAAATGTGGAAGCAACCTAGTGTTCATTGCCAGGCAAGTGAATAAAAAAAAAAACAACAAAACATATGGTTTTTCCAGTGTAAAACTATTCTGTCTCTAAATAACTACAGACACTTTAACTCAGCGTCTTCTTATGAAGATGGTTTTTAAGAGTAGCTCTTTTACAAATAATTACTATCTGAGAATTTCGTATGTACATTTAATGTGTTTGGTCAAGTCGGCTTCTCAACACTGCTCTGCAAGCTCTCTTCTACCCTCTCACCACTATGGATGATAGAAACAGCCTCTGAGTAGAGTTTTCAGTCCCAGGCTATGCCAATAGTTCCTGAAGCACCGTTTGGACTTACAACAAACTGGGTAAAGATAGGGTGTCCTGCAGCTACCAGAAGGCTCTGGACCCACTTCTTACTGAATAGTGTCCTTCAGTTTGCCCACTGTCTAAGGAAGACAGCTGATAATTCTTTTCAAAAATCTATTGTCCCAATATTCTCCTCTTAAGCACGGTTTGGGTTTGGCCATTTGATGCCAGTCAGGCTGCAAGAGCTAAAGCAGTTAAGAAAGTGTGGGGGTGAGTTCTCAATTTTTCCTTCCTCCTGATAAAAGAAACAAGAAATCCAATGCCTCCTTCCAATGTTGATAAATGAGAACCTGACATTGGTAATGGCGGCAGCACCAATTATTTAGGAAGAGACAGCTACCAACATCCCAGGTCTTGTCATGTTAATTGCAGGGACACCCACTTGTCACTCCTCATGGCCTCTTCACTACGTGGCATAGCTCCCTCTGCAGGGACTGGTGGTTAGGGGCACTCTTAATTCTTTTGTTTTGTTTTGTTTTGTTTTGTTTTTAAAGACAGAGTCTCTCTGTGTAGCCTTGACTATCCTGTACTCGCTTTGTAGACCAGGCTGTCCTCGAACTCACAGCGATCCGCCTGCCTCTGCCTCCTGAGTTCTGAGATTAAAGGAATGTGCCACCATGGCCTGGGCAGACTCTTAGTTCTAATGACTCCTAAAAAATGTTCTGTTGGAGCTACCCTGGATAGATCACCCAAGCACCTCACCCCACCAGTTACTCTGTGTTTAACCACCTTGCTTATAATTACTTGATATCATTACATAGTTTTTAAAACTGATTTTGATCTACTCTTCCTAGTTTGAAATGAAACTACAAGAAAGCAGAGATCAATGTACCATGTATATTTGTAGAGCCTCATGCCTGAGAGGAGAAAAGGAATCCAGACTGGGAAGTGCAGCCCACCTCCGTGTGTGTTCACACTGCTTACTAGCTGGATGGTTTGAGTGAGCTTCTTATCCCATCAGAACTTAATTATGCTTATTAAAATTTACTACACACAAGGCTATAATAAAGTTAAAGGTCACATGTGAGAGGGGTTTATAAATAGAAGAATAAATATACTAGCAAAGGAATATATTTTTCCTATGGATAACATGATTTCACCCTCATTCCTTTACACTATTATTAAAGTCATGACAGGTCGCCCCTTAAAGAAAGCATTCAGACTTTCCAGGTAGGTGATTGACATGAATCAGAAATGCTACAGCACCATGGCACTGTTAGGTTTATTGTCCTAGAACATTAACTTTAGATTTCCTAATAAATGTGGGTAAGGACGTGGAGAAAAGGGGACTCGTGCTCTGTTGGTGGGAGTGTAGATTAGTCCAGCCAGAAAGAAATATGGAGAATAGTATGGGGGTTACTAAAGATAGAGCCATTGCATAATTCCACTATCCCACTCCTGGGTAAACAGCCAAAGCAAATGCAATCATCCTAAAAAGAGATCCCTGCATAGTCATGTTTGCTGTGGCATCACTCACACAAACTGAAATATGACTCACCTCAACAACAGATGAATAAGAAATACATTCTATATATGAATAATAGAGTATAAGTCACCATAAGGAAAAAGTGAAATTCTGCCCTTTGTGCCATAAATGATGGGACAAGAAGAAATTATGTTGAGTGAAGTGAGAGAGGACTAGAAAGACAAAGACATCACGTGTCTTCTCTTGCATGTAGAAGCAAAAATTACTAACTGGGAGGAGGACAAGTGGTTACTATGAACTGGAAAGGATTTTGGTGGTGGAGGCTGGAAGCCTGGCCCAGAAGTGTGCCTGGATATTACCAACACACACTTCATGCATGTGTGGAAACACCAGACAGAGTCCTCTTGATATGTTCAACTAACACGTATTAAGCACTTAGTTTTTGAAAAGTAGATTTAGCTCACTCTCCCGGGTAGTGTAGAGAGCTTTATTCTTTCACTGAATTCTGTAAGAAAGGCTTAATCCTTCAAGTAAAAAGGACAGATTTAACAAGCAGTCCTAGATGAAAGAAAAATATATATTGTCATGCCTAGTTCACTGGACAGCATAAATCTATTTTTAAAACACATCCTATCTCCAGCTTTTTGCTGTGTTTCTTATTTTTAAAAGTTCCAGGCCTGTCGTGATCAGGATAATGGGACACAGAAGGCAGAAAGCTTCTCTACACATCTGCATTTACTCACAACATCAGTCCCACCTACACAGTCACTGTGGCTTCTTTATTCTTGCCCATGTCCCCAGGGAAAACATTATTCTCGCTCAGATAAATTACCGTTTAAGTCCTCCTCAGGGGAGGTTATAGAGAAAGAAAATGGCATCCCATGCGAGGATCATTAGTGAGTCAATTCAACTTATTTAAGAGTAGGTGCTCATGCCGCCTGTGAAGGAAGGAAAGGAAAGAACAGACACAAGAGACTCGCCATGCAGCAGGTAGAGTCCTCCTGCTTATTTGTGTGTGTAGATGGAATCTATCGACAATAAAATAAAACATACTTGAAGCAAACACCAGCTCTGGAGCCATTTGACCGAGCTACTCTACCACCTCTTAAATGGCAAGAAAGCCTGGCATGGGGTAGGCACCGCCCTGGGAAGGCATAGCAAGGGGCTTTCTTGTTCTCCAGATGCTTCTGTTTTTCACTGTAGAAAGATTTAGTAGCCCTGATGCTGTGCCTAGAGGCCACTGCTAATGGGAAGCAGAACTGGATCTTAACAGCAGCTCTGCATGATGCTACTTGTCTTATCTTCATGACATGTTTTGCCCTCAGGTTATCCTTCATTAGGCCTCCTAATGCCAGCAATTAAGAAACAAAGAATAACAGATGGTAGAGCGAAGCAAGTCGCTTGCACACAGACAACTGCTCAAAGGGACAGAGATGTCACTCCAGAAGTATATGAGCACTAGTCAGCTTCCACTGCCGTCTCCTGTTTAAAGATAAACAAAAGAATGACACACATGTGCTCACGTGCACACTACATGATATTAATGTAGGGGCAATTTGCCCCACACTCCTCAACAGCAACCAAGATTATCCACAATAGTATAATTAAAAACTGGAGCAGTCACAAAAATATATTCAGTCTATTTAGAAAGGAGAGAAGGGATATGATGGGATATTTGAAGTGTGTGTTATGGCTTGTCAGTCCGTCAAAGCTGAATGACTAACAAGCCCAGAGTCCTGCTGCAAGATGGTTCGTGTGTGTCTGTCTGTGTGTGTGTGTGTGTTTCTGTGTGTGTGTGTGCTGTATGCACACATTTTTGTGCAGATGTACACAAAGATGTATACATGTTGGGGAGGCCAGAGTCAGCTCAAGTGTCTTCACAATCATTCTCTGACATTCTTTTGAGGCTGAGTCTCTTCTCAAACTTGTAGCTCAAGGTTTTGTTTGTTTGTTTTTGTTTGCTACTCTGGCTACCAGTAATCCTCACTGATATTTCTGCCTCTGATGCTCACAGTACTAGGGCTACAGGCATGTGGGAAAGACATCTGGCTTGTTATATGGGCACTGGTATCTGAACTCAAATCCTCATGTTTTTGCAGAATGCACTTTTAACCAAGAAGCCAGCTTGCAAGGCTGAGCTTTAAAATGCTGTATTTTACAGGTGCTATAGTGAATCTTAGTGGATTTTAATATGGAAATTTATCCTGCAATAAGCAAAACCTTTGGTGTCTGTACTATTGAAACCAAACTTTGACCTTGAAAATGTTTTCACCCACTCTCAAAATATAAGCCATGAGACTAGATTTACAAAGAAGCTGATATAGAAAGCAAAGATGAAATAAGTTCTGGAAATACATCAGAACATGTAAACTACAATTTGCTTTTAAACACACACACACACACACACACACACACACACACACACACACACACACACACACGTCCTGTTATCTAATAAAGTAAACTTCAAGTAATCAGAGAATTCACCTGACTGATACAACTCACTCACTAAACTCAACTGTGTCATGCTATAGGACTCTGGAGAAAGCCCATATTTTTACATTGCAAACATTGTTTTGTTTTCAGTTGGACAGATCAATTTTCCTAAATCCTTCAACCAACTAAAAAGTCAGAGAGCTGCAATGCAAAACTAAACCTCATAAGTAATTAAAATTCCACCACGTTTTAGTTATTGAATGGTGAGCCTCAAAAATTTGACCTCACGTACCTACAATCTCTTTCCTCAGAGAAAAATGCATCCTTTATTTTTTTTAAAAGCTTTATATATATTTTCTAAGTCAATTTCCACTAAGACAGCTTACTATGCATCCTATAGTTTTGTAAATCTTATCTTCTATTATAGGCAAAGTAGCACACATCATGATAAATAATAGTGTCAGTCCCATCAAATGCACTGCACTTTCTCATCTGTTCCTAGAGTGAGATCTTGTGAGAACAACTTTGCTGTGGAAGTTGGCCTGTTCCTAGCCTTGCTGATCAGATTTGTCCCCCCGCCCCCCAATCAGACTGGCTTTTTTGCCTGATGTGGTAATTGTAATCCAAATTTAAAAGATATTTTTGCCTGAACCACACTGAGTATCAAAAAGGAACTTACAGATTGACCCTGTTTTGACATATGAACCAAAAACCACATCAAGAAATCCAGACCACCACAAAGTCAGTACCAGAATTTGTTGGGCAGATTCCTTTGTTTCTGCTGGGAACAGACTCAAAGAAGCATTTGAAGCTGCCAAGTGACAGCTCAGAGGAGACTTGGAGTGACTTCCTTTAACAGACTATGTGCTTCTTTCCTCTGCCCTTTCTGACAAGCCACGTTCTTATATTAAAGACAGATGAATGGAAGACTGTATGGAACTGGGTGAATATAAAACAGATAGTGGTATGGTGGTTATTTTGGAACTAAGAGGAGATCAAATAATCAAACTTTGAGTGGCTCTTGTTACTTAAAGGCCAAAAGGGTTTTGAAATGGTAGTAATCAAGACCTGGAGATTCTTCATTGTCACCAAACAGCACCAAGTTCTAATGTACCTGTGAACGCATATCTGAGTTCCTCTACCTGGAACTTTGTATCCAGGACACTGAAGTCCAGAGGGAGGTCTTCTATTGGGTCTCAGGAAAGCAAATGTCATTGTGTAGACACCTGAATCAGAGCCTACCTGACACTGAGCAATGTGCTCGCCTGCTCCTGCCATGCCTCATCCCATATCTTTATTTTTCCATGTCCTATTTTAGACAGATTTTTCTAGGACATCCCAACTCTATGTCTATCTCTCTCGCTCTGAAGCCCTATCACTTGACACATCTAAACTAGCCACTGGTCTGTTGCCTGGGGATCCTTTGATTCCCTACACCTACTTTAGAGCTCAAAAAGACCATTTGACTGGATTTGCCATCCTTTTTGGGTCCTATAATTCCGCTTCTATGAATTGCCAGATTCTAGAGACTCCTTTCTCCTCCCAGCATGATTTTTGATTGAGGCATTTCTGCAGAATATAGAGGAAGTTAATGTGGCGATCTCTGAGGGTAAGGTGGGGCTGGGACTGAGTACCAAGTAGAGACACAAGAGCATGGTAAAGTAACACAAACATCATCTGCAAATGGAGGTGCTAAAGGGACAGAAATACTGGAGCCAGTCGGTAAAGGCCATGATGCAACAAAGCAAGTTGTTCTAAGAAATTACTGAAATGAGTCTTTGTATATTGTTTACTTAGAATCACATGAGCAGCAAGCTGTATGGAATGGAGACATATGTGATACATACATACAATACACACACATGATGAATGCTTAAAAGATATGGATGGTCTTCTCAGGAGGAGATCTTATAGAAAAGATGTTACAGCTCAGAAGACTGAATGCCCTTACAGGCCCAGGATAAGGATGAGGCAGGAAGTAGCTCTGCTCTGGAAAATCCAAGACTCTCAGTGAAATGTCCACATACACAAGGTGTGTGGTACCATGAGATAAAGTCTACATTAAGTGTCAGAGCCAACTGTTGAGGGAAAGCATAATAAAGTGTGTGAAAGCACATGAGAAAGCAATAACTAGATTCACAAAGCAGAAACTGGGCACATTAGAAACATAAAAAAGGAAGGCATCGGAACCCCTCGGATCTGCATGCCGAGATGTACTCAAGGAATTCAGAAAGGATTTGGTGGCAAGAGTCATTCTCTCAGGACACTGGAAAGAAAAATTGGAAACAACATAAATGAGACAAAGTTGGAGAATTCACATGTTTCCATTTAAAAATCTAGCTACAAAGCTTCATAATTAGAGTGTGGTACAAGAATAAGAATCTGTGTATATAAACAAATAAATCTTACAGTTTTTCAAGAAATAGTTTCCAGTATTGATGATCAAGAAGTTTAATGAGGATTGAACAGTCTTTTCGACAAATGGCAGTGGGGCTGCTTGTTATTGGTACGCAAGGAATGGATCTGGGCTGGTTAACTCGTAGCATACACAAGCATTCACTGAATAATGGGCCAGACTCAAGGGCAAGATTTAAAACTATAATTCCTAGGAGACAAGAGGAGCAAGTCTTCATGACTCTACTAAGCAGAACTTTCTTCACTGGAAGACAAAAAACACAAGTGACATCAGGAAAACATGTATGGATAATATGTACAGAATGAAAGAAAATTTTGGTAAATCATATATGTAACAACAAAATTGAATCCAGAATATATAAAGAAATCTTACAATGAACAAGAAGTTACATTTTCCAATAAACAATGGGCATTGGTTTATATGGGAATTAAAAAAAAAAGTAAATAAATAAAACAAGCAGTTAAAAAACATTCTCAACAGCATATAACAAACCATGGCTTAATAAACATCTGTCCTCTTGGTATGTTTTCACAATACTAAGTACATAATCTGTTTTTGTTGTTGTTGTTATTGTTTAAAGACAGGGATTCCCTGTGTAGCCTTGGCTGTTCAGGACTCATTTTGAAGACTTGAAGACGAGGGTGCCCTCCAACTCACAGAGATCTGCCTCTACCTCCTCGAGTACTGGGATTACAGGTGTGTGTCACCTGGCCCGGCTAACCTATAATCTAATCTTGTTTTGTTTGTTTGTTTTGTTTTTTGAGACACAGTCTCTCTGTGTTAGCCTTGCCTGTCCTGGTTTTGCAGACCAGGCTGCCCTCAAAGTCACAGCAATCCACCTGCCTCTGCCTCCCAAGTGTTGGGATTAAAGGCGTGCGCCATCACCACCTGGCATTTCTAATCTTAATACATGTTAAGTGAATAAACTCTTACTGGGGATCTTATAAATCCTAGGTTTTGAGGTATGTGAGCATGTATTTTAAGTTAAATACACTGCGTGAAATGTAGGGAAATATACACAAGCAGAATTAGGGTTTCAGACATGAACTAGCTTCATATTGGCTGAAGAAAGGCAATTCTATGACTCCAAATTAATAACAAATTATTTTAGGCACTCTCCTGTAACAAATAAAACACTTGATATTTAGCTTGTTAGTGTCTAGTCATGGGATAAATATTTTATATGCTTTTTATTATCACAAAAGTGCCTTGTCTTTACCTAAATACAGATGAGTAATGAGAAACTCAGAGGGACATGGTAACTTGCTAATAAAGGACAGCTTCAGAGACCGTGCTCATCACACTTTAAGTGTGAAATTGCCTTTCTCAATGCTGTTGTGGCTTATATTCAGTTAGACATTCAAAAACTCAGCTGCTGGAGGTTTGACCCATAACATATAATATGGAGATGACGGTACCTTAAAGAAGAAAGGCCTGTGGGATATATTTAAGCCAACAGGGCATGGTGACACAGGCATGCAGAGACCATGGGTGCAAGACAGTCATAGCTACTGTCAATTGTCAACTTGACATAAACGTAGAGTCCCCTGAAAAGAGGGAACCTAAGCTGAGGTGCTGGCTCTTTCAGGCTGGCCTATAACATGGCTGTGAAGCGTCTTAGCAATGGCAATTGTATTAGAAGGCCCAGCCCATTGTGGGTGCTACTGTTCCTAGTAGGTTGGATTGGGCTAAATAAGAAGAGCGAGCCTGGAAATGGCCTGGTAAGAAGCAAAGCAGCATTTCTCCATTGTCTCTGCTTGATTTCCTCCCTTGAGCTCCTCCTACCCTGGCTACTCTCAGTGACTGACTGTGATCTGGATATATAAACCAAATAATCTCATTCCTCCCACACATTGCTTTTTTGGTCAGTGTTTCACAACAGAAACCAAACTAGGACAGAGGTTATCCTTGAAAGCCTAGTATATTTGAGTCTAGCCTAATTTGCTCTTAGGAGAGGCAACCTCATGTGTGGATGGTCTACAGAGTGTTTTGCATCTTACAAAGTAAATTAATTCTGTTATAATATAATTGTTATATTATGTGTTATAATGTTATTAAATGTTATAATATAATTGACTGGTGTCTTTTTGTCTTTCTTTTCTCTTCACCTGTTATGACACTATAAATATTAGTGTCATGGCCATGTTATGAACCTTGACAGGATGCTGGCACCATGCTGTATGAATATCTGGCTACCAGAATTATGAGCAAATAAGTACCTTTAATTAATAAAGTTCCCAACCTGGGTGTTTTGTTAGAGCCACACAAAGTGTAGTTCAGGTCTCATGACCTCCATTCCCAGGACAGAGCTGCTGAAGAAGTCTACTTAGGAGTTTCTCTTCTTACCCCCTTCGATTTATTCCTTAGGCAAAATGGAAATAACCCCTCATGTAAAACTAGATAGTCAAGCATTTTTTTATTTAAATTTCTTTTTATTGTTAATTTTATGTTGTTGTATATCTTTTTTTAATTAATTTATTCTTGTTACATCTCAATGGTTTCCCATCCCTTGTATCCTCCCATTCTTCCCTCCCTCCCATTTTCCCCTTACTTCCCTCCCCTATGACTGTGACTGAGGGGGACTTCCTCCCCCTTTATATGCTCATAGGGTTCGTCAAGCATTTTTAAAGGTGGCTCTCCAGACTCCTCATGTTCATGACTTACCTTTTCTAGTGTGGAGAGATAAATTCTCAAAGTATGAAGGAGGCACTGCTCTGCCTGTGTGGAGTACCTTCTTAGGTGCATCCCAGGAGGAGAGATAGGAGAAACACTTCCAGGAACGCCATGTTACATACAGCTCTCTCTTGAAGATTTTTGTTTCCAGATCAGAAAGGAATTCATCCATTAGGTCTATCAATCCAAAACAAACTTCACAGCCCTGGTCTGATTTTAAAACATCATACCCTGGAAACCAATTTGTGGAAGAGAGGTGGTGTGACTGACAACGTCCAGTCCCATAAGCACGTGGCTGAGGCTTTTGTTCATGGGTCCATTCTTGCTGGCTTTATGGAAGCTATTCATACTCATTGTGCAGAACATTCATGTAGACAGATTTTCTTTCTTTTTTTTAAAGTTCTGAATATATATATTTAATGCATTATACATTCTGAAATGATAATTAGCACGATTAAAAAACATGTCAAGGTGTCAAGGTGATAAATGATGTTTTTTTATTAATTTATTCTTGTTACATCTCAATGATTATCCCATCCCTTGTATCCTCCCATTCTCCCTTTCCTCCCATTTCCCCCTTACTTCCCTCCCCTATGACTGTTCCTGAGGGGAATTACCTCCCCCTGTATATGCTCATAGGGTATCAAGTCTCTTCTTGGTAACCTGCTGTCCTTCCTCTGAGTGCCACCAGGTCTCCCCCTCCAGGGGACATGGTCAAAGGTGAGGCACCAGAGTATGAGAGAAAGTAATATACCACTCTCCACTCAACTTCTTTGCAAGAATTACCTTAGAGCTTATATAAACCTCTTCTTTATGAAGCCCAAGTCTTTCTAAGCCTGATAGTGATATTCTAGGTCCCCACAATGGGCTGTGAAAAGGGACAATATGTCACCTGCACAATATTAATGAGTCTCTAGCTTCCTCATGTAGAAACATCTGGAACTATCCAGACTACTGTTTTTTTTTTTCAGGTACTTTTATGAAGAAGACTATGAGGCTGCGTCTTAGCTGTGCACTGCAGTCACTAAGGAGTCACACAGGCTTTCTTGATTGACTAAATGGTCTGGCCTCTTTGTGCATTGAAGAAAGAATAGAAATTCTTTTGCCTGGCACCCATGACGTAATAACAACAATGGGGTCACCTTTTCTGTCTGGCTACAGTATCTAGAAACAAGTGTTTCTTTTCTTTCCTACAGCTCTACATCTTAGCCTTTCTTCCCAACCACATCCTGATTCTCCCCTATTTCCAGTTGCAAACTCATTTGCTTTCCAAGGCAGATGTTACTTCTCTGCTTTCCTGGGGTTTTAACAACATCCCTGACAGGGCATGGATAATGCTGTTGTTTTCTTCCTAAGAACAGTATTTCCATAGTTTGCATTTCTGCATCACTAATGTTTTCCCACCCTTACAGCCTGTTGAGTGTGAACTGTCTTTCTCACTTGGGATGGTTGCTATGAATCTGAGCATGGATTTGTTATACTGAAACTTCTAGTTCCAAACCATCGAAAGGGCCCCATTTCCCTTACTACAGGGAGTACCTGAAGCTGCTTTCAGGAGGGAGAATTAGCATGGAACTAATACTGCTACTTTTCCAGATGGGTTCCTCCGTGCCCACCAATCCAATCCACATGATCAAATGGATCAGGAATGGCTCCTTTCTGGACTACCACATTATATTTTTTAGTTTAATCTCATTGTCTTTCCAAGAGTGAAACATACTAGCTTTGCATAAGATATCAGCAGGCTCCCGCAGCCCTGCCCCCCACACTCTCCCCTCCATTGGTGTTCTGCTTGGTACCTTGGAGGGGGAATTTTTTATTAATTTATTTATTCCCTTTACATCCCAATTGTAGCCTCCTCCCTCCTCTCTACCCAGTCTCAATCTCCTTCCCTCTTCCCCCATCCCTTCTCCCCTATTCCTCAGAAATGGTGAACACACACACACACACACACACACACACACACACACACTCAAGCTCATTAAGTTTCATCAGGACCCAGTGTGTCCTCTTACCCTGTAGCCTAGCAAGGCAGCCCTTGGTCCTACAATAGCTGAAGAAGCAGAGTCTAATTTGTCACTTAATCTTGTTTTTGTTGTTGTTGTTTTCTTTTCTTTTTCCTTTTTTTTTTCTTTTTCTTTTTTTATTTAAGTAATTTATTCAGATTACATCTCAGTTTTTTATCCCCTCACTTGTATCTCCCATTCTCCCTTTCCTACCTCTTTCACCCTATTCCTCCCCTCTAGGTCTGTGACAAAAGGGGTCCTCCTCCCCCACCTTATAATCACAGCCTATCAGGTCTCATCCTGGTAGCCTGCTTACCCTTCCTCTGAGTGCCACTAGTCCTCCCCACCAAACAAGTGGAAGTAGTTAAATACCAGAGCTCTCCCTTAATCTTGTAAGCTCCACTACTATGCATCTGGATGCTGTTGTTTCCATTTGTTCCACCAACCTTGCAGCCTAAATGGGCTTTGGTCTGGGACATGGCAAGCATTAGGGCTATTGGTGTTCAGTTTACCATCAATTCTCTCCAAGTGCATTTTTCTTAACCCGTGCAGGAGGCTGCACCTCACAAACAATAAATGATTAATAATTTGCTTTTTCTTTCAATATCATAGGTTATTCTGCACAGCTAATGCCACTTCTTTTAAACATATATTCCTTCTATGGCTTTTGACCTCTTAGAAAGCAGAAACTTTGTACTGGTTTGTTATTTTTTTATTTCCTCATTTTACTGTGTCACTGCATGATTGATGTAGTTGATTGATACTCTTTTCCTGGGAATCTCCATGTACTATTGCTTCTCTCACACAGGCCTCTGCATAGGTCCTACCTCAGTAGAGAAACAGCCCAGGCTCAGCTACTCACAGCAATTCCCACCAAGTACTGGCCTTCATTTAAAACCAGTAGCTGTTTGGCTGTGAGTATCTCTGCATCTTTTTGCATCAGCTGCTGGTGAAGTCACTCAGATTACTGTTACTCTAGCCTCCTGTCTGCATGAATAGCAGAATATTATTAATAGTGCCAGTGGTGGGCTTTCTTTCATGGCATGTAACTCAAGTTGGACCTGCCATTGATTGGCTGAGTCCAAAGCTTTTTATGTGGGTTGGTGTCTCTGTCTCTCCATTGGAAGTCCTTCCTGGCTACAGGAAGTGGCCACTTCAGGCTCCATACCCTCGCCTACTAGGAAGCTCAGCTAGGGTCACCACCATAGACTCCCTGAAGACTTCCTGGTCCCACAGATTTCCCCTTATGGATTTCGGTTCTCTCCCAACCCCTTTTCCCCATACCTGATCTCCACCCCATTTCCCTCCCTACCCTCTCTTTCACCCAGTTCCCTCCTTCCATCTACTTCAGTTGTCTATGGAAATCTTATGGAAGAAGCGGGTGGGGGAAGGATTGAAAGAGCCAGAGACATCAAGGACACCACAAGAAAGCCTACAAAATCAACTAACCTGAATACATAGGGGTCACAGAGATTGAACCACCAACCAGAGAGCATCCATAGGGTGGTTCTGGGCCTCCCACACATATGTAACAGATGTACAGCTTAGTTCTCATGTGGGACTTCTAACAGCAAGAGCAGGGGCTGCCTCTGACTCTATTGGCTGCCTTTCTTCTCTACATCAGGATCCCTTTCCCCTAACTGGGCATCCTTGTCTAGCTTCAATAGAAGAAGATGTGCCCAGTCCTCTTACTTGATATACAAAGGTGGCTTGATACCAATGGGAAGGCTCCACTTCTCTGAGAAGAAAGGGAGGGAGACACAGGGGGAGGGGAGGGAACGGAAAGGTAGGGACTGAGAACAGAAAAGGGGAGGTGAGAGGGAGGGACTCAGAGGAGAGGAGAGAGGGGAATTTCCTACCAGGATGTTAATTAATTAAGCGATTAATTAATTAAAATAAAATCAGTAGCCCACCAAAAAAGTAAGACATGGGTCTATGGAGATAAGAGTGGAAACAATTTCACCTTTTGTATTTTATGTTTTAATTTTTGAATCATGAACATGAATTTATATTGTAAAAGAGTTTTAATTAAACAAGATTTAATGAATCTAAGTGACTTACTGTTGCCACCATTGCTTCTTTAAAGTCCCCAGTTTCTCCTCTGAATATGAACCCTCACTCTACCACCAAAGGCTCACAGAGCTTCAAGTTCCTTCTAGAAGACATTAGCTGGCTCCAGCTCTCTCCAGCCAGGAAAGGTAGCCTTGTAATATAAATCTGCATTTTGCTTCTTCTCATAAGCCTGAAAAAGAAGGGTTAGGCTAAGGATGTATATTAATTTCCGTTGCTGTTAGAACAATAATCAAGTGTAGTGTCTGGTAAACAATACAAATGTAGTGTCTTGGAGCCTTGGAGGTCAGAGGTATAGTCTGTATCTCATGGAGTAAAATCAAAGTGCCAGCATAGCTGCATGCACTTGGGCGAGGGCCAATGAAAATAGGAAGAGGTCTGATTACTTCTTATATAAATCCAGTTAGTTTCATTTTGAGAATGATGATGAAACCATACTAGACAATAATGTGTTCTTGTTTTACAGTAACAGAGCCATCTCTGTGCCATTATAACATGTGGACTGATGAGCATGGAGGAACTCAAAAGGAAGACCATTATGTGATGTGATGGCAAGGATACTTCCTTATCTATTCTGACTCAAGAGACTGCCCTAATTTCTTCCTTTGTATCCTCTTCCTTTGTATCCTTTGGATCTTCAAACCTGAAGAGAAGCCTAAATGCCCTCTGCCTTCCTTCTACCCTGTCCCACCTTAAAACATCTTCGTGATTATATTGATCCATTGAATCAAACAGAGCCAGAAAAAATGCTTTTGTTTTTAGGGTTTGTGAATAACAACCCAGCTCCACGTACGTCACTTTTGTGGTCTAACATGTCACATTCATTAGTTTCAGCAAACTGAGGTGTGGACATTGATGGCGGCCGTGAGATTATTCTGTGTACCATAGAATCACAAAGCTGGACCTCAGATATGTGCCTCCTGCTGTATCATGAACTCTTAGGTGTCTTTATTCGTTTGTGTTCATAGTTTTGGAGTGTTAAATCCAGACCCACCCTTGCTCATTATGGTGGTTTGATTGGGTTGTGCCTCAAAGACACGTGGTTTGATTGGGTTATGTCTCAAAGACTCGTGCATTTGAACATTTAGTCCTGTAGCTGGTGTGGGTTACTTTGTGGGTTCTTCTATTTTCCACTCCCCTCTACCTTTTTTCTTCTAATCTTCCATGTCCCTAACACTGGGTAAGAGAGAAAAAGGCATAGAGAGGAAAGGAGAGAGACCCCCGAATAAAGTCAGCAGTTGGAGAAGGGGTGATGTTAACGTGAGACTACTTCTGCTGATTAGAGGTGTCAGGCTTTTGGGGGGCAGCTTTGATCTTTGCTGTCAAGATATCTAATTTCTTTTTGTTATTGCTTCTTCTTTGTGCACCACTACTAAACTGTGACCAACAGCAAACAACACTACCCCTCCTCACACCTCTCAGGGGCACTAGCATTTATATACCCTCAGAAAAGTCCCCAGAATTCCAAATGTCACACGATCACAAAAACTATCTGCAGCTGGCCAAATCAGGCCTCTGCTAGAGCACAAGGCAAATCACAGTCAGCTGCTGCAAAGCAGCCCCATAGCCCCACACCTGGGATTAAAACAAAAACATAATTTTATAATATTTCTGTTTTTTTTTTTTTTAAAGAAACCAAAATTCTCAGATGCTCCCAGCTGGTGGCACTGTGTGGGGAGACGAAAGGGGTGTGGCCTTCCTGGAAGAACTGTGTCACTAGAGGCTGGATTTGAGATCTAAAAGCTCATCTTGGCTTTCTCTCTTGGCTTTATGCTTGCAGTTTAAGATGTGAGGCCTGAGCTGCTCAAGCTGCCATGCTTGCCACCTGCTGCTTCTGCTCCATCATCATGGACTCTGCGACCCTGGAAACCATAAACCCAAATAAACTCTGTCTGTCACTTATTTGGTCACGGTGTCCTATCCTAGCTAAAGAAAAGTAACTAATTTACTCATGCCAGGCAACGATTTGGTCACCAACTTGTAACCTCACCCTGAATTGAATAAATCTTAAATAATCTGTGCATCTTAAATACTAGTTCAAATCACCCATACACTCTAGAAATTTACTCTTCAGGACCTGCTATCACCTGCTAGAATCTCTTATTGAGTGTTTCTCCTTTTACTTGTTAGTATGATTAGAGCTCAAAGAGTTGATTCATCCCAAGAGGCAGCATTGCTAAGAAGACTCCACTTGTCATTATCATGCTGATAGCATTAACTAACTCAAACTTCCTGACACATTCCCTGATGGCCAGTTCAAGTTTACCAAATCCAGCATTCCTTTGGCTTTGGAGCACTATGCCAATCTGCCCCTTCTCTAATGCCCTGACTTCTCTTTCAAAGTCTTCCTTCTTTCTCTTCTTTCATCTCCCAGTTTAATCAATAAGCTTCTTCTTTAATGTTCCTTCCCTGGGTAATGTCTAAAATTCACTTAATGCTAAGTAATAGCTTTGTGTCAAGGGCATAATACTTATATCTCAGTTTGGGTCTCCTCCAGGAAACACAGCAGTTTGAATCTCTAACGCATCTCTGATATTTTGCTTCAAATACTGAAAGAGAACAAAAACAAACAAACAAACAAAAAACCCTATTTGAAACAAAACTCTAGATTATTCCTGAAACACTACTCCCACCTACTCTAAACCAAGTATTTTTATCCCATCTTATCTTTCTGAGCCCAGTAAGATTCCCACTATCTTTCCAACTTAACTCAAAACCTTGGCTTTGTCCTTGATGACACCATCACATGCAAAAATTGCCTGGGAACTCTGCCTTGGTCCTACCTACAAAGCATTTTGCTAATACTGTCTTCTTCTTCTCCTTCTTCTTCTTCTTCTTCTTCTTCTTCTTCTTCTTCTTCTTCTTCTTCTTCTTCTTCTTCTTCTTCTTCTTGTTACTATTGTATCTCCAATCTAGGTCACAAGAAAGTATCTTGTGCCCTTACTCATAACCTGAACCATTTCTTATGTGAACTATATCATCTCTCTTTTCTCTCCTCTTTTGTTTGTTTTCTCTTCCTTTACCACATCTTACCTGGACTCTAGCAGTAATTTCATTATATTCTATACATTGAATTCTATACAATGAATTCTATACATTTAATTTATCTTTAAAACATCCAGCTGTGGGGAGGAATGGGAGGATACAAGGGATGGAATAACCATTCAGATGTAATATGAATAAATTAATAAAATAAAATTTTTAAAAATCCAACTGTGTATGGAATATAAAGCCCTTCACTATCTATTCCAAGTCCCCTCTTGCTATATAGATAGTGGATATAGAATGTTCCAAAGGACCTTGAGCCAAAGATTGCTTCTCAAACCGGCTCTATAGGAAGACAGTAGAGGCCTCTAAGATGTGGGTCCTAGTATGATATTTTAGGTCATTGATGGTGGGAAGGGTAGAATTCTATATTATTTGCCTTTACCTTCACTATGATCAAACACCTGACAAGAAACAGGTAAGAATGCAGAGAGGACTTATTTTGGCTTACCTGCTAGGAGACTCAATCCTTCATGGAACAGATGGCACACCCAAGCACTGGGGCCACCTGCATTCAGTGTTGGACTTTCCCTAGGTTTAGTGGAATGTCCCCATGGGTGTACACAGAGGTGTGCATCATTATAACCCCAGGTTTTTCTATATTATTTCTCATATTTATCTATTTTGTGTGCACATGTGTATGTGTGTGCATGTGTGTGTGTATGAAAGTGTGTCTGAGTGTAACATTCAGGGTCCTGCAGATGTAAGAAGACAGAGTTGGAACATCTAGAAGTATAACAAAAGGCCAGTGTGCATCGCTTGATATAGATACTGGGAACTAAATTCAGGTCCTTCACAAGAGCAGCAGGTGATAATTCAAATTAACCATCACAAATCTTCATGTCCTCTCCTCTCACTGTGCTTTCCACGTACAGTGAGATAAGTGTCTTTTTCTACCATATATTCCCACCAGGATGCACTGCTCAGTCTCAGTGACACCCACTTACCACAAATGGAAAAAACTCCACAAAGGAGAGTCAGGGTGAACTTCTCTGTGTTTGGTTGGTTGCTTTATATCCTCTCCTACAATATTGAAAAGTAAGCACACTCTTCAGTAGTGCTGACAACCAAGTTCCCTCTCTCACACAGTCCTTACCTCACGTGCCTGCTTTCTGTGCCTCACTCTCACAAAACTCACCTTAGTCTAAGCATTTAATTCAGTTCTCCTTTTGCTTCGAAAATGCCATAGCTTCATCTTTTCCTGGCTGTCTTATTAACCTTTACTGAGTTCTTATAAAAAGATAACAACCTTGGCAAGGCCATCTATCGCCTTTAATCTAAGGAGTTTCTCTTAAGCATATTCTCCTATTTGAAATGCAGTATAGCAGCAATCTTCCCTGAAATAGATTTATCATGACTTTGTTTAACACTTTCCTCATAGGAGTGTAAGCTTGCCTCAGCCACTGGATCTAACATTCAAAGCCGAAACCACGGGTTAGCTTGCTTCTGCTATAATAACAAGGACTAGGGCAACTTAGAATGAAACAGAATTTGATTGGCTCATGGTTGTAGAGGCTGTGAAACACAAGGCCTAGGGTCTAACCCACAAAAGAGTCTTTTAAACTCTGCTATCCCATAGCAAAAGGTATAAAAACAGTAAAAAGTGAGGTTGAATTCAGCTTTTTCTTTTCTTCCTTCTTTCCTTCCTTTGTTTCTTTCTTTCTTTAATTCAGATTTTAGAATAGTAGAAATTCAATCCCTAGGGTATAGGTTTCTTGAGCCTAATAATGTTCATTGCTATGATGGTAATTATAATTGAAAATGAGTTTGGGAGTTAACAAACACTTAAATCATAGAAAGTAGGTGCTTGGTAATTACTAAATTAACAAGTTAATAACTCTTACATGTGGAAAGAATCTAACAAACTACAAAGGACGTTCTTGTGTACTAAATCATTAATAAAAAAACAACAAACAAACAAAACTGTAGACCTACATATAAAGAATAAAAAATGGTACTGAAGACAGATGAAGATATCGGATGCCACCTTTAGTGAGCAATCAGCAAAGCCTGCAGTGTGGAAAGCCTGGCAGGCAAAGGGATCAATTTTTTCAACCAATATAAGAAAACAAAAGGGAGTAGGATATCTGTAGGTGAGAGAAATGTAAAAGCAGAACCTATTTTTAGACTGAAAGCTGCAATTGCAGAGTGTAAGCCTGCACTCTAGGGGGACAAAATACTGAAGAAATTACTACTATTAAAAAATAGAATGATGGGTAACCTTTGTGGAAAATAACTGGGCCCTTATTGGGATATGGATCATGGAGGGGTGTCGGAATTGGACAGAGCTGTCTTTTCTGACATGGCTTGTGATTAAGAAGTGAATTATCAAAAATTCTTCCCTTTGGGACACACACGCGCGCACGTGTGCTCGTGTGTGTGTGTGTGTGTGTGTGTTGTATTATGTCCCGTAATAAAAATGTACACTAATTAATTGTTCATTTTCTCTGAGAAATGTTAAGCTATATGAAAACTGCAGGTGGGCTGTAAAGAACATGCTGTGACCTTTGACTCCGTGAGAAACTTGAAAATTAGGAAGTGTCTAGGAGGCAGGAGCAGGGATGAGGCCACATGAGGCTCACGGTGCAGCTGTGCCTTCGTTTGCCACCACCTTCATGTTTGGAGGAGAAAGAGTCAGCCTGAGATTGTCTGAGGAACATGATGAGGACATTAAATAAAGCTCTGCCTAGGAGCAGCTAGGGGCTAATCACCATGTTTACCAAACAAAAGTCAGCAGGTATTCTAAAGGCTGGAGCCTGAAGAAGCTCCAGGAGATTCCAAGTCTCTGTAAAGTGGCCCTAATTAGTAATCCAAGCTGTCCACCCGGACCCTGGAGGGAGCAATGCCCTGTGCCACACCACCCAGCCGTGCCCTGTAGAGACGGAAAACCCGTTGCTTCTGTGCGTGCAATTGTTTTGTAATATTGCAAGATGATATCGGCTTCTCTTCCCGAGGCATAAACAGAAAGCAGAGGAGGCAGTTCTCTCAGAGAGCATAATTATCTAATATTTCAGTGTAGGAGATGTGTTATGACAATGAGTAAATTGTCTTTCTCCAAAGAATCTACCTACGGTTAAGTGAGTAGAACAATCCTGCAAGTGATCCCTGGTCCAGAACTAGGAGGCATACTTATCAACCCCAGGAAGCTATACCACTGCTCATCTCCTGCCCCAAGTCTATCTGCGTATCTCCATCAATCTACCCACCCCTGACCCCACTCTGATGAGCTCTTAGAAATAATCTGCACACTACACCCAAAGACTTCATTTCACAGTGTCATCTTTCAAGGTTTGCTGTTATCATTCTGTGTTGTTTTTCTTTCATAATGTACGTGTGTGTGTGTTTGTGTGTGTGTGTGTGTGTGTGTGTGTGTGTGTGTGTGTGTGTGTGTGTGTAAAATTTGGGTCCTATTCTTTCCTACTATCCTTTCTTATCTCTTTCCCCTCCCATTAAACAGCTTCTTATGTAACATGTTTTGGTGATGTTTACGAACACTCAGAGAACAACACAAACTCCACGCCATAGAAAAATAGGCCCTGATTCATTCCCAAGCTCTTTGATTTTCCACCTCTTGTTATTTCCTTTTGTTCTAGAACATGAGACTCTCAATTCTAACCTGTGATGTTTAACTGGCTGGAACTGTATGTACTGGATCTCCGTGTGCCTGAGATTTTAAGTCCCTCTGTTTGACTATTACCTCTTCCGAGAGTCTCGGAGAACCTGATTTAAGGAGAGATTTCCAGGCTGCACATAGCTTTGCCAAGGTACAACATTACACTTCTGAGAACTGAAATGGCCCTTTTTTATTGCCGTCTCTTTGGCTTTTTTCCGCTCGTCTGCTACAGCCTCCTAAGAGAAAATTATGCAGATGAAGAAATTGCTTGCCTTGTTTCCAATATTACTAAAGCTGTCCTCGTGTGGAAGCTAAAATACCTGTGAGTCAATATTACAGATAACCTCAAAATTCTGTATCTTACTAGGGAGATACTTGAATGTTCATGTTTGTTTTTCCTCTGTTCATAACAAGGAAATGAGCCAGACTAGATAGATGTCCATCAGCGGAAGAATGAATGAAACGTAGCACACATATACAATGCAATTTTGCTCTCTGTAAGTAAAGAAATGAAATTGGAAATTTTTCAGACAAATGGGTAGAACTAGAAAATTTCTTATTAAATGAGGCTTCCTGGGCCCGGAGAGATAAATCCTGCTACTGTAAGGCCTGCAAATTTGCTTGACTGTGACAATGTGGTGGTAATGGCATCTCTAGAAAAAAGCTATGCACGCCCTTAAGCATAACTCAATGCAAAAAAATAACCCAGTTCAGCCAAAATTTACCGAGTCCAAAGTGTCCATGGTGCCTCTGTTGAGAAACCATGAAATATAGGTACACCTGGATGTCAGAGGGCACAAGGGTCGTGTCATCACCAGAGAGACAGACAATCCTGCTAATACAAAACCTGGTTATTTTAGGGACTCTTAGAGACATTAAAGACTGGCTAGAGATTACTTGACAGTTCAACTGTAACTTAAATTCCATATCAGTGTCCTGGGCATGGAGATGGTTCTCCTCATGTCGTGAATGGAGAGTGGGGTCTGACTTTCACATAAACTCTGGTGCCCCATGTTTGACCACATCCCCTGGATAGGGAGGCCTGGTGGCACTCAGAGGAAGGATAGCAGGCTACCAAGAAGAGACTTGATACCCTATGAGCATATACAGGGGGAGGAGGTCTCCTTCAGTCACAGTCATAGGGGAAGGGAATAAAGGGAAAATGGGAGGGAGGGAGGAATGGGAGGATAGAAGGGATGGGATAACTGTTGAGATGTAATATGAATAAATTTAAAAAATAAAATTAAAAAAATAGAGAAAAAAAGAAAGGGTGGAGATCACCTCGCTTCCCACTAGTAATGGGGTTGATTTTGAAATAAGTTGTGTTTCTTTAAGGAAATGTATGAAAAGAATGTTTCTTCAGGTACCTACAATGTTGCTTCTGACCTCCTTTCCACCTGCCTTCTCCTCCAGCCTCCCTAAAAACAATTGAGTGGTCTTGTGCCAGTCACCTCCCCCTCTGCCTCAATAATCTCCTCTGTACATTAGAGACCATGGTGGCCTCCTTGCAGTTTTTCTGCTAGTCTAGTCAGTGTGGGGGGAGGAGGCACAGATCTGCAGGAAACAGTGTGACTGAACACATTGAAGCTCTAGCTATGTCCTTTCTATACCAGTAAGCGCAGCGTAGCTCACTATGGAGAAATCTGTTCGTAGCACATAAGTGCACCCTCAAGACTATTTCTTTTGCATCTGTGTGCAAAAAGGAGACAAATGTGCCTGAGATTCAACAGTTCAGCCAACCCCACCTCAGACTCACAACAAGCAAATCTAACCTCAGCTCCATCCAATCTCCTAACTGGCCAGCGCTGCTTCTCATTGAAAATGGATGGTGTGCTGGTCGTCTGCCAGGCAGACAGTTTTAAGGGAAATTTTTAGCCACGAACACGGCTGCCATATCTGTGAGAGGAGCTGCATCACATAGCTGATGAAGAACCTTCTCTCTGCTTCCTGAATACTGTACAGGATGCAGGAAGCAGGAACTAGGAATGCCTTCGTTGGCTTTAAATGTGATTTATTCAGTCCTCTCTTCTCAAAGCTGCTAGCTTTTGTATTGGCTTTTTATATCATAAAACCACATGAAAATGGCACAGCTGACCTGACGTGTGGACTTTCTATTCAGATAACAGCAGTTCCAGCCTCAGGCTGGCAGGAGCAAATACGTAGACTGCAAGTACCCAAGTTCCATTGGCTTCTCCAGGGAAGATGTCCTGAATTCAAATGAAGCAGGGCCCTGTTTCATCTGGGAAACAAAGGATAGGTAACTCTCACCTCACCTTCCTTCATTCTTTGTTCTAACTTTTCATGACCTTCTGCTCTTGTTTTCCTGACTTACAAATTGTGGTCTTCACTAAGAACATGCTGCCAAGGAGCTATGTCTTGAGAAACACAGATCTATAAACTACAGAACTCATGTTTACAAAGGAAAACTATCAGTGCATCCTAAAATGAATAGAAACAAAGAGGAAGCCTATGTCTTGTGACTCCTCAGCTAGCTTGTGATTTAAAAAGAAAATAGCCCAAGTATGAGTCCTAGACCAGCACTCTGCTTTAAGGCTGACATTTAAAACAGTATAAATGAGGCTTAATTAAGTCCATGCACCAAACCAATTATAATTTGCATGATGAAGTTGAAAACTATAAAAAAAATTTTCAAAGAATAAGATGAGGATATGCATATTGCACATTAGAGCTTAGTTTTAGATTGTTGTAGGCAGAATTTTCTGGTGCTCCACAGCGTCCCATCCCCACTCAGTGATGTTTCCACCTGTACGCTTTGCTCTTTGGACTTGGTCATGAAGAACATGTGATATAACTGCAATGATTAGCTTACTTAGTATGATAAAGATGATGGGATTTTGCAGATGTAATTATGGTTCTAATCAACAGACTAGCTTTGGCTTTAAGTTAATGAAAAGGGAGCTTTTCCTAGTTGAGAACAGCAAATCAAGTGAATTGCTTAAGAAACTGGCGATCCAGAGGGAGACTTATTTGTTTTGTCTCAAAGGAGCAAAACCATGGAAATGATTTTTTTCCCAACATTCATGTGAGGCTGGCTGAGGGCCTGGAGCACCAAAGAGACAGACAGCAGGCCTGCTACCCTGTTAGAACCCTACCAGCCATGCCCATAGGAATCACAAGACAGTAAGTAGACAGTGTGTTCCCTGATAAATTCGTGGTGATGTATTTTTCAGAAATAGACAACGAACACACAATTGGGTCATGAAAAGTCAGGTGCTGCTGTAACTAAAACCTAAGGATCTAGTGGTGTCTTTGTAATGAGAAGATTGTGGGCAGAGACTAGAGCAGAGCCAACCACAAAAGGCGTTAGCTACTTTGAAAAGTTGTTAGTAGAAAAAATGACCTCTTTGATGTGCTCGGAAGAGACATGTGTTATAACTGCAATGCTTAGCTTACTTAATATGCTAAAAGGTATGGGGTTTTGCTGGTGTAATTATGGTCCTAATAAAGCCGTTGTACAATGGAAAGAAGGTTAGTATAGTGAAATTGTCTCTTGCATCTATGTAGAAGCAGAACTCATAAAAGGTAGGTGTGGTTCTTCAAGGGTGTGGCCCTTGGAGTTGTCCAGGCTGCTGCCTTTTTTCCTGCTGTTCATAAAAAAACACAAGATGAGAAGCAAATTGAAAGAACTGTTACAAATGCACAATAGACACTGGGAAGTGGTCCATAGCAGATGTCTCACAGTTTTGGTGGTAAGAATGCTTTTTATTTTTCCAGGGGTTCTGCAGCAAATCCTCATAATCATTACCAATTTCCAGAGAGAACTCCGATGGCACAGAAGGAAAGACCAGGTAATTACCATGCCAACCACCACAAACCATAGTCCAAGCACTTACACCCACTGATCTGTGGCTATATTTTTGCCAGTTATATGGAGTCATGAGTCATAATACATTCATACAAATCAGACGATGCCAAGTGTGTGTATCACTGATGGACAGGCAGCAAGGAAGAAGAGATGCATATCCATCATGACTTTCATTCTCAGCTTCAAGAAGGACTCTGGCATAGATAGTCTGTGCATGGCCTTGTATGTGTTTGGGGAGATGGATAAAAAGCAGCCTGACCAACACCCAATGGTTCATTGGGCCATGCTTTAAAGGAGAATCTTCTTTCAAGATAGGTAAGATAAAACCATAGACTGCCCCAGGCAGTTCACCTCTGACACTGGTGTTTCATGTTTTCTCATAGTACCAGGAACTCACTCCATATTTCAGACACAGTATTCACAGATCATTCTATAGTCATTTTAACAACTATAAGCAAGAAAGGGAAGAGGCAAAACCAGGTGTCCACATGGCAACCCAGAGAACTCTCATACAGAGTGGTGACTTTTTTAAGAGAGAGAAAAATACTATATAACTGAAGATATAAGGAGCTCAGGAGGGGCTGTTGAGTTGGCTCAGCAGTTAAAAGCACAGTCTGCTCTTCCAAAGATCCTGAGTTCAATCTCAGCAACCACATAATGAGATCTGGTGCCTTTTTCTGGTGTGCAGGTAAACATGTAAGCAGAACATTGTATATGTAATAAATAAATAAATCTTTAAAAAAATAAGGAGCAAAATAATTACCTTTTTTTTTTTTTTTTTTTTTTTTGCAGAAATAAAAAGAGCTACCTCTGGCCTAGAAGATAAAAATGGAAGCTCCCAGGACAAGTCAATAGGACTCTGTGATACGTTGACAGTCACACTAGGGCCATTTTTCGTGGTTAATACAGAAAGAGCATCTGCTGAGCAGGGCAAAAAAAGAAAAAAAAAACAGAGCTTGAACAACACTATCTGTAATGACAAGACCATATAGGGGTTTCTATCTGTGTCCCAGCCTTTAGTAAGAACATCACTTGACCTAGTACAGTAGCGATGTCATATGATACCATCTCCTGAACACACTGAAGAAATATGCCAGATTTTTTTTAAAAAACCACTGGTGATTAAAATAAACTGCACTGACTCAGTAGCTATATTTGAAAGATTGCATTCCCTTGACCTTAGAAGGCCCAAGGGGGAAAATACCCATCAAGAGATTTACTTATATTTTCAAAGTATCTTTTCCCTGGGAAAGTTTCCTGAATCTTAAACTGTGGATATACTTGAATTGATAAAGAAGAAAGGGAGGGTAACAGCTTGATTAGTGGGAAGATCTTAGTCTTGGAATCTGGATATTTGAACAAGTCATTAATCTTTTCAATCATCCTTTAATCTTCTCAATCTTTCTAAAAATTAGAAAAACCTGAGATAAGCCATTGGTTCTCAACAGTCACCAGAGGACATCCAGGACATAAACAAACAGAAGACCTTTAGCTAAAGACATATAGGCTGTATCTGTCATTGCCTGCATAACCATGGAGGATGTGTTGTCATATTTATATGATTCAGACAGTACATAAATCACTTTATGTAAAAAACAGATTTTGTTTTTTAAAAAATAACCTTTCTTTTTCTTTCTATGAGGTATACTCTAAAACTCTGTGGCATGTTATTCTCCTCTTTGCGTCAACTTGATGGTGGAGGTCTCGAGAATGGACAAAAATGGCAGTGGGCCAAGTCTGATGAAAGGCTCCTGAGGGCGGGCTTAATGTTCAATTTTTGATATGGAGCAGGCAGAAGTTTTCAGAAGAACTTCTTTATCTAAACCTCCAGTACTTTTAGTCTACAAAAGAAGTAGATCAGAGTTCAGTAGGTCATTCGAACCAGGAAGACAACACTCAGGGGTTTAAGTCTCTGAAGATAAGATGTGTTCTTACCTTTAGAACCTAGGTCAGGACTATTTAGGAGTCTAGATTATTATCCTCTGTAGCAAAAAATGAAGAAGTCTAGACAGGCAGCCTGAGAAGCAAGAATACAATCTATCTAATCAAGACACATTTTTGGTTCTTCTTGTCATGGTAAGCAGTAAATTCCCTGGAAAAGAACCCATCATATAGGATATTCTTGTGCCTGAGAATTTCCAGAATACAAATCCTCCAGTATTGGATGTGGAGATGCATTTATGGATTTCTGTTGAAACTGTTTTATTGTTAGAAAGGATGTCTACCATCAAAATCAAAGAATATTCTGTTATCCAAGACAATATGATATTTAGTATAATTTAGGCCAACTTGCCATAAGAAAAGCCTTTTGAAAAATAATTGGCATACACAAAATGGACTTTTTAATTTATGAAAGTCAAATAACAGATAGTTCAGAGCCAGAGAAAATACACAGCTACCTTGCTTGACATGTGCCTCTGCTTGTAGGGTCAAGGTAGCCAGCAGATTGGCAGGAAGTAGATGTTGGACAGATTTTCCCTTCACTTTATTGCCTGTAAGTGTCATACAGCACACTCCTGGCATACAATCCCAATACACACAGTTGTAAAAATGCTGACTTATAGTGTCTTCTAAACATCCTTATTAAAACTTGGAGAGGTCCATCATTAGAACAGTAAAGGTGAAATGGATCTTGGGAAGCAGTCTCTGCTGTACACAAGATTCTGAAAGCAGAGGAGAGAGTTAAAGATCTTTTGTGCTTTGATTTGCATTTCTCTGATGACTAGAGATGTTGAGCATTTCTTTAAGTGTGTCTCAGCCATTTGATATTCCTCTGTTGAGAATTCTCTGTTTAATTCTGAGCCCCATTTCTCAATTGGGTTATTTGGTTTGGTGGCATTTAATTTTTTTAGTTCTTTATAAAGTTTGGATATTAGACCTTTGTCAGATGCAGGGTTGGTGAAGATTATTTCCCAGTTTGTAGGCTGTCACTTTGTTCTTTTGACAGTGTCTCCTGCCTTACAGAAGCTTCTCAGCCTCATGAGGTCCCATTTATTAATTGTTGACCTTAAGGCCTGGGCTGTTGGTGTTCTGTTCAGGAAGTTGTGTCCTGTGCCGATGTGTTCCAGGCTCTTCCCCATCTTACACCCATCAGAATGGCTAAAATCAAACATTCAAGTGACAACACATGCTGGCGAGGATGTGGAGAGAGAGGAACACTCCTTCATTGCTGGTGGGAATGCAAACTAGTACAGCCACTTTGGAAATCTATCTGGTGCTATCTCAGAAAATTGGGAATAGGGCTTCCTCAAGACATAGCTATTCCACTCCTAGGAGTATACCCAGAAGATGCTCCAGCATACAACAAGAACATTTTCTGAACCGTGTTCATATCAGCCTTATTCATAATCACCAGAACATGGAAACAGCCTAAGTGCCCCTCAGTAGAAGAATGGATAAAGAAACTGTGGTACATATACACGATGGAATATTACTCAGCTATTAAAAACAAGGATTTCCCAAAATTTGTGAACAAATGGATTGAACTAGAAATGATCATAATGAGTGAGCTAACCCAGAAGCAGAAAGACTCAAATGGTATATACTCACTTATAACTGGACACTAGCCCAAGGGGCAGGTCCCATGAAAGTCTGCACCTACCAGGAAACGGGGATAGAGGTGAGGACATCCTATTGAGATTCTAGGTGAGAAAAATATAAGGGATAGGCAAGTAGGGGGATTCAGAGGGTCCTAGAAACCTACAAGAAACCCATTATGATGGGTGGATCTGAGCCCAGGGGTTCTGCTTGATCTAAGGCACCAACCAAGGAAAAAACGTGCAGTCATCATCAAACCCCTACCCAGATCTAGCCAAGGGACAGAACATTCTCCAGAGTTAAGTGGAGACTGGGGACTGACTTTCACAGGATCTCTGGTGCCCCATATTTGGCCATGTCCCTTTGTTGGGGAGGCCCAATGGCACTCGAAGCAAGGATAGTGGACTACCAAAAAGAGACTTGATACCCTAGCACCATATTCAGGGGGAGGAGGTCCCCCACAGCCACAGTCATAGGGAAGGGGATTGGGGTGAAAGTGGAAGGAAGGGAGGAATGGGAGGATGCATGGGATGGGATAGAAAATGAGATGTAATATGAATTATTTTAATTTTCAATAAAAATGTGTTATTAATTTTAAAAAAAGATTTTTTGTGGTACTTTCACACTAGTTTTTTTTTTTTTAAATAAAAGGTGAGTAAGGATCATCTAGATCCTAGCTACATGAACTGTAGGTCACAACTCCATTTCGGGTTACATAGCTGAATATGGGGTAGCAACAAATCTGGCACCAGTAAAATTTTTCTCAACACACTGAACAAAATCAGTTTAAAACCAAACACAAAGTGAGCTGAAGGCACTGGGGACTTACATCACATGGTTTCATTTGAACCCTGGTCTTGAACACATGACAGGCACCCTTTGCTCTGCTCATGTTGTCATGCCTGGACAACCCCATAAACTTTGCTTGAAACACCTCAGTTCAGATTCTAGACTGCTATACATTATGAATTATAATGCTTTTGTATGAGTACAAGGTTGTTAGATCTTGCACCACTGGTGTGTTTTAAATACATAAATGATGTTTACTATCTGTAGAGAGAGAATGGGTGACTGACCAGACAGTAAACTGTCTTTGTCACCTCTTAGTTTTGCAAGCTGCTTGCCTGAACTTTCTACTTAAGTAATAATTTTATTCTTTTTCAAGTCTCTGATGGGGTTGAAGACTAGATAGTTATAGTTTCACACTTAGGCTTATGTTGTTTAGGATTTAAGAAAATGTTTTAAGGTTTAGAAAGATGTTTTTTAAGTTGATAAATACAAGATATGATAGAAAACGATCTAGATACAAAACCTTAGACTCATCTAGATAGAACAAATAATATTTTCTTGAAAGTTGCCAAATACAAATGAGCTAAACCATTTTTATGTAACTTTTACATGTGGCTCTCCTGATTGTTTCATAACTGTTCTTACTATATGTAGTTTATAATTGGACTGCATTGTGTTAGAATGTTTGGCTTTGAAAACTGCTCTTTGAGATCCTGACTTGAAGTTCATAATAAATCATTAAGTGAAACTTGGCTTGAGAGTCAGACAAAATTTCCAACAGTTCCTGAAGTTGCCCTAAGCACACTTCTACCATTTAGTATTGTATATCTTTAAAGCAGCATTTTCGGTTCAGGCAGTTACAAGGTCAAAATATCCAGCAACTTTAAAATGACACAAAAATATTCTGTCTTCTAGCCCAAGAGGCATGTCCCATGAAAGTATTCATTCACCAGGAAAATGGGTCACAGGGAAGGACATCCTATTGGGACTTTAGGTGAGAGAAGCAAGGGAGAATGGGGAAATAGAAGGATCCAGAGGGTCCTAGAAACCTATAAGAAGAACATTATGATGGACAGATCTGGGTCCAGGGATCCAGTGCAAACTATGGCACCAACCAAGGACAGTATGTGCAGTAAACTTTGAACCCCTACCCAGATCTAGCCAATGGATAGGACATTCTTCACAGTTGAGTGGAGAGTGGAGTCTGACTTTCACACAAACTCTGGTGCCCCATATTTGTCCACATCCCCTGGATGGGGAGGCCTGGTGGCACTCAGAGGAAGGATAGCAGGCTACCAAGAAGAGACCTGATACCCTATGAGCATATACAGGGGGAGGAGTTCCCCCTCAGTCACAGTCACAGGGGAGGGGAGTAAAGGGAAAATGGGAAGAGGGAGGAATGGGAGGATACAAGGGATGGGGTAACAATTGAGATGTAATATGAATAAATTAATAAAATATATTTAAAAAATAAATAAAAATTCTGTCCTAGGCTTATTACCAATATTCAACCAATATTTAATTTCTTATATAAAAATAAACAAGTCCATTAATTACATTTGTATTCAAATTTACTTCTATCTTTAATAAGTGGTAAAATTGTGTGTATGCCAAATAATTGTTTTAAAATTGTTTTTTTTAACAGTAAATATTTGATTGGAGTACCTATTTTATATGCCTACTGTCCCAAGCTTAATAGGAAAGAAGGCTTGATCAGTCATATAAGCACCTTGGCTCAAGATTCATTGAAGAAAGAAAAATGACATCACCAATATCCTCTCATCAGAGCAAGGTAAAGGTGAGACTTATTCATTAATTCAACTCTCTACCCTAAAGCTATATGGACTTTGTACAAGGTATTACTGTAGATATTCAGTAAAAATTAGACATAATGAAGGAGGGAAGCAAGAATGAGAAATATGAATGAAAATACAAAGAAAAAGAAACAGAGTAGAATAAATGAAAATAATGCCTGAAAACTCTGGCAGAGATGCTATGGTTCTTAGACTCTCGCCTGTTTGTTGATGTTGTTGTCTCCTTTATCCTGGTCATGGCTTCATGAGTGTATTGGGACTTTGCTAGCAGAGACTGCAGTTGGGATGTGAGTGGATCCGACAAGGCAGTGCACTGACGTGCTACAATGTGCTTCCATGAAGGATGCAGTGGTTCTTACCTTTGATGATGATAAATATGGCAGTGGATGCGAGGATGCCATGGCCATCACATCTTGCTGAGGCAACTTCTCTATATGAATAAAAATTGGTAGCAGATGTCAAGGTTGGTGATCAAAGTCTTAAAGGGAGAAAATGAGGAGAACTGTAATGAGAAATCAGGAGGCAGAAGCAGGTGGGCCTCTGTGAGTTGAAGGCCAGCCTTGTCTATAGAGTGAGTCACAGGATGGCTGGAGATATGCAGAGAAACCTTATATTGAAAAAAAAACTAAAACAAAACAAGAAAGAGAAATGGGTTATATTTGGGGGTAGAACAGGGATGCAAGAAGCCTTAATGAGTACTTTCTTCTTATGTATCTGGCCAACAAAACTCAGCCAGCAGTAACTGGCTGCTCCACTTACTATGTTTCTGGATGAAATACTTTCCCCATTATAGATAAAGCCTTGAAATACAGACATATAGAGACTGGCCAGAGACAAGTTACAACTCAGTACATATATTCCTTCTTCTCTAGTTACCCTGATGTATGGATCCTGCCGAACACTATGGATCTGAGTCCTGTATGATATACATTGGTGGGGAGGAGAAGAAAGATTATTTTGATTTTGAGAACATAAAAGAAAGTATGGTATACAAAAGGATATATCTCTTAAATAGGAAGCACTTATTGTTTTAGAGGACACCCTAAATATTTATATTCATCTATCTGAATCCTGGGGAGACCACAGAGACTTACTTGATGAAGGCAGCTATGAGTTGTAGCTCCCTGAATTCCAGATAAAGGTCCTGGATTTATCCAAACTGGCCATACACACACACCGTTGCCCTAGGGAAGCAAATCACAATAGGGACATAAGAAACAGAAAGAATATTTAAAACATTTAACAAAAACTGAACAACAAAATTAAATGCACTTATATTTCCCAGTTGCCTAAAATATTAATTACTAACAACCGCCAGTTGTTATGACATCTAGTCAGTTCTGTAGGCACTTCACAGGAAACACTTTTAAATGCTATTACTCTCAAGTTTTAAATGAAGAAATTGTACAATGTGTAAATAAGATGCCTGATGCTATAAAATGCAGGATCTGAAGTCTGAGTCTAGTCTTCTTGGCTACGCAGTCCGTCTCCCAGACCATTAAACTCTTCTGCATACCAATACTATTGTATTTTGGTCCAGATTCTTTATTCTCATTGATCATTTTTCTATAGAGTATTCTGGTATCCCCAGGAAAAGTATAAGTCCTTTAAAGAAAAGGATTTGTTTGGTAAGAATATCCCATGATTGATGAATTACTGTATTTAAGCCTTCAGAATCCAGTTTAAAATTCTTGGCCCTTCATGATTCAGGGCAAATGTGAAATTATTCTCTCAAATTTTATTTTTAGCTCACAGGTAAATTGCTTATCTCTGGTATTAAGATCTAAGGGCATTTCCTGTCATGCCACCTCCTTGGCTTGGCTGTCAGGGTCATACCTATCAATAATTGGGCTACTGCAATATCATTATGACCCAAGCTGACATCAGTGAGTGATCCTTGAGGAGCAAGGCTCTCGTCCGTGTTTTTCTGTTGGCAGTATTTCACTTTTCATCCTCTACTCACTGGGATATTGCATTGCTGAAACCTAAGATTAGTTGCCTACAGAAGAACGGGTGGGCGTTTATAGCAGGCTCTGGTAGATTCATTACCCATCCTCCTAGCACAGCCTGGACGAAATGCCTTGATTCGTGACTGCTGCAAAAAGCAATGCTCAAATCCATAAGCCTATTCTTTAAGATAGATCTTTCTAGATGGAGAAAAAAAAAAAGTATAAAATATTGCCTTTGCAGTTATTTCAGTAAAGTGACCTGAGAACAGAAAGGACTCACAATAGGTATTTGCTAAAGGAAAGTGCGAATTGACATGTTTTCACAATTCTCCCTAAAGGAAATGTCATTCCCAGAGGACTGGCTTTCTGCCAAAGGCAATTTTCCTTGTACTTAATTCTCTGCCACCTTTTTCTTGCAAACCCCACCAATTCCAGCATACGTTTATTCTCCTGAGCTTCTGGTTCATTCATGAGTCTTTTACTAGCTCCCTCTGTGGGGGTTAAAATTCATGTGAAACTGGGATGAAGAGCTGACAGAACATCCCAAAGCACAAGACTGGTAGTTTCTAACCCTTGTCTTGATGTCGTCAAATAAAAATTTTGCCTTGGGTTCTTGAGACTTTAAAAAGTTTGTAAAAAAAAAATTTTTTTTTCAAACGACCCAGGCATCTTGTGAAAAATAGCCTTCTTTCACATGGCGAAAATCACCACGGTTTGTACCTCTCTCATAGTATAAGCGTCATTGTCTGACCACAAAAGTGGACTAAACATAAATACACATCTACAAACCAGATATACTCCTAAGAAACATAAAATAAGGTAAAATAAGATAAAATAAGGATTAGTTAGGTGAAAACACTGAAGAGCGTAGAATATCATATTTCCTGATTTCGTGAAAGAAAGAGAGGAGAGAGAGGGGAGAGAGAGAGAAAGAGAGAGAGAGAGAGAGAGAGAGAGAGAGAGAGAGAGAGAGAGAGAGAGGGAGAAAGCAACCCTTAGAGTTGGTACTCTGTATTAGGGCACTTATGCGGGTATGCAGTTTTGATGGTTTAGCCTAATGAAAGCTTATTCTGTCTTACACACAGTCTGCACTAGGTTGTTACTGGAGGACCCAAAATCCATGGATGTTTTACTACTTTATAGCTACCCCAAATAGAAAATGCCCAATTTTCAGTTACGTTATAACTTGGTCTTGACTGAAAAGTCATACCTGGGCTTAGTAGCCTGGAAATGACCATCACAAGTGGCCAAGCAATGTTTCCTGAAAGGGTCCCATGGATCCACTTAAATGTATTTGAAAGAGAAAACAGGAGAACAATGTTTGCTAATCATTGTTCTCTGCTCCTACAAAACAAATGCTACATCTGTCCTGGTATATAATATATTTTGTTGGAAATCCAGCTAATATTAAAAAGAACAAAGGGGTAATAAAGAATACAATCAGTCAGATAGGCACTCTGATCTATTTTCTTCCAGCATCCTCTCCAAGCTTGCATTCACTGAAGATCCCTAGTTGAGAATAATCAATACGGGGCTGGAGAGATGGCTCAGTGTTAGTAGCACTGCCTGCTCTTGCAGAGGTCCTGAGTTCAATTCCTGGCACCCATATGGCAGCTCACAACTGTCTGTAACTCCAGCTCCAGAGAATCTGAAACCCTCTCACAGACATACATGCTGGCAAAACACCAATGCAAATAAAATAAATAAATTTTCTTAAAAAGAACAATTAATACATTATGATTCAGGGTCCCTATGCAGCACAGCTTTATGGCTCATGCCAGAATTCAAGATTCCTCTGCCCTTCTTGAACCATAACAACGGATCTCTGTTGGCTGAGATAACTTGAGATTGCCTTGTCCCAAGCAACTTGTAGGTACTTACCTAAGGAAGTTGTCCCCTTCCCCTCCTCTCTAGGCCTCATTAGAAGATTTGGGTCTAGAAATACCATCCAGCTGCTCCAGACTTGAAAGAATCAGCGATTTCAGTCTCCTCATCGCTTTTTGAATGTATTCTAGGTCTATGCCCCTCCCCGCATGCATCTCACGTTGCCTTTTGTGGCACAGCACTGACTATATGATTATTCAAAGATAAACTCAGGAATTATCATCCAGCCTCCAGGCAAAAAACTTAACCAATAGCCCTATGGATGGATGCGGAATCAGAAATTCTTTTAGAGGAAGAAAGATTTTGGATTTAACTTACTACAATATTTTTATCACTCGGGAAATTAAAAGGCTGCAGTATAGGCATGTTGACTGACTTCCAAGACGAAACAGCTACTTAAAAGCAAAACTCATTAGTTTTTTTTTAATACCTTTGATTCTTAGAGCTTATCAGGGGGAGTGAAGACACAGGAAGCACATACAAAAGAAAGAAAAAAATTGAATCACAATTTCTTTTCATCGTTGCTTAGCCTTTGTGTGTGTATGTTTTCTGAAAATGTAAATCAAAGGTACTATGCCAATTAGAACTCAGTACACAAATTAGGACAAGAGGATGTCTGAGGGCAGGCTGAAAAACAGAGTGTGTAGAACAACCCACCTGTCTGTTACTGACAAGTCAAATGAAAATAATCCCACCAACAGCTTCATGAAGTGTGATTTAAAATGAATTCAAGCAGTCCCTTGTGTTTACAGATGAGTGTTCTCAGACAAAGCAAGCTCATCTCCAAGAGCTTGAAGTGAAGACCTGATATTACAAACTATTTAACTTCTTGGGAGGATTCTTGAATGATGAGTTAGTATTTAAAAATTTAATTACAGTTTGTGTTGAATCTCATTATACCTATACCAAGTGGATTTGGCCATTTTCACTGAAATTCTAAAACAAATAAAAATTTTATAGTGAACGGTGGCATTCATTAATAATCTCAACATACACCTATTGGACAGTTAATTCTAAGCAGCCTGTGTGCTAACTGTTGAATAAACACACTAGAACAATTGCTTTCCTTGTAGTTCTCAAAATACTAAGAAATGCGAACATCTGTTTTTCTGCGTCCCTGGAAGCCAGGTAAGATTTTTGTCCTGGGATCCTTCCTCAATGGCCAATTTTGTCTTTCGTATTGGCTAGTCCACTGTTCTAGTGTAGAGGTTAAAATAACAGTCTTGAAGTTGAAGCACCTGCTAGAAAGCCTTGCTCCAGTTTCCTCATGAGCTCTATAACTCTTCATGCTCCCCTGATTATGAACAGTCTTTTGTGTACAGAGTCTACTAGTTATATAATAGTTACCTCCCAAACCACAAGACAGAGCAGAAGCTGCTTTCAATCCTCAGGAGTGAGGCACTAGCAGTCCAGATAGTTGACCTAAGAACACCTGCAAACATTGGCTTAGATAATATCATTAGAGTACTGGCTGCATCTCCTTTGTAGATGCAGTTATTGTTATTAATGTTCACTCTTTAATATTTGACTAGTTTGTGTGGGCATCACGAGCTTGTCTGATGTCTTCACCCAATGCCATCATCGATGCCTCCTTTTGTCTCACACTATATAAAACTCTAGTTCCTAACACTGAACCACATTTTACCTATTGAGAATGGTTTAGAGTTGCTTTCTGGTTTTTGGACATTCTCTTAACACACTCTGAAGAGTCCTTTGCCTATAACTGTGCACATTCTTTGCTTGGGCTCTGTCTCTCAGCTACAATGATGTTGGAGTATGCAACTTGCCCTTTGGTATCCAAGCTGACTAAAACTAACTGTGAGCAGCAAGGAAGTTAGTGGCATCACTCCTACTGAAAATGTATGGTGTATTATCACTGTTAATATTTGCAACAATATAGAAAGTCATTTCATTGCCCCAGTTAAACAGACAGAGAAATAGTGGACCTATGTTATGCTGTTTTAATAATCAATTAGAATGAAATAATGTTTTCAGGTTATATGAGAGTTAAAAACACTCTTTTCCATGTTGAAGTTTTCCTTCAAGTATTAATTATGTTACAGGGAATGAGGACAGAAAGTGGAGAGCTAAATGCCAGGACTAAAATTTGTAAATATGGGATGCCAGGGGAAAGAAAGGAAATACAATGCAAATAGGTAAGTTAAATAAAGTGTGAGCTGTGCAGCTCCCTGGCAAGAGGACCAACTGGAAGCAACTTCTTTTTTTTTTTTTTTCTTGTAATTTAATCATTTTACAGCCTGATACTATCTCCCTCCCATTTCTCCTCACAGTCCAGACCTCACACCCTCCTTTTCCCCCTCTCCTTCTTCTCAGAGAAAAGGTGGCCCCTAATGGGTACCAACCCACCCTGGCACCTCAAGTCACAGCAGGACTAAGCACATCTTCTCCCACTGAGAACAAACAAGCCCAACAACAGGAGAGGGATCCAAAGGCAGGGAACATAGTCAGAGACAGCCCCTATTCCCATTATTAGGGGACCCACACGATGATTATGCTGCACATCTGCTACAAATGTGTAGATACTCTAGGTCCTTCTAAAGCAGTTTGTTTTCTTTCTTGCTTTGTGGAACAGTAGATTGTGCCTACTAGGCCAGTTGCTCTGAAAAAGCCCACACACAAGTCCAGAAGAACTTTCCAAGCCACAAATAAAGAAACATGAAGTGAGATAGAATGACCCCTCCAAACAAGTACAGATTCTCAACTATCCCGAGAAAGCACTGCTGAAGAGTTCAGAAGATTCCTGGTAAAGATGAAAAAGAATACAGACAGGTAAAGTTAATCCAGGAGATAGAAGAGTCAACAAAATGGCTGTGGTAGGGGAAGGAGTCAACAAAATGGATGAGAAAATCAGTAACAGGAGTGGGGGGTGGATGTGCATGCCTATACTGAATATGTGTTTCAACAGATACAAAATAAGCAATTTTCTTAGCAAGCCATGGAAATTTATGTTTTAAAAAACCACAATATAGATTACAAATAAAATAGTGATTTTTCAGGGAGAAAACGATTGGCAAAGCTCTAGCTAACATAAGTAAAAAGAAGGTTAGCCATGTCTAATTCATAAAACTAGATATGAAATAAAGAGATTAATGATGGATTTCAGAGAACACTAGGGAACACTTGAAAGTCAAATTTTATTGTTTGTGGCGTGTGTGTGTGTGTGTGTGTGTGTGTGTGTGTGTGTGTGTGTGTGTGTGTGTGTGTATTTGAGACAGAGTTTCTCTGTTTAATTGCCCTGGCTGTCCTGGACTCAAATTCTAAAAAGCTAGAAAATCTCATCAAAGTACATAAATTTCTACACACATATGACCTGCCAAAATCAAATTAGTGCCTCTAAGCAACCCAAACAGAGCTATAACAACCAGTAAGACTGAAGCAAATAGCTCTCAATGGAAGAGGCAATATTTTTCTCAACTGGGCTGTGGAGATGACTCTGTAGATAAGCTTCTTGCCACAGTCTTGAGAGCCAGAGTTCAGATGTCCAACTCTCATATCAAAGCAAAACAGATGTGGCAGCTGGTGGTCCCCACAGCACTGTGGAGGCAGAGACAGGATCACCTAAACACGGCGACTAACTAGTAACTGACATTGGTGGTCTCTGGGCTCAGAAAGACACCCTGCCTCAGTAAATAAAGTGGAGAATGGTCAAGGAAGACACCCAAGGTTACATTTGCCCCTCCACATGTACACATACCTAACCCATACAAATATGCATACATACATGCACACCACATACACTTACACAGAAAGAAAAAATAAAAACTTCTTTGCCTCTAAGTTTCTGTAATGGTTAGAAAACATGGATGCCATAAAATAACATGTGGCTATTGGAAGGGCAGCACATATGTCCCTCCCTTGCTTTACAGTTAGGGATGGAGCACAGAATGAGTGTTTTAGAGAAGAAGGCTGACTGAGGGTTGGGGTGGGTGATCTGAGACACAATTAGGTAAATTCCAGAGATGAAATTCATATCATAGTCTATCCATTTAAGCCCTCCACTTGTTGATGTTCTAAGCAAGAAGTAAGTTAGAAATACAAATGGATTCTTTGACAAAGATGCTGTGTGTACGAGATATGCGCCCAGCTCCTGCTATGCCAGTCTCCCTCCTGAGTGCAGAGGATGAGAAGGGTATTGTTTGCTAGAGTCCAAGCATCGCCCAGCAACAGTATTCTCTTTCTGCAGGCCTCCTATGAGCTTTCAAAACAGAGAGCATGCAGCTCTCTTCACAGGTAGGTGTTCCGGGTCACCAGTTCCTCAACTGTGACAACTGAAATTGCTGGAGTGAGAGAAAAGCTGGAAATTAATACAGCTGCTGGTGTTGGCCTCCTCCCTCGACCCCAGTATGCTGGCCAGAAGGGGGCTGTGGAGGTACTTCATAAAATGTTAGGCAAGTGAGCTGTGTGATCAGATTTTGTGGTGAAAGGACTCTTGGGAAAGCACCAAATAGCTTTATAGTGTCCCTTTCTTGGAAAAAACATATTTGAGATTTTCTTATCTTGATTATGTTTGTGTTTCACATACTTGAAAAAAATATGAATCAGTCTACTCAAACATCCTGAAAACTGGAATGTATCCTCAGAAACGTGTTCCTGTGCAGAAGCATAAAGCCCTTGGTATAATAGTGTTACACACACATGCACACACACGGGCACTTTCTCTCTGGAAATGCTACCTTTACTATTTATTTTTATGCTTTCTTTGGGGCTTCTTCAACTATAGATCGTGTCTGGGTTTGACTCAGTGACAAACAGTGACATCACGACATAAACAGTGTTTACCCTAACGGGACTTGCAAGGGAAGTAAAGCAAACAGAGCTGCCCCTCAGCCAGAGTGGATCAGCAACAGGTGACTGTCCTCTCGTAGGACCTATGGTCTCCACTCTCAACACTGCATGTAGAGCCCTGTTCCATAGATTCCTCAGTAAAGAAATGGGGGAGGGGGAAGCACTAGCTAGGATGATTCATTATCCTGACCAGTCCCATTTCCTCCCCAATCTAGAAAGCTCTCAAACTTCCAGAAAAGATGTGGACACGGAGCACTCAAGCTCTGGCAGGGGTCCACCAATCCAATGCTGAACTGTCACGGAGAGACAGGACACCTGGGAAATGGTGAAATCCTGCTGCAATGCCTCCCATTCACCAAGAAAATTAAATACTGAAAAGGTGGATAGGTAGACATTGTTTCTTTTCAAAGAAGATAAGAAAGAGTTGAGAAAAGATAAGCTCACTATATAGCAAAATGCCTGTATGCTATCTCTCACAGCCCAATTTCCTGGAGCATTATAGACTGCCGCAACTGCTTGTTTAATACAACTTGGCTTTGTACTTCAGGATCAAGATGACATCATCTTTCTCGTGCAGAAAAACAGGACACTTTGTTCCAATGCCATCTTCTGGTGTATTGAAACACATTTTCTCTGGCAGGAATAACTGACTTTCAGTGCCCTTTCTCTCCTTTCTTTCTTTTCTTCCTTTTCTGTTTTTCTTTCCATTAGGACACAAAAGTTATATTTCTTCGCTGATGTTCCTTCTTTCTCCTAAAATTTTGTTCTTGTGGCTGGGGAGAGAGTTGAGGGGATGAAGTGCTTGCTATCCAAGCATGGGGGCCAGAGAGTTTGGGTCCCCAAACCATGTAAAAACAGAACAGGTATGCCACCAAGCCTGTAACCCCAGCACTCACCTGGAAGGCAGAGACAGGGGAGCCCAGGGGCAAGCAAGCTAGCCTAGCAGAAATTGTTTTGGAAACATACTCTGTCTCAACAAATAAAATGAAAGGCTGCAGCAGAAGATGCTGGACATAAATTTTGAACCTATACACATGAGTGCATATGTGCCAACATGCTTGCAAACACACATATACACACATTGCACATACACGCACAAACAAAACAAAATAAAATTTGAAAGCAAAACCCTGTCCATATATTTTCAATCATGAACTTTCTTAGTTCTCCATTGTCCTCAAAGGCCAATGTCATCTCCCAAAAGAAGTAGATTCTCGGGGTCTTTGCAAAAGAGTTTAGCATTATAGACACCTTTGAGAAATGGAAATTCAAGAGTGGCAAAAGACATAAAAGCAAATGTCCAATAAATCATGTTTTGAGAATAATAGATCTATTTTCTCAATCGATTTATCAGTTGATCTGTAAAGACCCAAAGAGCTTTCCAAAATAGACAATTGACACTTTAGTGTGAATTTCTATGATAAAACAAAAGTCAATTTGCAAGTTCCCTCAACCTGAGTGTGTGTGTGTGTGTATGTGTGTGTGTGTGTGTGTGTGTGTGTGTGTGTGTGTGTGTGTGTGTGTGTGTTATGGATAGGTTCAGTTTCACTTCCTTTTGGACTAAAGAACATACATGTGAAAAACCAAATTTATATGAGTTAATTATACTTTGATACATAAATTAGCTAAACTTGTTCAAAATCTCAGGACCTATCTTCTAAGGAGAACCACTTCCTGACGTCAGAAGGGGAAAGAAGAGGTAAAAGTTTCCAAAACAGCCACATCATGTGATGCTTTTCACCCATAGTGTGCTTGTTTAATATTTACCAATTTCTTCTCAAGGAAACAAGAAAAGACAAAGCACATATTCTGTTATCTGGTTGTTTAGCTCTTGGATAAACATGAAATGCCTTCATAAGCTGCCTGAGGTTTAAGGCAAATAGATTTTTTAGTCTTAATCCATTCCACCAATATGGAACTCATTGTAATATATACTATTGTCATCTCTATTTTACATATGAAGATACCGAGACAAAAATATTCAAAATCAACTCAAATTTTCAGGTCGTTGAGGAGCTCCCACCATTCTGCACTACAGCTGCAATGACTTCTTACCAGCAAGACATACATAAGAGTTATCCTTCCTCTATTTCCTCATCTGAATGTTATTAATTATTTTTATAGCAACTATTCTAACTGGATAAGGTGAAATTGCATTGTGATTTTTTAAAAAATATTTTATTTTATTTTATTTTTTATGTGCCTTGGTATGAGAGTGTCAGATCTTGGAGTTACAGACAGTTGTGAGCTGCCATGTGGGTGCTGGGAATTGAACTCAGAACCTTTGGAAGAGCAGGCAGTGCTCTTAACCACTGAGCCATCTCTCCAGCTCTGCACTGTGATTTTGACTTGAATTTATCCAGTGGCTAAAGAGGCTGAGCATTTCTTCATAAACTTGCTGACTGACTATATTTCCCCAATGATAAATATATATTCATGTCCTGAGGCCCTTTTTAATTTGATTATTTGAGAATTTTATTTTTGAATGGCAAATAGGCAACAAGAAATCAAATGATTAATTGTGTATTAAGGATGGTAGATATCATTTTTCAACCAGCTTATTGATTGGCCAGTAAAAGACATTCAAGACTATTAAGATATTTTATTGAATTTTTAAATGTCTTATGTATCCACCTTGTTCTTTGTGAGATACATATTTTGCAAAAACATATTTTTCACTGTAGAGATTTTCTCTTCACTCTGTTGATTTTTTTCCTTTGCTGTACAAAAGTTACTTACTATTAAAGAACCAAACTGTTCCATCTCAGGCTTAAAGGCCATTTTTAGGAACGAGAAACTAGGTTCATTTCTGTTTATATTTAAACCTCTGTTTTTCAGGGATTGGGCTATGCTCCACCTGGAACTTTCTCTGTAAATGGTTCTGTATATTCTAGGGTTGGCAATCATGTCTATGTTTCAAAAAAAATGTTTATAACCATTTTGTAAGCCTGCTTTTGTTTCAAAAGGTTATAAGAGCATCTATGACTACTTTGTTATGACCACCTGTTGACAAGACTACCTTGTTGTGCCCACATTGCAACCATCTTTGTTTCAGGAAGTCGCTATGACTGACTGGCTGTGATGTTCTGTTCTTGTAACCCCCACCTATTTTGCTCACCAAATGCCCCATTTGGAAATCCCATACCCCTGAGCTTTAAAAGCATTGTTTCATCCGATGCTGGCCTCTCAAACCCTGCCTCAGAGGGAGACAGCCTGGGTACATGAATAGAAAAAAGGTCTCTCTCTAATTATTTGCTTACTTTTATTAATTTTGTTTTAATTAATGGTTTGTATCTGTGGTCTTTCTCTTCCCATCTTTGGGATTAACACATTGATATAATAAAGCGTTTATTTTTAGTGTTGTTTCTTAACATTTTAAGGCCTGTATTAATATCCAGTCACCCTACTCTGGATTCATGGCAATGGAAAACGGTGTCATCATAAGAAAGCCTTTGTATACCCATGTTAATTGCTGTTCAATTTATGATAGCTAAGATATGGACTCAACACAGATGTTAAGCTGTGGATAAGTAAAGAACAACTGATATATAAATAAAATTTAATTCTATACAGCCATAAAAATATCATTAATTAATTAATTAATTAATTAAAAAGGAATAATTAAGCTAGGAGTGATTAGCTCAGGGAAAGGGAGGCAGGTGGATCTCTGTGAGTTCAAGGCCAGCCTGGTCTACAAAGTGAGTCCAGGACATCCATGTTTGACCACTATCCTCCATATGCATGCTTGCACAAGCATGACCATGCATACACACACACACACACACACACACACACACACACACACACACACACACACACATTAAAAAGGTGATAAAGACTCATAATTGTATGAGCTTTTATATTTAACATTTTTGAGCGGGTTAAATGTCACTTCTTATCATATGGGCTCCTAGGAGATGAGGAATTTCTGGGCACTAAGAGGAAAAAACGGAAACTCCAGTGTTACGATGGCTAGGATGATGGAGGCTCTAGTAATTATCATGGTTAGCTATGCTATTTCATCCTTTGGGAAGCTGTCCTCAACCTTCCTAATGCTGTAACTCTTTAATATAGTCCCTCATGTTCTGGTGACCACCCCAACCATAAAATTATTTTTGTTTGCTATTTCATAACTGTAATGTGTTGCTGTCATGAATCATAATTCATAATGTAAATATCTATATTTTCCAAAGGTCTTAGGTGACCCCTCTGAAAGGGTTATTCCACCCCCAAAAAGGGGTTCCAACCCAAAGATGGAAAACCATTGCTAAAAGGCAGTAAATCAGTAATGTCTACCCAGTGGTGGATTTTATGGAACAAATTTTGGACTCAGAATTTCTTCTCAGTTCTCTTAGATGCCATTATGTTATTAAAAAGACCTCTTTGTTTGTTAGTTTTTTTCTTCTTCCATATGTATGTAAAGAAAATGTTTATTTTTAAAATTGATATGCAGGTATTTTATGTTTATCTAATTTCAATTATAAGTAAATCACCTCATAGTTGCTTAACTATATCATAAATTCTAAAAAATGTTACCTACTAATTTGGTATGAGTTTGATATACAAATGGTCAAAAATTGATTATTAATGAGATGATGAAAAACTTATTCTTTTTTTAAAATTTTATTTTATTAATTTATTCATATTACATCTCAATGGTTATCCCATCCCTTGTATCCTCCCATTCTTCCCTCCCTCCCACTTTCCCCTTATTCCCCTCCCCTATGACTGTTCCTGAGGGGGATTACCTCCCCCTGTATATGTTCATAGGGTATCAAGTCTCTTCTTGGTAACTTGCTGTCCTTCCTCTGAGTGCCACCAGGCCTCCCCCTCCAGGGGACATGGTCAGAGGTGAGGCACCAGAGTACGTGTGAAAGTCATTCCCCACTCTCCACTCGACTTATTCTTAATATTACAAAAATTAAAATATTTATCAGTAAGTGATAAAAACTATTTTGAGGTAGCATGTGCTTTGTTTTAAAGTGTCCCAGGGAGGAATCCAACTTTTAAAATAATAAAAAGGAAGAGGAAGAATGGATGAAATTGAGGGTGTGTTTGTGCATGTGTTGTGTATCTTTCCACAACATATTCCTTGATCCGGTCATAATACGTTTGAGCGTAAAACTCTAAAATGTTTCAGGATTATAAGATAGAAATGAATTAGTTACTGAGAAAAATGTGGGATCTAGAGGAATGATTCAATGGGTAGGAATGTTTACTGTGTAAGCGTAAGGTGACCCTGCATCACCAGCATCCACATAACTGTCAGGTATAACCGCCAGAGAAAGATAATGTAGTAGGTATATGGCGCTCTCCTCTGGTCCCTGGTAGCTACACACGCATGTACACCAACACCCCCAACACACCCAGCATAAAAATTAAAATAAAAATGATATATTTTTGGCTATACTAATGTATTTGGTCCTGTATGACACACACAGTGTGACATTTCTGGGAACCTAGACTTCTAAACCTGATTTCTTTTTTTAATCTGTAAATATCCATGAAAATTCAAGAAAGTTTCTTTATTTATTTTCATGTGTTCAAAATTGCTGGCTACCCAAAGTGGATGCATATCTGCAGCTCTGTATTAATAGAGTCCAAATTTTATTCATTTAAATCTCTATTAAAGGCTTAATAAAACATTTGCTTGTTATCAAAAGAGAAATGAGAAAGTGGAATAAGATGTTGGGAGGTTCACCAAATCAAAAAAGGAACTTGAATACATTTGGGAGAGATGTTTCTATAATTAGTCTTTTTACCCTGGTATCTATAGAAACAAATATATATTAAGCCCTGGAATAGAACATTGTGTCCTCACATTAGCCTAGCACAGAGGCAATTTCTGCACAGCACCTTCACATTTTCAGACTTTGAAGCTAATGTCTACTCCTTGAAGGACAACCAACATGAAGGAGAGTGTCCTAAATATTGTTAGTATTTGATCCAATTAGACCCCTCCTCCAAGCTATGTGAGCCAATTGCCATGTTTTCATGTCTTCCAAGGGCTAAAATTTGAGATTAAATTACTTGCATTTTAAATACTAAGAGAAATTGTTGCAACAGAAATCCCTTATCAGGTAATTTGGGGGCCCTCAAGTCCTAAACTTTTAGGCTATATCAGCCGGCTGAGGACCCAAGGAAAAGGTTATTTAGGAATTTAAGTCTGTGGGTAGTCTGGAGGCAGAATCCCTTTCTCTTGTGGGTCTTCAGTCTTTTCTTTTAAAGCCCTTTAGCTGACTAATTGAGGGTCTCTTACAGTATGGAACATAATCTGATTTATTCAATGTCTACTAACTAAAGAATTAATCACATCTTTAAAACTACCTCCTCAGCCACAGCTAGGCACATGTTGACCAAACAAGTAGACACCATAGTCTAGAGTTAAGTTGATGCTCTCACCTCAAATTAACCACTACATGGTTTTATGAAAGTCTGTCTCGTTTAAATAAGCCTTTCTGGAGTCTTTTCAGCAAGCATTGAGAGAAGGAAGTTTTTCTGACGTAGGGGAACCAAGGTCATTGAATTGAAGTTAAGTTTTGTCTTGAATTATTATTTTTTTTATTTTGTTCTACTTATTTCTCTAGCATTCCTATCCATATAAAATTAAAACAGTAACTTAATACACTTACTGAGAGTTGTACCAAAAGAATTATTCCAAGTCTATACAACTCAGCCACTGTTTGGCAGTAATGCCTGAGTGTATGAGTCAGGAAAACTCAGAGGAAGTCACTCTTTTTCAAGGGTGACAGCCTGAATTTCACTCACATCACAGAAATAAAAATATTTGATTCAGACAGAGTGAAGTGCACTTGGATATAACATTTTAATTTGACTGTTCCTCTTACAATGAATAATGAACAAGATCCAGTGTGTGGAAACATATGGTAATGTCTCTCACACAAAACTTCTGTCTCTCACTGACTGTGAAAGTTAATAACAATAAAAACAGCTTTTTGGTATTTTTAATAGTTTACATAATTGTTCCACATGTATGATTTCATTACAATTTCACAAATCCCCATGAGATTCCATGAATAATGCTGTCCTTTTATTGTTAGGGAAATTAAGGCTTAAGTTAGCTAACTGGTCAACCTAGTGCCACATCAGGGGCTAGTAGTCTTAAGCCTTGAATGAGATCCAAATTGTATCTGTCAGTTCTAGTGCTCAATTGATTAAACAGAGGTGCAATTGTTCTATTATGCCATTCTAGAGTGGGATATGACTTTCTTACATACTCTGGTGCCTCACCTTTGACCATGTCCCCTGGAGGGGGAGACCCGGTGGCACTCAGAGGAAGGATAGCAGGCTACCAAGAAGAGACTTGATACCCTATGAGCATACACAGGGGAAGGTAATCCCCCTCAGGAACAGTCATAGGGGAGGGGAATAAGGGGAAAATGGGAGGGAGGGAAGAATGGGAGGATACAAGGGATGGGATAACCATTGAGATGTAACAAGAATAAATTAATAAAGGAGGAAAAAAAATTTAAAAAAATAAATAAAATTCTTTAAACCACAAAGTCCGTATGTGCTTATTTTCTGAGATAGAAAAGGAACATGGGAGTGATTACATGTTCAGGCTACAGACTGGATGCAGGCAGCTCAAATGAAGGCAGAGTATGCTGAGGCTAGAATTTCAAGCAGGGAAAAAAGCTCAGGCTGGGACCATTTCAGTTAAGGTCACTGAATCATATGCTCATATTTCATGAAAAAAAAAAACAGAAGGAAAAGTTTTCGGCGTTCATCGTTTCCTAAGTCAGCTAATGAGTTGGTTCATTAAAGGGACATCCACATCTGAATGTTCTCATCATGTCTCAGCAATGTGGTCAGTACTGTTTACCGTGTACAGACCTGAAGTTACACCTGTACTAGGTGGAGCTACTGCTACCTCAGTCTTCCAAGGATAGATATGGTGCCCATTCATGGCTTATGTTAAGTCCTCACATTGGATAAACTCAAGCAATGAGGAGTAGAAGCCCATATCTTTGTGAAATGATACTCAAAGACTGCTCTAAAAAGTGATCTGGTTTCGTGCCATGATTTTACTGAATGTGGCATTTGATGGTAACTTGGTGACAAGTTGATGAAATAAATAAGTTGGTGTTTTTCAACAATATATACTGAGAGCTTACCATATCCCATGTCTTTTAATTATAACATGGCATTTAATTATAAAATAAGACAACTTAGGTTATTATGATTTTTATTTTGTAAATGGATTAGCTGAATCATGGAGAAGTCAGTTTGCCTGTGATTATAATCTACTGTTGAGAAATTCAGTATTCTACAACCAGGCAATTGTATAAAGAGAATTAAGGTCTTAGCAGGATTTATAAATCCATCTTCGGTCATGACTACAGAAGTTTGTTTGAGAGTTTCCAGGGTTTTTTTTAATTCTACTTTTATTTCTTAAATGACAATACAGGATATTTAAATTTCAAGTTAATAACAAATATCTTTTTTGAGACAGGGTCTCACTATGTAGTAGCCCTGGTTTGTCTGGGATGCACTATGTAGGAAAGCTCAGCCTTGACCTCATAGAGATCTACTTGCTTCTGGCTCTCAAGAGTAGGAATTAAAGGTGTACACCATCATGCCCAGCCCCACACATACATTTATTTATTAGAATAAGTATGTTATATAGCATTTTGTAGATACTTAACCTAAAAAAAAAGTCGGCTCTCTGAAGTTCAAAATTAGCTTAGTGTTACGTATATTAACTGGGAGCCTGACTCTCTGACCGTCATAACCACTGTTCATGAGCCTAGTCCACACTACATAGATGCTATAATGATCATTTTTCTGACAGCTGTGGTAAAAAACACCTGATGAGAAGCAACTTAGGAGTGGAAGGTTTATTTTTGCAGTTTCCATTGTGTACGGTCCATCGTACCAGAGAAGTCATAGTATCAGTAGCATGCGGCTGTGACTATTCATATATGGAAAGACCAGAAAGCAGAGAGCAGGGAATGGTGGTACACAATTGACTTTTTAATTCTACCCTTTATGCCCACTCCAGGACTCAAAGTCATGAGATGGTTTGTTTCACCTTCAGGGTGCATCATTTTTGCTTTTTAAAAGCTCTATGAAAATACTTTGAAAGATAGCGCCTAGATATGTGTCCTCCAGTTGATTCTAAACCCATTCAAGTTAACAATGAAGGTGAACCATCACAAGTATGAGCTCAACTCTCTCATAGTTACTTCATAATCCCTTCTAAATATTTTCCTATCATATTTACAAATAAATTAAGTATCACAAATGTCCTTGGAATTGGGAAATCGAAGTATACTTGTTGCCATTGGATTATCTTGGTGCTGTACTGCTCAGTTAATATAACCAAGACTTAAGTAAGTTAAAATCTTTTGGAACTCTTCATTGGCCTACATGGTAAAAGCTTAGGTTCTCAGTGCATCTCCCTAAGCTTGGCATCTCACCTATTTACTGCATTTGGCTACTGAAAAAAATTAGAACAGGAACTGAGAGGAGTGAAAGGTTTTGTGATTACTCGTGGCTCCTGATTTGGAGGAGATAGCATTTTGGGGAAGAGAAGAGGTGGTCCTCTGGAGTTGATGCTGGCACAGATGCATGCTCAAAAACCTCATTCTGAAAAGCATCTCTGACTTCTCAGAGTAAAGGAAGAAAATAAAACTGCAGAAGGGAAAGATTAGTTTTCTGTCACATCTAAAACCTTCCCAGCCTGGCTAATTAAATTATACCTTCCAACAGAGCGTGCAAACACAATCTCAGGTTCTAATCTCTGCATAATCAAGCATTCTATTATTGATGCCCTCTTCCTTTCTCTTGGCTTAATTGCTCATTGTACTACACGTGGCATTGACTAGCAGTAAGAAGAGTGTGTTCTGTTTAGTTGGCTTGTGAGGGAAGTGGCTATAAAAAGGCACTGAATCAGAAAGCAAGCTCTATCCAGCTGTGATGTGATATGTGGGGGGTCTGTGTCAGAGGAAGCAGAGCCAGCCAGCTTGTTTAGTTTGAAATAACAGCATAAAGTCCCATGTTTACCTGTGAAAAGAGCACTCTTGATCAAACATGGCCCCAAATCTGGGAGGAGCTTTCACATCCAAGATTTATGCAGAACTTTACAGTTTATACCGTATTTTTATAAAAGTGTCAGATTGACTCATTTGAACCATAAATCTGCCAGTGAAATGTATTACCCAGCTTTTGCACAGGGAACATTCAGTGACTCTTGTTGGGTGTCAGAGTTCCATGGTGAAGGCAAGATGTAAACCCAGACACTGCAATTTCAAGCCTTGTGCTTTCTGTATCGCAGACTGCTGCTTTCTGACAACAATGAGCAATTCAGTGTCATCCATCAAATGCTTCTTGAACAAATACCACTTTCTGTAATCTAAGCTACACATTGAAGAGGAAAAAGAAACATACTGGTCATCAGGCGACTACAGCAAGAGATACCAGCTATGTTTGACTTTGATGTATCCTGTCACAGATACTTCATGCTGAAGAAAGAGGAGAAGATGCTGAAGAGAAAAAGCCTTCTGGGAAGAGACTGGTTCCTTGAGAAAGAAAATACATGTTGTCACAAGAGAAGAGAAAGTCAAGGAGTAGCATGATGGAGACAAACTTAGAGCTTGAGTTGAGCATGCAAGTAATTAAAATGCATTAAATTGTGAGGCACGAGGGAAGCAACATCAAAATGTAAGCTTAGTTTAAGAACACATTTTCATTATTTTTGTGTGCAGAACACTTGAACATTTCTTTAAAAGTAGCTATCACGTAAACTGTTGTCAAACTGATTTTTCCCAATTGAAATAAAAATTTAAATAATTTTTATTTGGTTGTATCATATATTACTATAATGAGAGTAATCTTTACATGGAAACAAAAATATAGCTATCAGATAAAGACCTCTAAACCTTAAAAAAATTCTTTGAGTTTTATGGATGTTAATAGCTCGCTGTAGTCATTCTTACCCTCATCATTCTCTGTCATCCGCCAACCCATTCCACTGAAGCGCTACGTATTCCCAAGAAATCCTCCGCCAACTCTACCTTTCATGTCTGGGGTGGGGGTGGACTACTGAGTTTAATTAAGACATCTTACATATTCACGGGTGAGAGATGACTTACTAGATGACAAACAGCTTTCCAATAGCTAGACCACCAATAAAATGACACCACTCTCCAACAACCATTAGCTGCCAATCATCTCCCAGGAAGGGACAGGGTCTTATGTGACTCTTCCTATCCACAATGAAATGACAGGCCAACTCCTGTGTGGGTCGTATGCAAATATCCACAGCTGCATAAGTTCCTGTGGCCAACAGTTCTGTCCTATCCAGGTGACATCTTTTCCTGGCATACTATCTTGTCTTCTGGGTTCATTCATCGTTTCTGCCCCTTCTTCTGTGGGATTCCCTGAGCCTTGGCAGGAGTGGTATAAATGTCCTGGTTAGGGCTGAACACTCCATTATCAACTTTCACTGGCACTTTTTTCAGTGCTAAGATGCTGCCTTAACGGCATTTTTTAAGAAACTTCTAATGATGGCCAGGAAAAGCATGGATCTCTATGTATAAACATAAACATTAGAAGTCAAATTAATAACATGTCCATTAGCAAGCACTACTAGTGGGTACCTCTCCAGAGCCATTGATCTCTCCAGCTATGGTGATCTTAATGAGAATGGACCCCATAGACATGTATTTGAATGCTTGGTCTCCAGTTGGTGGAACTGTTCAGAACAGATTAGAAGGTGTGGCCTTAGTGACACTACATGCTGGTGAGGATGTGGAGAGAGAGGAACACTCCTTCATTGCTGGTGGGAATGCAAACTAGTACAACCACTTTGGAAATCTATCTAGCGCTATCTTAGAAAACTGGGAATAAGGTTTCCTCAAGAGCCAGCTATTCCACTCTTTGGAATATACCCAGAAGATGCTCCAGCACACAACAAAAACATTTGCTCTACCATGTTCATAGCAGCCTTATTCATAATAGCCAGAACCTGGAAACAGCCTAAGTGTCCCTCAGTACAAGAATAGATAAAGAAACTGTGGTACATATACACTATGAAATGCTACTTAGCTATTAAAAATAAGGAATACTCGAAATCTGTGGACAAATGGATTGAACTAGAAATGATCATAATGAGTGATTTAACCCAGAAGCAGAAATACTTAAATGGTATATACTCACCTATACCTGGGCACTAGCCCATGGGGCATGTCCCATGAAAATCTTCACTTACCAGGAAAGTGAGACAGAGGGGAGGACATCCTATTGGGACTCTAGGTGAGAAAATCATGAGAGAATGGGGAAATAGAAGGATCCAGAGGGTCTTACAAACCTACAAGAACATTATGACGGGTGGATCTGGGCCCAGGGGTCCCGCTCAAACTATGGCACCAGCCAAGGACAATACAAGCAGTAAACTTCAAACCCCTACCCAGATCTAGCTAATGGACAGGACATTCTCCACAGTTGAGTGGAAAGTGGGGTCTGACTTTCACATGAACTCTGCTGCCCCATATTTGACCATGTCTCCTTGATGAGGAGGCCTGATGGAAGGATCAGAGGAAGGATAGCAGGCTACCGAGAAGGGACTTGATACCCTATGAGCATATACAGGGGGAGGAGGTCCCCTCAGTCACAGTCATAGGGGAGGGAAGTAAGGGGGAAATGGGAGGGAGAGAGGGAGGAATGAGAAGATACAAGGCATGGGCTAACAATTGAGATGTAATATGAATAAAATATAATAAAAAAAAAGGTGTAGCCTTGTTGGAGATGTTCAAGGGGCCAGGCTTTAAGTTTTCAAAAGCCCATGCCCCACCGTTCCCAGTGAGTGTGTGCTCTCTCTCTCTCTTCTCTCTCTCTCTCTCTCTCTCTCTCTCTCTCTCTCTCTCTCTCTCTCTCTCTCTCTCTCTCTCTCTCTCTCTCCTGCCTCTTGCTTGTGAATCAGATGTAAACTCTCAACTACTACTCCAGAACTGTACTCGGTTGCCTGCTGCTGTGCTCCCTGACATGATGGATATGGACTCACTTTCTCATAAGCCATGATAAATGCTACCTTCTGTGTCTTGCCTTTAACATGTTATCTTATCATAGCAATAAAAAAGTAACTAGACGCTAGCCACGAGCTCTTGGCCAGGTCTAATGTACCAAGCATGGATTCCTTACAGTAGGGCAAGCCTCAAATCTAATCAGAAAGCAGCTGATTTTTCCTCTTCATAATTAAGCCACTATTGCACCAGAGGCCACATCGTGCCTTGGCAGGTCAGTATGGTATCTCAGAAGGACTACCACTGGGGAAGACTACTGATGGCTTTCTACTCCCAGAAGCATAGCACGTCCTGGCACTAGAAAGCCCAATTCTAGCTTGGTTTCTCTGTGTTCTACACTCAAAGTGAGTGACTCATGTCTTTAACAATAAGGCCTTAGCATCAAGCTCTGGTGGGCAACCAAGAATGGCAGCAAAATATTGTATAATTTGGGGGACCTCGTGGATTTCAAAGAAAAGAGCCTCTGAGTACAAATGTCAGCCACTAAATATCACAAAGAGTATAATTTTGTGTTTATGTCAGGAATGTATATGCAGTGACCCACAATTAAGATAAAAATCAGTTGCTGATACCTCAGGCTTCTTCTCCTGGGTGGAATTTCCATTCTCTAAGACCAAGGCCAGATAGTATCTTGAATATTTCAAATGTCAACGATGTGTTTTATATGTCTACAACTTGCTATCATTAAGAAAGACAAGGTTCACTTATTTGCTTGGTTTCCGGCTACAGAATAACTGCATGCGCCCACGGAGGTTTTTGTTGTTGTCGTTTGTTGTTGTATTGTGGTTGTTGTTGTTATTGGGAGAAGTTAAGAGCAAGGAAATAATTTCTTATGAATGCCCATGTGTTGCACCCTGTCCTGTGCGTGAGCTACCAGACTGGCATGCCTTGTTGTGTTTTAGTCTCTTCTCATCGACTAACCAGAAAGATTGAGAGAATTTTTTACTTCTCCGCATTCGATGTAGATGACCAAGCTGATCAGGGAAAACACCCTTTTCTAACTTCTCAAGCTCCTCTATCCATTCATATGTCTTTCCCAGGTACAAGAAAACCTGCACATCCCCACACCTATATTTAACTATCACCTACTCCAAATATCAGCCATCCAAGAGAAAGTAGCCAGGAGTATACATCCAATTCCATAGGTCTCAGACTGCAGGGATCTTTCACTGTTGCTTCTATAGTCTAATTTGGGTAAAATGGAATCCACGATTTCTGAAAGTCTCCAGAGACTCAGTTATTAATTAATTTTTGTTCATTTTCTACACATCCAGTACTCTCATTCTTCTAGGTTTTGTGAAGACCATTAATAAATAAAGAAAGGGAAAGTCGTGATTAGGAGCCTAGATTGTGATCACATGTTTAAATTTTAATTCAGTGTGTGATCCTTTATTATGTTTTTGTTTAGTGGGTCTGAGAGGTGAACCCACTATTCTATGTGCTAAGCACATGTTCTGCACTGAAATGCACTTGCAGTTAACTTGTAATTTTGATTTTGGACTCAGCACCTCACCTTCTTGTGTCTAACTTTCTTCATCTGTAATCAGTTCATTCATCTTCCACCTATTAAAAAGATAAGATATATAAAAATTGTTATATTTGACATAGACAGGACAGTTCATATATCTGAGTATTTTATCATCATTATTTATAGTATCTACCATTTATATAATAACTGGCCATAACTGGAATAAAAGGTGAGATGGTAAGTGTTAATTACAGGTTCAATAAATAAAACAACATGGAAAATTAGTAGTTTGGTAGAAACATATCAGAAAAGAATTTCCAAAGATGAGAGAACACAATCTAACTTTTTTTTTCTTTTTCACAATCTAACTTTTAAAGTCTGTATGATATAAGTACTTTAATTCAAAAGCCTAGAGATCTATTCTAATGTCAGGTTGTCTCACAGAATTTATAATATGAGTAACCAAGTTCTTCAAATTATCTGGCATCATTTCCTGTCACTTTCTCATTATTATTGGGTTAAGGGAGCTGCTGACATTAGTAATTCCTCTACTATTGGTGAAAGCTGGAGAATTTGGGGATTTGTTGCTATAATTATTATTCTAATAAAATAAAAACTCACCTTTAAAAGACCAGCATCACATTTTTTCCTAAGAGATTATATATTTTTATCTACCCTTTAAGAAACAAAATGAGTATATGTTATTTTTGTTTTGATTTTTAAGTCTCCTAAATTTGGACTGCAGTATAGGCTTTCATCCAAAAACACCATGCCTTCCAACTTTCCTTACTACTATGGAAACTCAGATTTAAAATTTACTAATTTTACATTAAATAAAAGTTGACATCTGCCTCAATCCACCTATATATAAGCTCTTGATCCAATTCTGTCTTCTTCTCTGTTATCCCTGTTAGTGTCTGAGTGTACCCTTCCCCCATCCGACCTCATATAAATTAATCACCATCAAAATTTCCTAAGTAGGGTCTGGAGAGACGGCCAAGCAGTTTAAAGTTTTTGCTATTCTCATAAAGAACCAAAGTTTGGTTCCCAGCACCCATGTCAGGTGGCTCACAACCACTTGAAACTTCAGTTCCAAGGAATCTAGCGCCCTCTTCTGGCTTCCTCACACTACTACCACCACCACCATCACCATCACAATCACCTCACACATGTGTTATACCCAGACTGCTAGTTCTCCAAAGACCACCAGGAGTCCACAGCTGTATACAAAAACAAGGAGCCTTTATTCAAGCAGATCAGTAGTGAGAGCTCCATTGTTAGGCAGGATTTGTATTGTGGTCACAGCAAGGAATGGGAGTTTTCAGTTTGGCAGTTTGCAGGATTGGTTGACATTTAGCAAGGTTGGGTTGGTGGTAGGGTGTTAGACCAGCCTGACCACAAAATGCTTAAGCAATCTATCTATAACATCTGAGGACATTAGGTACTTGATTGCTTCTGGCCTAGGGTGGTTCCTTCCTGGAACAGTTTGTGGTTTTCCGGGCAACAGAGGTGAACTTAGGGACAAGCTCAAGATGGTGCCTGCTGACAAAATGGAGTCACATTAGCTAAAGCTTTTCACATGCACATAAATAAATTTTTTTTACATGTTTTTCTTAAGTGTCCATTTAGTACATTTGCCACCCTACTGTTAGCTTCACAAATACAACTGTGTTGCTTTTAAGTACCATCAGAATACTTCAGAATTTTTTTCTATCTTTTAGGAAAAGCACTATAAAACTGCTGAGTACCCGACGCAGTCTTTCTATTCTTCCTTCAGCTCACCTTGCAAGCTGTCTTCCTACCATGGCCCTGAACACATTAGTCCAATACTAGCTACATCCTTACCTATTCTATACATTCTATGAATTTCAAGTTGTGCCTCTGTGCAGAACATATTGCCCAAATCTTCTCTGGGATTACTTCTTCATCTTTAAAAAAAAATATTTACTCTGCGGTGTGTGTGTGTGTGTGTGTGTGTGTGTGTGTGTGTGTGTGTGTGTGTTTGGCCTGTGTGAGGTTATGTGTGCCACATTCCTGCAAGAGCCTACAGAGTTCAGAAGATGGTGTCAGATCCTCTTGAACTGGATTTCCAAGTGGTTGGGAGCCAGCCAGCATGTGAGTGCTGGGAACCTAGCCTGTGTCCTCTGAAAGAGAAACAAACACTCTCAGCCTCAGAGCCATCTTTCCATCTCCATTCCTTGACATTCTTCATTCCTAAAAGAAATCGTGACCTTGCCTCGTCAGTGGAAGCTTTTCAAGCTGCCTCTGCCTGTGCAGGCTATGTGTAGCACCACTTTGCACTGACTTTGCAATGCTGTTTAGATGTACATGCTTTAAAAAATGAGCAGGGGCGATTACGGTATAACCCATGTGCTATATTGTATCATAGTTCATGTAGACCTAGTTGTTCACTATTTTTAACTGATACACTTGTAAATTGTCTATGTCAGTCATTTTCCTTTTTTTTTCCCTCTTCCCTTGCTAACATTTTAAAAATGATTTTTAAAGACCTCTTTATGCGTTCAGAAAATCATAATCTTCTTGGTGGTGCGTGTCTCCACAAGCATGTGGGAGGCTAAGGGGAGTTCAGGATGCTGCAGGTGAGGCCACTAGTCCAGTGAAAGGCATGCTGGTCATTCCTCGGCTTGGCTTCCAGGAATCTGGGGTAATCTTTCTGTCAACACTGAGTTCTGTGGCTTCCCCAGCATCTTCTCCTTGTCTTCCTCCTGGTGCCTCATCTGTGTGCACAGCTCTGTGTTAACCACGCTTTGTTAATGTTCACACAGTATGTAACCACATGCTTTGGGATAGAAATAAAAGTGCCAGCTATCATTTATTGCTGATGCCCTGCTCACTTAGCTTTAATGCAGTGATTTTCAATTGTGGGTCGTAACTGGGGGGGGGGGGGGTCGCATATCAGATATCCTACACATCCGACATTTACATTAAGATTCATAACAGTAGCAAAATTACAGTTATGAAGCAGCAATGAAAATAATTTTAGGGATGTGGGTCACCACAACATGAGGAACAGTATTAAAGGGTTGTAGCATTAGGAAGGTTGAGAACCACTGCCCTAGAGAAACTGTAAATCTAAGGCACATATGATTCACAACTGATGTGTGAGGAAAGGCACAAGAGACCCAGTGAGTTGCTGGGCTAGTAAATGTGAAAACCCGCTTTTCAACACGTTTATGCCATTCCAAAACACCTGAACCTTCAGTAGGAGCAACACACTTATAGCACATACATAAATAAGAAATCAGGGTTTTCTGGTATCCCCTATGGAAAGAGCAAAAACCTAGGAAAAGTGCTAGGAATTCTGGTAAAATATAATCACGGCTATGGCAACAAAACCTGGCTTCCGAAATGTTTCTCCACCACCCACAGCCAGGACGTCGGTGTAAGAATTGAAATTCAGAAGGCAAGAGCCTCCGTCCAAACATCACAGATTTTCATCTTTGTGACCACGGTGGGAAAATCGCGTCAGCATCAGGTTCCTGTCTACAGCGGTGGGAAAGCACCGTGTTCTGTTTAGCTCTTGCAGCTCTGCAGTGCTGTTTATTTACTATCTTCATTTTCCTACAGAAAGTAGCACCAAGCACACAAAGAATGTTCCCAGTATTTATTTCTGGTTTTCGCACTTTAGCAAAGTGGTTGTTTATTTCAGTGACTTAGGGGAAAAAAAAGATAAAATAATTCTCCTTGAAATAACAGGCATCGTTTTACAGTTCCACTTCCTTACACCTGGGGTTTTCTCTCCAGGCTGTGAAGTTTTGCACGGTTTCTTCTGTGATTCACTCTTGACTTGGACAGCAGGCCTGTTTTCCTGTGGAAGTGAATGTGTTTCTTTCCCAGAGAAAAGATGGCTGGAAAGAAAGGCTGTTTCTCATGTTCGGCTGCTCTGCCTCGTAATCGTCACAGTTAGCCTTGGCTCGGCACTTGTGGAGAGTTTATGGGTTCTCTGAGACTATTTCCGTTCTCACTTTAGGGGGAAAGTGATTTAAAGTCTCTGCTTCTGAAATTGCAGTCGCTGAGGGACTTCTCTGTAGGGAACTTTAGAGAGAAGGAAGTTCTGATTGATTGTGCCTGCGCAGTGACTTCCTGGACCTGTGAAGCGGTACAGCACCCGGGTAAGAAGCAGGAGAGAAAAAGCCTGACGCTGGAAATATGTGCTCCTGAGCAGTTAGAAGCAGCCACCAGAATCGGTTTCTCAGCTGAGCATGGTGGTACATGTCCTAACCCCCAACACACGGGAAGCAGAGACAGGAGGATTCCTGTGATTCGAAACCAGTGTCATCTCCGTAGTAAATCCCAAAGCCAGCCAGCTACTTAGTGAAACCCCATTTCAAGAAAAGATTTAAAAAAAAAACAAAACAAAACAAAAGCAGGCTGTGGAGATGGTATGGCTGATAAAGAGTCTCACAGTGTGAGGAGCAGAGTTCAGAACACCAGAACTCCCTGTCTTTACCTAAAAGTGCAGAGTGGTAAGGGAAGATTCTTGACGTCAGCCTTGGGCTTCCACACACATGTGCAAATCTGTGTACAGCCCCATATATGCACACATAAGAACACACACACACACACACACACACACACACACACACACACACACACTCCCCTCTCTCTTTCCCATCCCTCCTCAATGCCTCTCTCCCCTGCTGAAAATATAAGTCTCAGTATTTTTCCCTCTTTCCCCTGTCTCTTAATATCTTAGTTCTGAGCTACAAGATATGTCAGTCCCTTACTGATTTTGTCTGGCCCTTTAGCATTTTCATTTCACTGAATACTTTTCGTTGGTCAACTTGCCACACATTCTTAAGTATGAGTTTTACCCAATTTTGTGTTCTTTATTAATTTATCTTAGTTTTATTTAATAATGTCTTTTCCCTAAGGAAATTCTCCTCAGGGTTTCCTGGGCCTTGGAACATCTCATATCCTCTGCTGTGCTTGATCAATACAGCATTTCTGTGCTTGGAGGCTGAGATAAATTTCTCCCATGTTGTTGTTGGAGAAATAGCTCTAAGTGGATATAAACTATATGGTTTTAAGTTCTTGAGACTCTAGTCAGAGTCAGGTCTAGACTAATCTAAGTTTCTGAAGCAGCTTTTTTGATACCTTATCCACATCACCAACTCAGCTTTCCTTTTAAAAGAGACTACTTTCTCTTGAGAGCACCCCAGATTTTGTGATTGAGAATTCTCTGCTGGGCAGCGTGGTTCACACCTATAACGCCAGCACTATGGAGGCTGGACAGGAAGATAAACAGTTGGAGGCCATGTAACTACATGTTGAAGAAAGAAAGATAGAACAAAAAGTAGATTAGTGAATCTATTCCTCAACTTAATGCCTCAATTGTCACTCACAAGTTTATTTTTAATTCACTGGTATAGAATTTTGTATATAGATGCAAAATAAGTTTTACTCTAGATACAGTGGTATAGAATTCAAATGTAAGTTTATTCTTCACATATTATATATAAATATTTCCACTCTAATATGAGGTATTATATGAATATAACTCAATTATAATACAAGGTTTACTTCCAATACCTTGAAAGTGCTAGTGCAGGCTGCTTAGGATAAGTAAGATATATAAGTTAATTGTTAGCTGATCAAATAATGGCCATGTAAATCACTAGTCTTCTTTTATCATGAAAATCTTAGGTGTGACAGATAGATATGTCTCTATAGAAAGATAAGGTAGGCTAGTTAGATGAGGTCTTCAAAAACGGCAGAGACTTGTAGAATATGGCATTTAAAATATTTTTATTATTTTGAAGATTCACTGACAATAAGACAGGTTACTCCTGGAAACACACAGCCTACCTCAAAGAGGATGATGAGCATCAAAGAACCTTCTTATGGAGATGGCTTCAAATGTAGCAAACAAGCCACTGGACAAAATGTCCTCATTTCTACCATAGACAGAATTCTGTCTAAAGAAGGAAAAGCTTGGATGCAGGCAGAACCAATGGCCAAACTCTGCCAAAACAGGGTAACTAAGCTCCTACCTCACAAGTATGTCTGTCAGATATATTGGGCCAGAAGGCTGAAGAAAATGTTCCAATGTGATAAGTAGGAGAATGGGCAAATAGAAGGATCCAGAGGTTCTTTGAAATCTACAAAAAAAACATCATGACGGTGAATCTGGGTCATGGGGGGGTGTTGCTCAAAATACTGCACCAACCAAGAACATTACAAGCAGTAAACATCAAACCCCTACTCAGATCTAGCCAATGGACAGGACATTCTCCACAGTTATGTGGAGAGCGGGGACTAACTCGGACATGAACTCTGGTGCCCCATATATGACCACTTCCCCTTGATGGAGAGGCAGGGTGGCACTCAAAGAAAGAATAGGCAGGCTACCAAGATGAGACTTGATAGCCTATGACCATATAGTGGGGGAGGAGGTCTTCCTCGGTCATAGACCTAGGGGAGGGGAACAGGGTGAAAGCGGGAGGGAGGGAGGATTGGGAGGATACAAGTGATGGGATAACAGTTGAGTTTTACTCTGAATAAATTAATTAAATTATTTTTTAAAAAGAGTTTTGGTGACTATTCAGGTAGAAAACTGTGTCAGTCTTCTCATTTGGAAAGCTACTAACCTGCACTGCTGTCATGTTCAGATAATCAAGCTTATTCCTGATCAAGTCTCTGATGGGGTTAAAGACCAGGTAGCTTAGCTTTCCAATGAAGCCTAGTTGTTTACTGGTTAAGATGTTCTTAGGTCTAGATAGGTGTTCTAAGTTGATAATGACAATATGTGATGGAGACTGATTTACACTCTGAATTTTAGATGCACCAAGATAGGAAAGATGTTTTCTTCAAGGCTGCCAAATACAAATAGCCAAAACACGAAGAATGTAACATTTATGTAATTCCTGATTGTGTCATGGTTCTTCTTGCTATAGGTAGTTTATTGTATATATGTGTAATAATATAAATGTACATGTAAAAATAAAAAGAGTTGTGACATCTGTGAGCTATTGGTAGGGGAATTGTACTCCTTCTTAAAATAGAGGGCACTGTGGCTCACAAGCTGCTGATGCACAAAGAAGCCCTTTCACAGGACATGATTGGGGCCTGTGATGGCTGATTTTATGACAATTAGATACAGGATAGAGTCACCTGAGAGGAGCAAACCTCAATTGGGAAAATGCCTCCATAAGATTGAGCTATGGGCAAGACTATGGAATATTTTTTAAATTAGTGATTAATATAGGAGGGCCCAGCCCACTTTGACTGGGTTGTCCCTGCACTGGTGGTCCTGGGTTCTATAAGAAAGCAGGATGGATAAGCCTTGAGGAACAGGGCAGTAAGCCTCATTCCTCAATGGCCTCTGCAGTAGCTCTTGTCTCCAGGTTCTTGCCCTGTTTGAGTACCTGTGCTGACTTCCTTTGATGATAAACGGTGAGTGTTATAGAAGGAAAAGTTAAATAAACTCTTTCCTTCCCAAGTTGCTTCAGTCATGGTGTTTCATTACAGAAGTAGTAACCCTAACTAAGACAAGTTGGTACCAGGATATTGCTGTGACAGATATGATCCTGCAAGGTTTCTTTTTTGGGAGGGAGGTGGAAGGACTTTGGAACTTTGGGCTAGAAAAGCCATTGAATGTTGAGAGTGCAGTGGGTTGATTTATAGGAACTTTGAAGAAAAGAATGTTGAGAGCAGTGAAGACAATGGAGGTCTGTCCTGGGACATTTCAGAAGGAAGCAAAGACTCTACCAGGCCATTTAAGTTAAGAACCTGTGGTTTCTGGTCCCCTGGGGCTGAAGAATCAGCTGTGATTAACAAGATACCAGACCCACTAGGGTAAAACATTTGTTATACTAGGACATTGGATGCTATGGATAAAACATATACAATAATAATAATAATAATAATAATAATAATAATAATAATAATAATAATGATAAGCCTTCTGGGAAGTGTTTTCTCAGGGTCAGCACTCTGAAGCTGTGTTTCAGAATTGGCCATGGTTGTGTGTCTTGCTGGCAGCTGAACTTGGTCATTTAAGAGTCACCTAAGTGGTAATGGTTTTGAAGGAATGAAGAAGTCTTGAATAGCAGCTAAGACTTCTCACTGTGAGAAGCCAGGAAAAGCTATTGGTGAAAGTGCAGCCCAGCTGCAACAGAAGATGACAGTGTTTTTGGAGATGCCAATACCATGAAATGACCACCAAGTTCAGCTGCAGCTGTGGAAAGGAGCCTGCCCAAGCCTAGTAGATAAGCTGTGGGTGCTACAGATCGTATAGCTAGAGACATGATGCATAAAAAATGTGACTGGATCCCAGACATTGGACAATGATTTCTTTACACATTTATAATGTTCAGATTGTGACTGTGCCCTCATTTTTTTTCCTCTTGAAGTAAGAAACTATTTAACTTACTTTTGACTTTATGGTAGCCCACAGTTTGAGAGACTGAATTTTTAGAAGAGATTTTGGATTTCAAAAGAGGCTTCGGATTTTTACAGAAAATGAGATTTTAAAGTGCTTGAATTGGTAAAGACTGTGGGACTTTGAAGTTTTTAATGTGTTCTTGTATTTGCAGTATTTATTATCTGATATCTTCAAAGTGAACTGAAAAAGGGAAAGGTTATATCTTTAAAAGCATTGTCTGTAAAGCTAATAAGGAGTCAATTGTACTAGCTAATTTTATGCTAACTTGACACAGGCTAGAATCACCTAAGAGGAGGGAACCCCAATTGAGAAAATGCCTCCAGAAGATTGGGCTATAGGCAACTATGCAGAACATTTTCTTAATTAGTGATTGATGGGGGAGGAGGCGGACCATTTTGAGTGATGCTACCCTTGGACTTGTGGTGCTGGGTCTTATAAGAAAGCAGGCTGAGCAAACCATAGTGAGCAAGCCAGTAAGCAGGACACCTCCTTGATCTTTGTATTGGCTCCTGCCACTAGGTTCCTACCTTGTTTGCGTTCCTGTCCAGACTTCCTTTGATGATACACAGTGATATGGAAGGGTAAGCCAAAGTAGCTTTGGTCATGGGGTTTCATCACAGCAATAATAACCTCAACTAAGGCAGATGATTTTCTTAACTTGATGCCTTGTGTCAAGTATTGACAATAAATTTGCTGGCATTTCTGGAGGCTATTTCTCAAGTTCCCAAGAGAAACATCCTATGTGCCTTCATACAAATAATAGTCCTCTCTTGAAACAGTGGGGCACATACCAAGAAACTAGGTGAGGCCATCCGTGTCTTTCTGTTATATTTCAACAAGTACACTTATCAGTCAATTCATATATCAATGGAGTAGGTTCTAACGTAAATATAAGTATAGCGGAACAATTTATCAACATATATTCTTCAAATCTCTTCTTGGATCTATTCAGATAATTTTTTAACTATTAAATAACTAGCTAGTGAATCTTAGATATAGTGCTATGTATTCTTTCTCTATCTCTTCTCCTTTTTTCTATCTTCTCTTCCCTTTATAATAATCTAACATCAAGGCTTGAGATAGGCAGGATTGACCAAGGTGAGGAAAACTGGAATATCACCTCAGCCACAAAGGGCAGAAAGGTAGTGACTAGTCAGCCAATATTGATAGGACACGACTGATTCTTGTCAAGACTGAAGGTCTTATTGTTTTGAAGCATAAAGTGATGCTTTCACTTGGGTGAGAAAAAATATCAGCACTGGTGTCAAATTGCTCACAATAACAATTAACAACAGATCACTCAGGTTTGAGAGGAAATCTCAGAAAGGTGTAGTAAGTACAAGCGTTTGTAGCTAGAGTTAAAAGTTAATAGTGCAACCAAACTGCCCTCATCTGGGAAATAAATCTTAGAAGTAGACTTGACTTCCAGATAAATATCATAATGCCATATGTCATAGATATGGTTCAATCTATTATAGAAGAGAAAGAACCAGGAAATTAATAGTATTAACAAGGGATCACCTTGAAAATTAAAGATTACTTTGGGTGCAAATAAATACCTGAGAAACTGGTTTAAAAAGTCATGCCTGTTGGTACAAGCACTTGTAAGAACAGATATCATAGTACTTAGACAGGAGTGTGACGTGTTCAAAGTTTGTCTGGGGAACACAGTGACTTAAGACAAGACTGCCTAACTCTGTAAGAACTTGTCACAAAATAAAAGGAAAGGAGTATATAGTATTGTGGTAGAGCCCTTACTTAGCATAGGCAAACCCCTTGTTCAAACTCTGCCTCACAACTAGGAAAAAGAATCACTAAGATCCTACTATCTCTGAGTATCCTCTCCCTGAGTGCCACCAGGCCTCCCCACCAAGGGGAAGTGGTCAAATATGGGGCACTAGAGTTCATGCCATGAGAAAGGATAAGCAGGCTACCAAGATGGGACCTGATAGGCTGTGACCATATGGTGGGGGAGGATGTCGCCTTCTGTCACAGACCTAGGGGAGGTAAATAGGGTGAAAGAGGGAGGGAGGGAGGAACAGGAGGATACAAGTGAAGGGATAACAATTTAGATGTAATCTGAATAAATTAATAAAAACTAAAAAAAATTTTTTTAAAGATTCTACTAGTTTAGGTATCAAAGATTTGGTCAATAAATGGATTGTTTTATTTTATTTTCAAATTATAATCAGTAAAACTTTGAAGTGCTTGGGGGAAGCAAATAGCCAGTGAAGAAATTTAACTTTTACAACATGTGTGAGATTTTGTTTTGGTTGTGGGCTGATCTGTGATGCTGAAATGACATCCTCCAGGGTGGTACAAATAAATAGTTTCTTCCTTTCTAGGCCTTATATTTCTGAGGGATAGAGGTTAGCTATTGATGTTTTAAGGTGTAAGAGGCTATTAAACAAGACATTTTGCTTTAAAAGTACCATCTCCTCCAAGAACTCTGTCAAAAATATGTGCTGGCTTCAACATTGTTATCTTTTTTTTTTTTAACACTAGAGATATACCAGTACTTTTTAAGGCAACCAAGAGCCTTGGTAATAACCTATATTATTTGGAAATTTCTTGGATTCCCTTGATCAACAATTCACAAAGAGATTTCCCATGCCTGGCACTGAGGTTTTGTTAGATGGTTATGGCTTTTGGGAGGAGCATTGTCACTCAAGTGGTGTAACTTCACTCTGTGTGTGTGTGGGTGTGTGGGTGGGTGGGTGTGCGTGCGTGCACGCGTACATGCGAATTTTCCCCTTCTGTAGCAAAATCCTCAGTTTTGTATTGGGAGACTTTTGCCCTTTTACATCCATGTAACCTTACCATAATTTAGCTGATCTAACTGCAAGGGTCTTATCTCTACCTAAGCTCATACAGAGAAGCATGCAGGATAAAGTGACATTGGCAATAAATAGTGGTCTCATGACAGAACCATAAAGATAAAGCTTGGAGACTCTTCACATAATTGCACCTCAGTATAACCTTGGGCTCCTCACTTACAGAAAAAAAATTGCATATAATTTAAAGCACCACTATATTTTGATTTCTTATAACTCGTAGCCAAACTTTATCCCTGTATCAAAATATTTTCTATAGGATTTTAAAAGAAAGACAGCCTCTTTAATATGGGAGTCTGGCTATTTAATAGAACAGACTGGCCCAGACCTTTTATGTAGTTCAAGTTAGCTGTCAGAGTCCCAAATTCTGAGATAACAGGCATATGCCACCCCACCTTGGCAGTAAACAATTTTTTAGAATTATGTATATTATTTCATGAGATTATAATATTTTCTTCTGGGAAATAAAATAAATGAATCTTTGTTTTATCTTATCAACTTTTGGTTATATCAGAATGTCCTTTTTAACAAACACAACCTTCCTTCTCTAAATGTATTTTTCTTGATTCTTTAGTAAAATTTCAGTTTTCCCTTTTATAATGAAATCTTTATTCTCCTTAGAATTTATTTGTTCATTTGTGGAAGATCAAGTGAGCACACTACATCAAAAATGCAGGAATACAATTTCAATTTTCTTTTGTTTGTTTGGTGACTAATTCCCCAAGCTCCAATTCATTGAATATTCCATCATTTTAAAAAATAACCAGCACTGCCAACTCTGTGATGCATCATGTTTCCATAAATATTTGTCTCTGATTCTAAGCTTATTATTCTCTTTCTTACCAGATTTTATTACTAAATCAATAGAGTGTATTAATCACTAGAGAAATGAACTTTGCTATCTGGTAGAAAAATGTTGATCTTTCACAAGAGCTATCTTAGATCTCTTCTTAGGGTTTTCTTGTACCATAAAAATACTTATAATGAATTCTAACATGAATTTTAGCATTACCTTTGCAGATGATTGCAGTCGATAATGGCAACAGCAAATAAATTATGATTTTAACTGGAATGTTTAAAAGGTACAAATATGAAATTCAAAGTGGATTTATAACTTTCTCAGCTCTTTAATGAATTATGATTTTAAAGATCATTTAATATTTTCTATGTAGAAAGTCATATCACCTAAAAATAATAGACTTTTTTCTTGTGACAATTTTATTGATAGTGCGAAGGATTTTTTGGAGAAGATTAGCAATGGCCTTTGTAATATGGGTAGGTTATAACCAATCAGCCAAGCAGTTAATAGAATAAGAAGGCCAACATCTTTGAACAAGAGAGAACTCTCCATCACAGCACCATATGACGTCCCTTACACCACTGGTGCTACTGGTTCCACCAATTGGTCCTTAACTGTGTGAAGCACTGACTTGTTTTCCACTAAGTTCACTTTAAAGACATTGGGTAAACATCCTTCTGTTGGTCCAAGGCTTGGCTTGAGAAAGTGGTACAGATGTCTACTGCTTGGCAACCTCAGCTTATTAGCATGTAATATCTACTTACAGCTTTCTCCTCTACTTTTAGCTTAATGCTTTATCTTCCCTTTGATTGGTCATTAGTTTATTTTATAACCTTTGAAGGCTTCTCAGCTAAACAATAATTTCAATTGATGTTTCTGAACTGTAATGTTATAAAACAAAATACAACTCCTTGTTACAGAGCAAATGATACTTGGGTAAGATGCTAGAAGGAAAAGGAAATTCTTTAAGACCTTCCTTCTGCATGACTGTGGACCTGCTATTTTGACCTCATTTTAGAAGTAAATACCATCACAGTAGCTTTAAACAGTTATGACATTCTATTTAGCTCTAGGGCCCAGACTTCATAAAATGCTCATGGTGTAGAGACTTGTGTCCCTGAAACATGCAAACCCAGGTCCCCTGATATACAGTGTAGATAAGGGTCCTTTATATGTGGGTGAGGTGTCTCTCTCATTCCCAAGAGAACTCTGAGTTTGACCACTTTCCTGGAACTCCCACCTGCATCATCTGGACAGACATTTTCTTCAGGCATGGTAGCAATCAATGCTTTAGGCTACACTAGACTGGCATCCTTTCCTCTGCCCACATCTAGGACAAATTTAGGTGTGTCCTATCACTTATTGCAATTTACGGATTAATCATCTTACAGAGTTAAACTCAGAGCAGATTTTTATATCACAATTCTACAGGATATAAATGTGTTTGGTTCTTCTTTATTTATGCTTAATATTAAACACTATTACTGCTGTCAAGACTCATATGACGATTATTTTTCCATTTTGTTAACAATTTTTAGATAAAATTAACAAATTTAAGACTGCATATAAATTCTACTTATTTTCAGTTGATATTTACTAACTACCATTTCATCCTAGTGGAAATAGTGATGCTTGAGGCCTGCATCCTGCCCATCTGAATCTTGATTCTCCGATAATCTAAAGAATTCTGTTCCTAGGACGTGTTCAAAGCTGTGTGTCACCTGAACAGAGTGGTTTTTATGCAGTTTCACTTCTCTAAACAAAATGAGATCTCAGTATGAAAATTCAGCTCCCGTGATTTCTAGACACTGAGGAGAGAACATGCATTCTGATGTGAACAGAAAGGAAATGGATTTTTGTCCAGGAGTGATGCAGCACGGTATCAGACATAAGAGAATGCACTGCCCGCTGCAGCCGCCATCTGTTGGTCCTCATTAGGATGCCATCAGAATGACACTAGCTCAGTGCAGAGGCGGTTGATGGATGTGCTTCAGAGCCTCCTCCCCAGCAGCCAACACAACATGCTGCCCTGGGTCACGTGGGTAGAAGCCCAAATCTGGCCTCTGGGGACAGACCAGGCCTTGTGCAGAAGTGGCCACTGGCTGTAACACTAGTCCTCTGTCAAGGGTCTTCCCTCTTAGAAGCCCAGCATTGTTTTATTGCCAGACTAAGGCCAGCGCACTGTAACTTGCTTTCTAGGAAATTGCCTGGTGTTGATTGGGAGAATAAAAAACATAACAAAAGAAAGGGAAAGAAATGATAGCTATAAGAGAGAAGGAAAGATAGAGAGGGAGGGAGGAAGGGAAGGAGGGAGGGAGTGAGGGAGGGAGAGAGAGAGAGAGAGAGAAAGAGGTCACATAAAAAGGGAAAGGGAAGAGAGAAAGGAAGAGAAGTAGAAAAGCAAAAATAAATTTATGAAATACTCAGAAATTCAGGAATACCTACCAAGATCTCAAAGCTGTGCTCTGTACCCAATTGGTGAGTAAGTTCCTAGTAAATCTGCTGGCTTTTTTCTTCTATTTCCAGGAATAAATCTCAAAAATAGCTGTCTTAGTGCATGGGCTTGATGATGACAGAGCCACCAGGGCTGCGCTCTCAAACTGTTCACTGCCATCCAGACTCATCCTATATCTCTGGATGGAATAGTTGTATACAACTTTCCTAAGTGCCTAGGGGCTGGCCTCATGATTCTTTATTGTTTTCCTTTTATTTACTTCCTTTGACCTATGCCAAAGCCCACACCATTTTAGCTATAATGACTTTAAAGATCACATTTATACTGTTTTTACAAGCCCTTGAGTGTTTTCCATTTTCTAAAATTGTCTTAAGCTACAATTAGGGTTTTATTCACTCCATCTCTATGTACACATTTGAGAGAGTCTTGTAATAATACAGAGTAATGTGCTGCATTGATTAACTAGTAATGAAAACACTAATGACTTTTATTCTTACTCCTTTACCCCAAAAACCAAGTGGAGATTCTTACTAAGTATAATGTTTTGTTTGCATTGATTTGGATTTTATATATAGGAAATTGTATCTATAACAAATAACAGCTATTTAGCTTCATCTTAAGTCCCCATTTCCGCTTCTCTCACACAATCAGCTGTTGTCACCTTTCAGCTGCAGTGGATGTGAACTTCCATTTCTCACCAGAGGGATGGAAGTTCTTCTAAAAGGTTATTACTAAGGGGACCATTTTCTCTGTTTGTTTGCCTGGTGAGAGGCCTTTTGTTCTGAGATATAAATATTCTTCTCAGGCCAAAATAGACAACACAGAAACATTAAAAAAAATATGGGCTCTCAAAGGAACATTTTTTAAAAACAGCCAAAACTGAAAAGATTTTAAATGGGCTACACTAATGTATACCATTCTTCAAGGGTTATCAAATGGCTTAAGTTTATTTTTTTGCTCCAATATAGAAGCAGATATATGAGTTTAGATATAAAATGTGCTGTGCTGAATTATACAAGACATCCCACTTGGCAATACAGATCAAATTTAAGATAACAGAAGAAGGTCGTTGAGAAATCCACATATTCTATAATCCCATTAAATTCTGATTTTCTAGACTGATAAATCAGAGATTGACATTCACTGTAGGCTGTGGGGCTGCTGGGGGCCACTGAAGTATGAGCAGTACTAACTCACAGTGCTCTTTTCTCCAGGGTAACTAAATTACAAGTAGGACCTGGTAGGGCATGCTAACTACTTAGACCAAAATCGCTGAACTTAACTCTTTAAATGAGTAAACTTTATATGTGAATTATGACACAATAATGTAATTTGAAAGCCTTATTCTCTCTCTGGGACACTGGTAGCACAGCACAAGCTGTTCTGGCTCTAAAGTCATCAGTGAAGAAGTACATATTTCTCCCATGTTACCACCTAAAACCCTTCTTTTATCCCTGCTGGCCTCTAGGATTTAATGAGTGCCTTTGTTTCTCTGTAAGGTCTGGTTGAGGGTGGTATATTCCAATTTCTGACAGCTGTTGTTATCCATTTCAGCTATCAGGCCTGAAATTTGATGGCATGTATAAATGACACATTCACTGAAGGAACTCTTGTGAACTGTCACTATAAATTACTATGTACACAGACCCCAGACGGTGCCAAAAAGACAAGGATTGGGCACGCATTACATAGTGATGGGATGTGATCAAAATTTGATGACTATTTTACAGGAGAATACATCTGCAAGCATATGTGTGTATGTAGACAGTACTGGCAAGGTAAAAAAGCACATAGATAACATTCATGTAGCATGGGGGTGTATGGAGGGAAGTGGGCCTTGCTACAAATCTACAAGTAATCAAGGGTATGGGTAGATATGAAGAACCACTTTGGGGGAGGAAAAGGAACTGGTCTAAAGCTGAGCTAATAAAAATTCAGTATTATGCATTGTTTTATTTTATTTTTGTTTTTGCTTTTATAACTATTTATTTATTTACTTTTATATTTTTAACTAAAATAAATCATTTCTTCCCTTCCTTTTCTACCCTCCAACTACTACCATATGCCCTCCCTCTGACCCCTCCCAGGCCTCCCCACTTTCAAATTGATAATAATAATCAAACACAAAGAAATTATTTTATTTTTCAGTACAACATAAAAGTGGAAATTTGAGACCAAAGCCTAGCTTAACTCAGAAATTGCTTGCTACCCAAACATGAAGACCTGAGCTCAATTGATGCCCTGGAAGCTGGATGTGGTAGTACATGTGTGCCTGGAGCTGTAAGGGAGATAGCACATAGCCACACCATGAGGTGAAACTGGCTGGTCACTGAGGCCTCATGGGTCAGTCTAAGGCCAATGGAAAGTCTTGCCTCACAAAAACAGGTGAATGGCAATCCCAAATTGTCCTCTGTCCTACACACACACACACACACACACACACACACACACACACACACACACACATACACACACACATGTGCACCTGCACACACATGAATACACACAAACACATACAAATACCAATAATAGTTTTATTATTCACTATAACATGTATCATTTGTAGATAGACCTTAATCTAAAACAAGCATTACTGCTGGTATTTTTATTTTGTTTGGTTTTTTGTTTGTTCTCTACTAAGAGTTGAACCTGGGGCTTCCTGCATGCTAGACAGAAGCTCTCCCAGTAGGCAACATTTACAGCTCTCCTCTTACTTTTAATTTTGAGACTGGCTCTTGTAGAGTTGCCCAGGCTGGCCTTAAATTTACTCTAATGAAACTGACCTTGAACTTATCACCTTCTTTCCTCAGCCTTCCAAATAAATAGGATTGTGGGTGTGTTCCACCAGGTGTGACTCTTTACATCCTTCAAGTGAATGAATGTATTAATAAAAAGCATGTTGTTGCTGAGTGTTCATGAAGGAAAGTTGTCTGCTTGTGATTTCTATTATGAGTTTCATCATTTATAGTTACTGGAGTCTGAGTGATGTCCCAGCTGCTCTGCCTGCCTTTCAGGCTTGTCTAGGTCATTCCAGGGAGGATGGAGCCCATCTCTCAAAGGAGATTTGTCTGGTAGTACTTTCCTGGTGGAAACAACATTCCACAGTTGCTAGAACATGATCCTCCTCCTCATCCTCCTTGTCCTCGTCTTCCTTCCTCTCCTTCCTCCTCATTCTTCCTCTTTCTCTTCCCCTCCCTCTTAATCTCCTTTTTCTTCCTTTTGAGACATGGTCTCTTTACATAGCTCTGGCTGTCCTAGAACTTGCTTTGTAGATAAATCTGACCTCCAACTCAGAGAGAGCTGCCTGGTTCTCCTTCCCAAATGCTGAGAATAAAAAGTCTGTCTTATTTTTTCTTCAACATATGAGCATGCTACCAGTTTGTCACCCCTGATTCTAAAGAAGTCTTTTCTCCACCTTCAGATAATGGAAGCTTGGTGTGGGTGGTATGCTATAAAATTTACTGACATTTAAATTGACACCTATATATGGTATATTCATATATATGTTGTATGTGTGCTGCTGTTATACTTTGTTCTTATTCATTACCCTCCAAGATAACACATTTGTACTTAATTTTGATGCCATGTCTGTTCAAACAAGTCAACCGTGAATTTTCTACATACAGATCATGAATAATATTGGACCCTAGACTCACTGAAGCATGAGAAGCTGGCACACAAAAGATGTGTGGAAGGAGAGAAGAAAAGAAAAGAAACAGAGACAGGATGGGACAAAGGAAAAAAAGAACGTTAAACTCTAAGCTGTCCCATTTTTTGCCTGCAGCACAACATAATAGGAATGAGTAGAATTTCTCCATGAACTACATATTCATTTGTTTGTAGGGGGTGCCCGAAGATAATTCAACATCATAATTAATAATATTAGTAGTAGTAGTAGTATTTTATTTATTATTTATTTGTTTAATAATTTTACAGCATGCTCCCAGCCTCCTCACTCCTCTCCTCCCAGTCCCGATTTCCCTCTGTCGTTCTTCTCAGAGAAAGGGAGGCCGCACGGGGTGACAATCCACTGTGGTACCTCAAGTCATGGTAGAACTAAGTGCATCCTCTTCCACTGAGGCCTGACAAGACAGCCCATCTAGGGAAAATGGATCCAAAGGCAGGCAACAGTCAGAGACAGCCCCTACTCTCATTGATAGGGGATCTATAGTTTGAACAAGCTGCACATCTGCCACAGATGTGTAGGGAGCCTAGGTCCAACCCATACATGCTCTTTGGTTGGTGCTTCAGTCTCTGTGAGCCCCCATGGGCCCAAGTTATTTGACTCTGTAGGTCTCCGTGTGGTGCCCTTGACCCCTCCCGCTTTCTTTATCCTTCCTCCTACTCTTCCACAAAACTCCCCAAGCTCAGCCCATTGTTTGGCTGTGGGTCTCTGCATCTGTTTCTATTAGTTGCTGCATGAAGCCTCTCAGAAGACAGTTTTGCTAGTCACCTGTCTGAAAGCATAGCAGAGTAACATTAATAGTAACAGGTTGGCTTTCCCTCATTGGGTAGGTCTCAAGTTGGTCCAGTGATTAATTTGCCATCCCCTCAATGTCTGTTCCATCTTAATCCCTACATTTCTTGTAGGTAAGACAATTTTTGGGCTGAAGGTTTTATGGGTGGGTTGGTGTCCCCTTTCCTCCAAAGAAAGTCACAGCTGAATGTAGGAGGTATTCTTGTGAGGATCCTTAACCCCACTGCTAGGAGTCTCAGCTAGAGTCACCCCTATACACTCCTAGGGGCCTCCCTTATCCCACTACCTCACTGTCGCTCCCTGGTGCCTGCTGATCAAGATATAGAACTCTCGGTTACCTCTCCAGCACCATGTCTGCCTGCATGCTGCCATGCTTCCTGCCATGATTCTAATGGACTAAACCTCTTTAACCCATATTCCCTTTACAAAAGTTGCCATGGTCGTGCAGTCTCTTTACAGCAATAAAATCCTAACTAAGACACTATGCATCTTACAAGCTCAGTGTGTTTGAGCAAATTGTTTATTAACTTCTCAGCCTTATATGCTTATCTGTAAAACAAATACAACTCCTGTCTCTGGGGCTTAGCTACAAAGTATTACCTAAAAGAAGCTAGAAAAGTAACCAAGTGCCTCTCTGCTCAGTAGAGAAAGTATCTGTGGGGCCAGACATGGGATTTAATGAGCAAGTGGTTTGGTGCACAAGCATGAGGACCTGAGTTCAGATCTTAGCATCCCTATAAGAGCCAGCACAGGGCACATGACTACTTTAAAAAAACATAGCACTGGGAAGAATAGATAGAGGAGTCATGGGGACTCACTAACAAGCCAATCAGCTGACATGATGGTTTTTAAGCTTAGTGAGAGACCCTGTCTTGAAATATGGTGAAGAAATTGAAGAAAAGACATCTCAGTGTCAACCTGTGTCCTTGCATATAAATTCACATTTGCATATACTCTCCATCCATACACAAATACATCTGTTATGATTGTTGAAAAGCCTTGATTTGTGAATATAAGGTCTTCTCAGCTTCTAATTAGTATATGGAACAAGGGAGGAGGAGGAGAAGGAGTCAACAATAACAGAGGCTATTCAGGTAACTGATTACAATCTAAAAAATGAAAAGGACAATAGAGAAAAATCTTCTCAGATGCCTTTCCATGGTGCAAAGATTTCCTACAGGAAGGAAAGCAATTGACTTTGCCTTTTGTCTATCCTCAAATTCAAGGACCATTCCATGTCTGAACCAATCTGAATGTTGAGTAGATGCCCATCTGGCCCATGGGTGCTGAGATCTGAGCTGTTGGACTCTGTCATTTCTGCATTTGCATGTGTCAACTCTAAACACATAAGGAAGGTGGCTACTTGGGATACATTTCATTCTGGAATGAATAGACTCCACACAGAAATTCTTATATGCGATAGGAAAGAATGGAAGGGGACAGTGCTAGCTAAGCACACACATTTCTTTTCCAGTGATTTAGAGGCCCGTGTAGCAGATGGCAAGGGGAGAGCTATCAGCTGAGAGATACATAAAATGAATGCCTCTGAGGTCACCCCCGCCATGACTACATAGGAGGAAAGGACCTAAGCAGTACGTGTGTGAGCAGAAAGGACAGCTGTGGACCATCCACTCACCCTACTTGTTGATAAATAATAAGGTAACAGCTGATTCACAGGCTGAAAAGAGAGGGAGGGAATATGAAGTTCCATATAGGAGAAAAAAATGTGCAATAGAGTGGAAAGAAGCACACCTTAGACCTTCTGAGGAAGGCACACAGCTGGGTATGGTTTCATTCAGAATTTAAGAGGAAATGTCAGGAGTTTCCTTGTCACCTTCAACAAATGAAGGAAGTAGGCTTTATGCAATAAAAGCACAAAGGGAAAAAGGGTTACATAATACTATCCATAACCTCCTTCAATGAGGATGGAGAGGAAGCATGTTGGGCTTTGTTTTTAATCTCAGTATTAATCACAATACCAGGTGAATGGTAACCGTATCGTCAATATAGAGTCAATATAGATGATAATCAGTATCTACTGCCTTTGTTCATCTCTAAGTGTAATGATTACCAATAGCATTTTCTTTTTATGATTTGATTGGATGGTATTGTAATAAATACAAGTTTCTAAATAAAGGAAAACCTATGAATTGTGTTCTTCAGTCCTATTAGCTACTATTGGCATTGATGCTGAATAGCCTGCTAGGGAAGGGACACTGACATGTGTTAAGATTTATTTCCCACCAAGCTGAATGCTTAATGTCCTGTCCCTCTCAGCTATGCTACAGGCATGGTCCAATCTCAATTCTACTTGCTCTCTTTCTCTTGCTATACTTCCTAGCAAACATGGGAAGATTCTAATTTAGTGACTTCTATTCTTCTGCTTTTTCCTCTAGGTTTTATCTCTCTTGCATGTAGGAAACAAAAAACCTGATATGTTTAACTCTGAAAGACATATTCATGACCTGATCATGGCAATGACAAAAAAGTCATGGACAGGAGCCTCACATAGCAGGATTCATATAAGAGAGGTATTCAGAGACACAGATTAGAAACTCACTCTGTCCTACACCTAAGAATGATATTTTTAGAGCCTCCTGTCTCAGCAATATGTATAGATACAAATTATATATGTATATATGTGTGTGTGATATATGCATGTATAATATATATATATGAAATCAAGGCTCAAATCCTTTGTGATGGAACAGTCAAATATGCACATGTATACACATAAGAGAACACTAAAGGTCCTATGTAAGATTGCCTTCTATCTAGTGAATTGTATCCTGGCTTTCACATTTTTTAAGGAAGTAATACTTATGCTCAAGACCCCTTTCCCAGGGGGTCATTATATTCTATTGGCTTTGAAATCTCTTTTTTCCAGATGTAACCAATAAAATTGTGGGCAAAGTCTAAGATTTGATCACCCTAAAAAACAGTAGGACTGGGGAGATAGCTCAGTCAGTAAATCAGTAAAATGCTTTCTGCAAAAAGTATGAGTTTAATTCCCAGTACTCATGTAAAAACCAGACATGGTGGCACATTCCTATAACCCCAGTGTTGCAAAGCAGAGATGGGAGTTTCTAGAGCTTATTGGCTAGACAGTTAGCTAATCAGAGAGCTTTGAGTTCAGAGAGAGAAAGATCTTGTTCCAAAGATTAAGGAGAAGAGCAATTGGGAAAGATCAATACTGACTTTTCACCTCCACACCCTCATGTGAATATGCAAACACACACACACACATACACACACACACACACACGTCTTTTTTTTAAAAAGAAGGAGTCCTCTAGTTGTTAAAATGAGCAAATGATATTTTAAAAGTCAGAAAAGGCAAAACAAGAGAGTCTTACCTCAGGCTTAACCTTGCATGGGTGTTTTTCTCCAGAGAGAACAGCATGAAAAATAATCATCTTACCTAAGGCATTTCTCCAGAAATGTGTCGTCAGCCACTCACTTGGCAATTTTCTTGTTTAGCCATTATGAACTCAGGAGCTTGGGAGTCTTTTATGTGTTACTGAAAATGTCAGATTAAGAAGAAAAGGGCCATATCAGTGAATCCATGTGTTACATAAAACAATAAATTTAAAAGGTAAAAAACACAAGGCTGGGGAGATGGCTCAGTGAGTAAAGTGCTTGTTGGGCGAGCATAAAGACTGAGTTCAGATCCGCAGTACCCATGTAAAAGCCTGGGTTTGTCAGTGTGCTTCTGTAGCTCACTGGCCGGCCAGCCTGGTGGATGTTTGCTGGGCCCCAAGTTTAGTGAAAAACCAGGTCTCAACAAAATTAGAGACTCAAGGAGGAAGAGGCAAACATCAGCCTCTGGCCTCCACATGTATGCACATGAATCCATGCTCTGGCACACACAAATTTTCAACACACACACACACACACACACACACACACACACACACACACACACACACACACACACAACATAAGCTTAGCACGATTTTCAAAGTTAACCAGAAAGACTGGCAAAATGCAACAGCTAGTTCAAAGAAAAATTTTAAAATTTTTATTTTATATAAAAAATGTATTCATGTAACAGCAACATTTAAAGACTGGTGAAAATTGACATTTCCAAGGATTCACAGGGAGAAGTGAATTGTCCTTCCCACTGGACAAAACTTGTTTGTGTTTTATTGAATTGGAATGGTCCTTTATTGAATCCTGCTTAGAACATTTGGTTCCCAACTTGTGTCGCTACTGTAATATTTAAGGTATGTTTAGAAGGTGGGCCTGGCTGGCAAAAGGTAGTCCCTAAGGGCAGAACTTTCAGAGTATACCCACTGCTGCCTCCTTGTTTGTGGAGCAGTGGCACTTCTTTACCACACACTTTCGCAGGCACAGACTGGCTACTTTTATCCACCCATCGCATCTTCCCAGCCAGGCAGAACAAAAATCTCCTTGAATCAGTTGACCTAAATAAAACTCTAATCTATGAAGTTGTTTCTATCAGCTATTTTGTCACAGTGACCCAATCATTTGCATTCTTATTAGCTATTCACAACTTGCTAATATCTCAGACACAAGAAAGACAGAAAGCCTCAGTGTTTTCCGATAACTCAGAGAGCTGTGCTCCCTTTTAAATATAAATTCACCTTCTAATGTGTTGGGTCTCCAGACTCTTCCGCAGATCTTCTGCATGGAATTTGATTGCTCTTAGACACTTTGTGCTAGTGTCTTACTAGCTCTTGCTCTCAGAAGTTGAGCACCTTCTACCTAGTTTCCAGAATCAGAGAACACCAGCGACCTGCCTTTGGTCTGCCCAACCCTCACTTTTAAAGTGTAGCCATCCTATTTAACATTAACTGTCAACTTGTCAGAGCATAGGGTCATCTGAAAAGCAAGTGTCAGTTGGGTTATAGTCTTGATCCTGTTGGTCTGTGAGCATATCTGTGATGGATTGTCTTGACTGATAATTGATCCATGAGAATGCAGCACAGCATGACATCCTGAGCAGATAGTCCTTTTGTATAAGGATGCTAAGAATTGAGCCAGCAAGCAGTGCTTACCCATGGTTCCTCTTTTGAACTTCTGCCTTGACGTCCCCCAGTGGATTATGACCTGGATGTGTATGCTAAATAAAACCCTTTCCTCCCTACCGTGTTGGGGTTTCTATTGCTTTAGTAAAACATCATGAACAGGTAATTTAGGATTTATTTTGTGCTTAAGGTTCCATAGGAATAAGAGTCCGTCACCATTATGGCAGGGAAGCATAGCAGCCAGCGCCATGCATGGCAGCAGGAATACCCAAGAGCTGCCAGCAGAAAACAAGAACACAAACATGGAATGGCGCGTGGGTTTTGAAACCTCAAAGCCGCCCCCTAGTGACACACTTCCTCCACCAAGGCCACACCTCCTAAACTTCTCCCAACAGTGCCACAGCTAAGAACCACATACTCAAATGTGCAACAGTATGGAGGCCATCTCAATGAAACCATCTCTCTCCCAGGTTGCTTGTACTCAGTGCATCTTAGCATAATGACAGAAAGGAAACTAGACCCCTAGCTCTTCCCTCAATCTGGCCTCAGAAATATTATCACCAGCAACACTAGTGTCCCTGTGTTCCATCTCCTTGCAGCTACTCCCCAGACTCTTGTCATCTCCCTCTTACACCATCACTAATGTGTAAGTTCTAAGTTAGCATAAGCATATGCACAACGCAGGTGAAGAAGACATAGATAGACATTGTCATGTCCTCCACTTGCAGAAGGAAACATCCTAGGCATGGCTGTGGTTGTCTTCTGTGAGCAACAGCACTTTGTACTGAATATTGTCTTCTCCATGCCCCACAGAGACCTTATTTACTACCCCTGGAGGGACCCTGTTCTGACATTTTCCAGATTCATCCTTGTAGACACCTGCCTTCCTACATGTTAGGTGAGCCTTGAAAATGAAGGTCATGTGCTTAACATCTTCATATGCTGTCATCTTCACTCAATTCTTAGGGGAAAAAAACAGACAGTTCAATTGAATTATGAAAGAGTTTAATGTGTGCCATCAAATAGCAAAGCAGCTGAAATACGTTACTTTACAGTGCTTCCCACAATAGAAGGTGAACTGTGCTGAGATGGAAGCAAATGAAAATCAGAGTGCAAAGGCTAAAAAAAAAAAGTCAACAAACTTGGGATCAAATAAATGTTGACCTATTCCAGTGGGTGTCTCGTTTCTAACAGTGTAAGAACATCCTAGGAAAGCAACCTCACTCCTTGACAAGGCTGAGCCCACCCGAGTATGTACACAATTTCAGTTTGCGTCACTTTCATTTGTATTATTGTGTCTTATTTGATACCCCATATTTCTACAGACTTCTTGGACCCAATCAGATATGTGATGCCTTATCAGAGCCTGTGCCTGTGTGCATCATTGTCAAGTGTTAACTTTATTTCAAGTCGGCTGAACGCATTGTCACATGTTTTCTGAAACCTACTAGAAGTGTGTGAGTACAGCTGACCACACTTACTCCTCCATACCCTCCTCGCCTCGCTTGCTACCAATCAAAGCCAATGAGTTCCATAAGAGCTTGGAATTCACTCCCACAGCTGTTGGAACAGCTCCTCCAGCTAAGCAGAAAACACGGGCATTGCTAAAGTTGATTACAATGGCCCACATTTCTCCAGTGTTTATTCTCTTGAGGGATAGGTCTCAACTCTAACTTCTCCAGATTCCTTTTCTGTATCCACTCCCCCCGCACCAGGGAAGAGAGATTGGGAAAGAAAAGCTTCCAACTTCTGTTCCTTTTTGTCCTTGGAAACACTCTGCATTCTTTACTTCTGACAGTATCTATTCTGCCCTTCTTTGAGCTATCAATTTCATAGAGTCTAAATTCCAATGTCAGGAACCCAAGGCCTGCCTTTTTGGCCCATAGTTCATATGGGATCATTGCATGACTGAGTATCTTTCTTCTATGCAAGCTTGATTTTAGTCTTATCAGCCCTTAGCAATCCTTTCATCTATGGCAGAAGCCAATTCCCCAACTCCAGGGTAATTTGGAGTTTGGTTTTGCACTAGGCTCCCAGGGGCTGTAGGAGAAGCATGGGAGGTGACGGCTGAGGGGGTCTGGAAGTAAGAGGATTGAACAAAAGCAAGTTGTGTTTGACAGTCAGAAATGCCAAAGTTTCTTCTGGGCAGGCTATTTCTTCCCCTATGGAAGCTCACCGGAAGTGCATTACCTACCTAGTTCACAGTCTGTTTCCAGAAGGTACTACGTGGAAGTAACATTTTACCCTGCTGGATTTATTTCTTACCTTGCCTTTGCTCCATCAAGGCTCAAAAAAGCTGCCATACAATTACAGCAAGCTGACAGGCACTTCACAGTCTTCCCAAGCTCTTACGTGGGTTTGCTTCCTCCCCGCCTTCAATTTTCCAAAGAGTAATTGGAGTGAGTCAGTCTCGCCTGTTGCCTCCAATTTCCAGTGCACCCTCCTTACAGAGGACTAAGGCAGGTACGGCTTCAGCCTCCTTACCACTTTGCAGTTGGGGGCCAACAGGCAACCGTGTTTTCACCTTTCCAGCTTCTGTTTCACTCTACTGAATTCAACGCTGGCTTATGATTTAAGAGTTCATTTTGATGATCAAAGTCCTTTTTGTTGATTCCAGTTCAAGCAAGACCAGCACTAACCCGTTGTGCTGCTCAGGCCAGTGTTCCTTCCCAAACCCACCCCCCACAATCCTATGATTTTACAACTTAGGCAATGTGTTTTCATTGTTGTTAAAACCTGTCAGGTTCTTTTTTTGTTCTATAACTTTTCTTATATAATTCTTCTTTAAAGTGTTTTTTTCAGTGATAATTAGTGGCTTGTACCTGAAATACTAACACTTGGGAGAGAGATAAGGAAATGGTTTTGAGTTCAAGGCCAGCCTTAGCTATGTAGAGAGCTCCAGGGTAGCCAGGGCTACAAAATATGACCCTGCATCAGAAACCCAAAAGAAAAATAACTTATGTGTGCATGTGTGCGTGCGTGCATAGTGTGTGTGTGTGTGTGTGTGTGTGTGTATGTGTGTGTGTGCACGCTCGCGCGCTGTATTGCTGAGTTCTGATGTTCAAGGTTGCTACCTTCCCAGTGTGTTGTTCTCCCCAGTGCACACTAATGCCCATTTATAGTCCCCAGAGACTCCTCCCTTTTCATTGGAAATGCTGGAGTATTCGAGCTGTTTTCTGTGTTCACGCTGGAAATGGACAGGCAGGATGATTTTTGGTAACAAGGACTTAAACTCTCTTGCTAGCAGAACTACCTCCTGATTGGAAAACCCCTGTGTTCTAAACAACAAGCCCACTGAATGTACACATATATGCTATATATGTATGTGGTACACATGTATAATGTATTATGTATGTATCTACACATATATGTCATATATACGTAAGTTGTGTGTATATGTACATATGTGTGTTCACACATGTCTGCTTGTGTCTGTGTGTATGTATTCATGTGTACATTGCATATATGTGTACTTATATGCATATGTACATGTGTGCATGTATGCATATACATATATGTATGTGAACATGTGTGTGAGGATGAATCTTACTTTCACAAGAAGACAATTATCCTACCCTAGCTACTCCTAGAATACATAAATAACTCAACTTTCTATCTAAAGATATCATTTCATTGCTTATCTATTTTAGTTGTTACTAACACTGTCAATTACATGAAACCTTGAGATTCATATAGATGAAGAAGCTTAAAGAATTACCAGTGTTGCAGAAAACAGATGGCTCATCACTGTGCCCTGCAGAATGTATGCACTGTTAGCAGAGTATAATTATCACTGGGAGTCCTAGTGAGGGCCACCTACTGGAGGTTCAGGAAAAGCTTTGCAATGCACTGCACATGAAGATCTGGGTAAAGTTAGTGAGATGACTAAAGCAGTCATGGGATCACTTGAGAGGAAACACATTCACACTCAGCGGGATAAGCAGGCCTGTTGAACCAGGGGTCTATATGCAGTAAAAGCACCAGAGGCAGAATAAATAGGGGCTGATTTTCAGGAACGTTGGGAAGAGCCAAGCCTGGCTACTCGGAAGCCAGAATGACCCTGGAGACTAAAGTGTAGAGCTGGGCACATACCACAGGCAGGAGGGGCAGGATGCGAGAGTTGTAATTAGCTTGCATTGTCATGAACAAATGCTCTTGAAAACATTCTTTTTTAGGTGAACCTTGGCTACATACACATGATTAACCGGGAAAGCACAGGCTACCATGTCCCTGGCTACTTCATGAGGTGACTACTTTCCCAAGTATGGCTTTACTCAGTGAAGTTATTTATTCTGGCAGGAACCAAACCTAACACATTCTGCTTCCCTCCACTTACCCTGAGTGTGCCTCAGGGCAGAAGCACACAGTGGGCACAGGAGCAATACATCTACCTCGAGAGGAAGTAGAAAAAGTGTCTTCATGTCACACTTATATGTTTTGTTAACATTAAGTACTTGCATGACAGAAATACAGAGATAGTAAAATGAGTCCCCTGCTCAAACAGGTTTTCATGAACTATAATAACATGAGCTCAATGCATGACCTCTGTGAAATTCTTCGGCTTGTTGGCCCCACTTCTCCTAGCACCTAGATAATCCCAAAAGGTCATCTGCCATTGCCCCACCTTAAATGTTTGTCACACCATGGATGCCCTTGAACAATGTATTATTGTCTTTTAATGTCCTTGAACTTTATAAAACATAGATCCACTTTTAGTGTAGTCTTCTAAGATGCTTTTATTAACAAGTAACCTGTTTCTCAGGCTGAGTCAGCCACACTGATGCATTGGCTTCCACTGCTGCACACTGTCAATCAGGTATAAATCTCACCGTGGGTATTTGTCCATCACTCTAGCAGCAGACAGGTAGGCTCCTCTGACTCCCACATTGCTGCTTCCTGGACTATCTTTCCATAAGACTCCCCATGGATTTTCAGCTACCCACTGCTGTGACTGCAATCAAATCTTACAAACTTTACTTTTATCTGATCTTGATAGTAGGAATGTAGTTATTAAATGTAAAGATCATTTTAGAGACATTTTATTTATCTACTTATTTATTTATCTGGTTATTTATTTGTGATGTGTAATGTGAGTGTCTATGTATGTGGATGGCCACCATGTACATACCTGGTACCCATGGAGCCCAAAAGAGGCTTCAAGTCCACTCAGGCTGGAGATATAGGCAGTTGTTAGCTGATATATAGGTTCTTGGAATAGAACCCAGTTCCTTTTCAAGAGGCAACAAGGGCTTTTAAATCATTGCTCCATCTCTTCAGCCCAAAATGAGACATTATGGTGTGATGTTTGAAGACTCGGAAAAATGTCAGCTCACACACATGCACTCACACACACATTTATCTACACATGCATACCATATGAGTGCACAAATTAAAAGAATTTTGTATATTGATAAAAAATCATGGTCATGTCAAAAACAAGTCTAATTTTATCACAAAAATATATATTCCAGGTCTAATAGATAGATATGATTCTATAGATATATAAGGTAAAATAGTTAAATAAGGTCTTCAAAAGCCTCACAGACCTACTTAAAGGTATTTTTATTATTCTAAAGATTCTTTGACAACAAGACATGTTAACTCCTGGCAAAACCCAGCCTACCTCAAAGAAAATGATGAGCAACAAAGAACCTCTTTATGGAAATGGCTTCAAATGTGGCAAACAAGCCACTGGGCAAAATGTCCTCCTTTCTGCCACAGACAGAATTCTGCCTAAAAAAATAGGCAAATTTAGATGCAGGCAGAGTTGGTGGCTGAACACTGCTAAGACAGGGTAAACAAATCCTCAATAGTTCCTGCCTAACAAATATTTCTGTCAGATATATTGGGCCAGAAGGCTGAAGATGATGCTCCAACATGTTGGGTTACTATTCAGGCAGTAAACTGTCTCAATAATTTTTTCATTTTGGAGCCTGCTAGCCTGCACTTCTGGTTCACTCAGGTATTTAACTTTTATTCCTTCTCAAATATCTGATGGGTTTCAAGACCAGAGAGTTTAGTCTCTCAATTAAGCTTATTAGGTTAGGGTTTAAGATGTTTTCATGTCTTTATAGATGTTTTAAGTTAATAGAGATGAGATATGATAGATATTGACCTTCGTTCAGAAATTTAGACCCAAGAAGATAGGAAAGATGTTTATTTAAAGCTTGTCAAATACAAATAGCCAAGTCACTATGAATATAACATTTATAGAATTCCTGATTATCTCATGGTTCTTTCTGTTGTATGTAGTTTAATTTATTCATGTATAATAATATAAATGTATATATTAAAAAGAAACAGAATAAAAAATAATGTAAATTTTACCTCTGAAACATTAAGGAAGGCAGAATATTTACATTTCTGTGAATATACAGATCTGATAAGCCAAAAGCAATACTAGAAAATAGACCATATATAATCCTATACAATAAAAGATCTTTAGGAGGAATCTCCATACTCAATCTCAAGCTGTACTATAGAGCAATAGTAATTAAAACAGCATGGTGCTGGCAGAGCAATAGGCTGGTTGATCAATGGAATTGAATCAAAGACCCAGAAATGAATCCACACACATATAGTTACTTGATTTTTGACAAAGAAGCCACATCTATTCAATGGAAAAAGGATAGCATCTGCAACAAATGCTGCTGGTCTAACTGGATGTCTACATGTAGAAAAATGCAATTAGACCCATATTTGTCACCATGCACAAAACTCAAGTCCAAGTGGATTAAAGACCTCAACATAAAGCCAGAGACACTGAATCAGTTAGAAGAAAAAAAGGGGAAGAGCCTAGAACACATTGGCACAGGAGACAACGTCCTGAACAGAATACCAACAGCACAGGCCTTAAAGTCAACAGTTAACAAATGGGACCTCATGAGGCTGAGAAGCTTCTGTAAGGCAGGAGACATTGTCAACAGAACAAAGCTACAGCCTACAGACTGGGAAAAGATCTTCACCAACCCTACATCTGACAAAGGTCTAATATCCAAAATATATAAAGAACTCAAGACATTAAACACCACCAAACCAAATATCCCAATTGAGAAATGGGGCTCAGAACTAAACAGAGAATTCTCAACAGAGGAATATCGAATGGCTGAGAAACACTTAAAGATATGCTCAACATCTTTAGTCATCAGAGAAATGAAAATCAAAATGACTCTGAGACTCCATCTTACACCCATCAGAATGACTAAAATAAAAACCTCAAGTGACACCACATGCTGGCAAGGATGTAGAGAAAGAGGAACACTCCTTCATTGCTGGTGGGAATGTGAACTTGTACAACCACTTTGGAAATCTATCTGGCTCCATGTCAGAAAACTGGGAATAGGGCTTCCTCAAGACCCAGCTATTTCACTCCTTGGAATACACCCAGAAAATGCTCCACCACACAAGGATGTATGTTCAACCATGTTCATAGCAGCCTTATTCATAATAGCCAAAATTTGGAAACAGCCTAAATGTCTCTCAGTTGAAGAATGGATAAAGAAACTGTGGTACATTTACACTGTGGAATACTACTCAGCTATTAAAAACAAGAAATTCCTGAAATTTGTAGATAAATGGATGGGACTAGCAAATGATCATACTGAGTGAGTTAACCCAGAAGCAGAAAGACTTACAGGATATATACTCACTTATAATTGGTCACTAGCCCAAAAATCATGTCTCATTAAAATCTTTTCTTACCAGGAGATTGGGATAGATGTGAGGACATCTCCTGGGATTCTAGGTAAGAGAAATATAGGACAAGGGGCAATAGAAGGAACCAGAGGGTCCTAGAAATCTATAAGAGGAACATCATGATGGGTGGATCAGAGCCCAGGGGGGTCTGCTCAAACTGTTATACTAACCAAGGACAATACAAGTAGTAAACATGGTACCCCTACTCTGATCTAACCAAAGGTCAGGACATTCTCCACAGTTATGTGGAGAGCAGGGACTGACTCTGACATGAACTCTGGTGCCCCATATTTGACCACCTCCCCTTGGTGGGGAGGCCTGGTGGCACTCAAAGGAAGAATAAGCAGGCTACCAAGATGAGACTTGATAGCCTATGACCTTATAGTGGGGGAGGAGGTCCCCCTCGGTCATAGACCTAGGGGAGAGGAATAGCGTGAAAGCAGGAGGGAGGGAAGAATGGGAGGATACAAATGATGGGATAGCAATTGAGTTGTAATCTGAATAAATTAATAAAATTAAATTTTAAAAAAGAAAAAAATAGGCCATATAACAGCATTGTAATCTTGACTCTACCTTTCTTATATGGCAAGAAGACCAAGAAGCAGTAGGAATGCAAAGCCTCTTTGTAACCAGCTCAATTTTTGACAGGTGGAGCTGGTAATAATAATATTGACAGCAACAAGCATGTTTGTGCTGTCATCATGCCTAAGTAAAGAAGCCATAGGAAGGCTTAACATTTCTTAGTGGGAATTAGGGGAGGTATTAGTGCTAAAACTGAACATCGGCATCTAAGACAGCACCGGGTGTATACATCAGGTGTGAGACTCAGTTGTCTCTCTCTCTAAGATCCATAGGTTAAAGTCCTGACTCTTGGTGCCTTATAGTATGAGCTTGGGTAGAGATAAGACCCTTGCAGGTAGAATCCATTAAATTATGGCAAGGTAACATGGAAGTAAGAGTCCCCTAATACAGCACTGAGGATTTTCTTACAGAAGGGGAAAATTTGCAAGTGTGCACACATAGACACCACACACAGACACATGTGCACACACACATGCACCACACACTTATACACATGCATACACATGCACATACATGCATGCCACACACATGCACATACTCTTGTGCACACATACACACATCCATGTACCCACATGTATCACAAATGCACACACACACAAACACACATGCATGCACTCACAAACCACACACATACATACACATGCATACACACATGCACATACATGCACACACATGCAACACACAGTGACATATCTGCTTTTATACCTTATTTGATGAACAGAAATAGACTCTTCAAATCAAGTTGGAAAATATATTACAAACTCTAAAATGTAATCTTCATATTGAATATAATATGAAATTCAGATGTAGAATTGTTATTTACTCTGATGTTACTTTGTAAAAACTATTTGTGTATATATTTACATGTGTGTTGCATTATGGATGTAGATATACATGGAGACCAGAAGAGGCCATCTGATCTCTAGAGTTGCTGGCAGTTGTAACCCACCCAACAATGTGGTTGCTGGAAGCCAAACTCAGATCTTCTGAAAGAGAGTCAAGTGTCCTTAACCACTGATCAGTCTTTCTAACCCTACCATGTTAGTTTTCTTACTATCAGAATGGAGACACTTATGCTATCATACAACATGTGAACAGCTAAGTCAATCACAATAAATTTTAATTTTTAAAATAACTAATACTTCAAATACCCTCATAAATTTACAAAATGGAAGGAGTCTCAAAAGTCTAGTACAGAGATTTTTGGGTTTCTCAAAACTATTTCAAGGAGTCTGTGAGGCCAAACCAATTTCAGGATAATCCGAATACACCATTGGCTGAGAAAGACTCATTCTTGCATTCATGTACAGTAGACATGTTCAGAAACTGTTAGTCATATGGTGCATATCGGATGAGGCTCTCTTCCTTTCCAGTTGTATATCCATGGGTGATTGTATTTTCTTTATATAGTTCAGCTAGAACAATGTGCCATAAAAAGTTGAATGCAAAAGCTCATGTGAGAATCCAGCTGACTGTAACTATCAGATACTAAAAATACTGGTAAAACCATGCCACTGTGTTCAGTAAACTCTTATTAACTTGGAAATAGAAAATTTTCATCACTTAAATATATCCCTTAGATTAACTAGGTTGTAGTGGGACTAATACTAATTTTTAAATAATATTTCCCTTCAGATTAACATGTGACAGAATAAAGTACATAAGAAGACTCTGCAGTCCTCCACAGATTTTGAGCTGTGAAGAAGTGCTGAGTCTGAAACATTAAGAACAGATACAGAATGTGCTCTCTCACTTTAGTAAGAAGTATCAAAACACACACACACACACACACACACACACACACACACACACACACACACACACACACACTGGCAGGATGCTGAATCGCTAGGGCAGATTGCTTGAGACTGAAGGGTTTAAAGGTTATTGGTATTTTAACATCTTTTAAGCATCTTATCTGTGTTGCTAACATTTTCCACTTCAGGACATGGGTTTAGTTTTGTTTTGTTTTGTTGCATCCAATGAAAGGCAATTTGTTTTCATTTGCACTGCTGTTCTTCCCTTAAAAAAAAACAAAAACAAAAAACAAATCTCCCTGCCCTCAAGCCATCATTTAGGGCCAAAAGTTGCAAAGTGTCTCTTAATTATTTTTCCAAAGAGTCTCAGCTCATAAAATTCTGCCAGATTTAAGGTCTACTGACAAATTAGCCATAAGCTGTTTGAAGGTAGAATTTATCAAAGTAATTTGTGTTGCACCAGCAGTTTTTATAGAAATGGCCTTGAAAACAACACCGAGCAGGAGGACCTATTTTCCAGGGAGTACTCATACAGAGACTTGAACGAAAATTAATTTTGTATTTAATTAACCATAGGTCCCATTACCCCAAGATGTTAGTATTGTCAATGATACATCCCAAAGATTTTGAGTAACACATTCTTTAGTAGCTCTGTTTGTTCATTTGTTTGACTTTATTTTGCGTTCAAACTGAGCCTGTCTTCAGTATCTACAAATAAGAACTGGATGCGTGACTTCGAGCTAGTTACCGGGGGTCACACACCATGTTCTTAATGTATTGTGAGATTGGTGGCATATGCTTTCCTGGAGTGATTATGAGCATTACATATTGTAATACATGAAAATAAACACAGCAGGACCTAATTGATGTGCAAGTGCTACAAAACACCCAATGCTATTTTTACTTTTGTAAATACTTGCAAATCTGTGTTGGAGTCAGCAAAACAGCTCCCTCACTGTCTTTGGAATAGTCTAGAATCTGTGGCCCTCCCTTTTTCTGTGATTCATATTACCTTCTCCTCTAGCCTCTAGAAACTCCTTGCTGTGAATCCCTTCTTCTCTCTGGAGTATCAAGAAGATCCATTGCCTAGAATATTTTTCAGTTTCTCTTTCTCCTATACCACATGCCTCTGACCAAGCAGGCTCTTCTGCTTTTGTTCTCTTCCACTTGATGTCTCATGCTTCCATCTATGGGACGATACACCTCTCTCCTGGGTTCTTCAACATCTTCCCTCTGGAAGTTGTGGGATTGTTATTCTCCTTGGGATGACTTTTAGACCCCCTCTCCCTCTCTTCCCTTTATCATTTTGATTCCTAGGAAAAATAGGAATTAAAATACAAAAATTAGCAAGGAATCTAAAGCAAACAAATAAATATCCCCCCCCCCTTTTTTTGGTGTTTTTAGACAGGGTTTCTCTGTATAGCCTTGGCTGTCCTGGACTCACTTTATAGACCAGGCTGGCCTCAAACTCACAGATAAATAAACCTTGGTTAGCCTTCTGTCTTGTCTCTCTGATATTTGAGATTAGAAAATGGCTCAGATTGAGTCTCACACAGAGAGTTTTTCACAAATCTAAACTCTCATATGTCAATAACTCTTCAAATCAGTTATTGTTAATTTCACCCTTCTCCCAGCAAAATCCTAGAATTACCCACAGCTTATAGAGATCAGGGAAGAGTGAGGGTCATTCAGCAAGCATTACTGTTGTATCTTCCAGATACAGGAAACTGGGAAATTCCAAGTAGACCTGAGCTTTTGCATCACCATTCTGGGCCCAAATCCCAAATCCAGAAGATACAAATGTCCTCAATATTATCCTACACCTCACTCTCCTAGGTGTTCTGAGTGCCCATTGTTTTAAAGTGGAAAAAGAGTATCAATCATTCATATGACTATTATAAAAAATAATAAACCATCTTTCCATATTGCCCTAAAACATCCAAACAGATTGTGAGTGGCCCTCTTGAAATTTGAAGCATTTATACTGAATTATGTTTAAATAAGAATTTTCCTTTAGTGAAGAAATTAAATCTGAATAGTATCATGTGATCATGTATGAGAGCTTCTGAACCATACCAGATGTACCAAATGGTCAAGATCAATGTTGCCATTCTCATTTGCTTCCCCATTTTCTACACATTCTTCAAAGGCTGGAATATTTTTATGACTGTAGACTACACTAGAGAACTTGGCAACTGCTTTTGACAAGGGAGAAAATCTGTCAATCATATTCTTTGAAGCATATAACTCTCTGACATTTACTCATCAGAATGCAAGTTGCAAGATGAGAATTAGAGCTGTTGTTGTTGGCACATTCTTCATTACTGTGAGCAACTTAATATTTTATAAAGTGCTGGGAAGAATCTGTTTTTAGGTTTAGTTTTACTGAATCCTTGTTTCATACTGTCACCAGTATGTACCTTATTTCTCTTCACCATTTTTGTGAGTTCCATGTTTCACATTGGCACAATGAATTGTAAGAATAAAGCAGTGTCTTGATAAGGCCATATATTCTCCACTACATAACAGCATTAGCAACAGTCAAGCCAAGAAATTGCTTCAAAGTCTTCTTCATATGACCTTAGCAAATGTCATTGTATCAGTCTGTTTGTTCATGTCTTTGTAGTTACACTGTTTACAGAATTTTAATGCATCTATCTTTACTTATATGTGTATAGGTGAATTCAAAATTATGCATATGAGTTTTATTTACAGTGCTTCAGAATAAAATATGTGTGTAGATTGCATATGTATATATATATATGCATATATGAATAAGCACATGTGCGTGTGTGTGTGCATGTGTGTGTGTGCATATGTTCCTGTGGGCTACCTTACAAATGCTAAATATTTCATTTCCCTTCTCTTTGGAAACTGAGAGAGCTCATCCTTTTTAACCTGTTGTTACATAAGCTGGGTTAGTTGAAACACTGGGTTTATCAGAAGGAAATGGATTTTGCAATTTCTCACTGTATCTGTTATTTCTTCCTTCCTGGCAGATGCTACTGATGTGACTGCTGATGAATCACGCTTCTGACAAAGAAGATGAGAAGCTGTTTAATTGAAGTAGCTTTGAGAGAGTGCACCTATTTTACTTTGCTTGGAGTTTATTGATGAAACTACGCGTCCTCTTTCGTCTCTCCAGCTTGTGTGAATTTGATGACGCTGATCAGGTTCACCCATGGAAATCTTGTCTCAGCTATGCTAAAATGAAAAGGAACAAGAATCCCAGTAGGTGGCAAGGTCTCCCAGGGTCAGCCGCTCTCTGCCCCGATTTGGGGTAGTAAAATCCAATTTCAACTCAGCCCATGTGAACTGGGAGACAGCAGGTGACCTCACTGGCTTGCAGAATTTGGGCTTCTTCAGTTGTGTAACAGGACCAATCGCATCTGTTTCAGTAGCAGGAAGATATTTAGGAGAGTATCAGATGGTCACGAACAAAATTGCGATCATTGAACACAAACATCCACTAAAGCAATAGATGGGACTCAGAGCCACACTCCAGGTTAGAGGCCCAAGATGAAAGAACAGTGTGGCCAGTAGAGCTGAGGCCCAGGCTATCCCTGCACTGGTCACAGGGTCTTTGGAACAGTTTCTCTAGGGCACAACTCTGTATCATTCCACTATACAGCTACCCTGAGGGGACTCTCTGTTCTGTTGTCCGTGGAATGAAATTTAAACTTTTAGTTTGTGACTTGAGGCCCTTAGGCATTAAGCTTCAACTTCTCTTTGCAGTTTGATTGCCTGCAGTCACTTGCTTTACACCATCTCCAAATGAGTCACCAGTTCCATGAGGATCCAGATCATCCAGATCCCTGAAGCTCCTTATATGAAATGCTTTATCAGGTTTCTGCTTTGTGTTGTAACCAGGAATGTTACCTATTTGCACAGTTAGTACCTTTCAGGACTGGGTCTGCATCAAGCACTCAAGCACGCATCCTCTCATTATTTTAGAGGCCTTTGCATGTTCGAAACATGAAAAAACACATTATGTGATGAAGAAATAAGTGAGCAGATGCATGGGAAGCATCCAACAGCAATATTAATTGTATCTTCTGATCACCTCCATGCATGCATGTTAACAGTGAACAATTAGAAATGTGCCATTATTTCATAAGCCACAAATAACTGAATCCAGGCTATTTCACATGTCCTGGGCCAGAGGAATCATAGAATCATAACAAAATCTGGTGAATCTAGGAATGAGCCTTATCTTTGTCATATAATGATATTATTTTTATGAAATAGAAAAGTCTAAAGAAATTGAGCGGTACTATTTCTTATAGTCTGTTTCAACCTTCTAGCTTTTGAAACCTAAAATCCCACTCCCAGTGACACACCTTCTTCAATAAGGGCACATCTTCTAATTCCCTCCAAACAGTTCCACCAACTGAGCACCTAGTATTAAAACATATGAGCCCATGGAGGTCATTCTAATTCAAACCACCACACCTATGCTCCTGAAAATGATCTTAATTAAATTTACAAAATAGAAGAGAGACAAAGCTAGGAAGAAAGTAGATATCAATGGGTGTAGAAAGGAGACAATAGTTGGGAATGAAAGGTGACTGTGGTCAAAAACATTTGAAAATGTAATAAAGCCCACTATTATATAAAATTAATACATAATAATTAAAAACTTAAAAGTGGGTATATTTATTAATTTATGTATGATACCCAATTTGATTAATGGTAATGAATGCTTCTTCTATACCTAGCACTTTGCCATATGGTAGGAATGCAAAAAAATCATTTTTATGTTTTTAAAAAGCTTTGGATACTGAGGAAGTGAATTAAGAATTTTACCCATTTGTGAACCACAATAAGGACTGCCTGGCAGACATATAGACTGAAAGCATGAATATTATGGCAATAAGCAACCACATTCTGGTTGGATTCAAAGCCCACCTCCAAGACAGAACTCATACCTGGTGCTCATAATTGAGCCAAAAAAAATCCATGGCTGGTTGTCTTACACTCCAGGGAGAATGTTATATTGTTCTGCTTTATGGACATAGTACTAAATGGCCACCCAGGTTTTTGTTTTTATATCCATAGATTAATAGATATTTCAACTCTCATAAAAGAGACTTCTTCACACTGTAGATGGAAACTAATACCAAGACCAACAACTGTTCAATGTCCAGAGAATAAGGGGCTATGGAATACATAGCCCTCAACAAGACATCTATATCACACCATCTCTTCCTAAAGCTCAGATATTACTGAGGAACCGAGAAAAATGGGTCTGAAAAATAATAATAAGGTAGATAACTATAGAAGAAAAAAAACTTTGTCAACTAGCTTCTATTCAAATTTATATGGCTTGCACATGGGCATACTCTTGCAGAAAACACATACACACATGCATCCACGCATGCACACAAACAAGCAAGCACATCAATAAAACCCAAAGTAAGAAATCTTTTGTCTGTACATATTGTACATTGTGCAGCTTGCTAAATGGAAGATCACATGGAGCATATTCCGGCAGAAGTAAGAACATGGCTTCTAGGAAGGCCGCTGAAGTGGCTGGCAACACGTGACTAATGATTTCATGGTGTCATTAAAGAGGAAAAAGAAAATGACCTAAAATTATACCCTAGAGTCAGGATAACACATCTAATCTCCCAGAGACAAGCTCTAACCACAGTCCCAACAGTTTCACGGCAACTGTTTTCTTTTATGTGCATACTCCCTAAAAAAAGTATATCTGGAAGCAGACAAGATATTCCATTTGCTCATTTTCTACTGAAAAGGAACAGAAAGAAAAAAAATTAAAACAAAAGTGACTCACATAACTAGGTTTGCACACACAGCTCAGGCTGCAACACCAGTTAGCCCACTGTGTTGTTCAAGAGTCATGGGGCATCTCTTCATCACCAGACTAAGAACAGGACAGGGGTACACATGACAGCAGGACCTAACGTTTCTTTCTGTACTTCCCAGAATGCCCTTCTCTACCAGAGCCACCTCAACCCCCAGGATGTATTAGTTCTGTGTTGTTCAGCAAATCAGTTGCTTTTGTAGACTTCATAGGGTTTCTTTGTACTTAGTTTTGTTTTCCCTTGTTAAATTAAGTTAATACATATTTTCCTAAAAATACTGAGAGGGTTAAATTACACTTCAAAACATCCGAACAAGCTTATGAAATGCTCAGCCTGTTGGATAATAAGCAAATCCTTCCTGCTTCTCTTTCCTCTACCTCCTTCTCTCTTTTTTTCCCACATTCTTCCCAGTAGACATCTGCACATTCAGATTTAAATCCTGTTGTCTTAAGAGTGGAAATGTCATTTATCTAAAACTTCAAGTTGTTTTCATGCTAATAAGATCCCCCAAATTGATGAAGGTAACTTGACAGAGTCCCTAGAGGCAGGGAGGCCTTCAAAGGCCCAAAGTTCTCCTCAGCTCCTTGACCTTCACCAGAGACTTGGATGCAGCAATAAACCTTCCAGAGCTACAGAATGACTCATCCTCTGCCAGGCCCATATGCAGACTTTTCCATCTCATTAACAAAATGCTTATTCCACACAAAACCTTGAAGAAAAAGCAATTCTCTCACAAATAAAAAATAATCTCTTCTCTCCAATCTCTAAAACTGGATTAAACATCCCAATATAAAAAGGAAAATATTTCTTTTTTTTTTATAATAAAAATGACTTTCTACTCCAGACCCGGCAAGAGACAGTGTCTTCTTTAGTTCTCCATAGCTATGTGGCACTTTTTTTACATAAAAGTACTAGCTATCATTTTGAGTCATACATAAATGTACAAAAACACCAGGGAAGAGAACTAAATAGAGGTTTGGCAAAGGGAGATATACGCCGAAGTCTCTGTATTACACTTGTGAAGGGAGATAGTGCCTTAGTGTACTGATAAACTTAATGTTCAATAACATTTAAATTCATAGTAGATAGGCAAAGTAATTGGAGTAAAAAAAAAAGAAGGCATAAACATATGCCTGTATCCAAGAAAAGTGAGCAAATATTTATAAACAAGAGAATAAATGCTAAATATAGGAAATATAGAAAACCAAATGCTATTGCAGATAAGAAATATTGTGTGCTGAGGAGCACTGCAGCATCAATCCTATTTAGGTCACCCCTGCAGAGTGTAAACCTGATCTACTAATCTAGTGTGCTTTGCAAGTGTTTCATCCCAAACTGACAACATTGATGAAGTATCTGACTCTAAGTTAAATTTCACGTTCTTGGAAGTTCATTCATATGAATTAGATTCATCAACAATATTGGGAAAGGATATGTTAGGAAAAGAAGCAGATGAGAGCGATCCAGTAGAAACTGACATACTTACGAGACAGTGGGATATTATATCGCTGCAAACTGATGTCAAATTGTGTCATGTCAATGATCTCCTGATAAAAATTTATTCCTCCCTATGTAGGTTAACAACCTTCATGCTGTTAGAAAAGAGACAAGGCATAGTTTTATGACTTTAAGAGAAAGTCAATCTGTAGTATTCTAGCTGGAAGAGCAGAGGAGACCATGCCCAGGCATTGTCCTCTATCAGCTAGGCATTGTCATCCAGCATCCCTGAGCATTTCATCTTGTGTTCCACCATGTTGTGTCCCTCCTGCACACCACATGAAAATTATAAAGTCTATAAATACTAGCTTGACAAAATGATGAGTCGAAATATTTCGAGGATCTCAGCTACAATTTCTATCAAACCGTGGGCTGGCGTTCAAATGCACCTTGTTAGTGACACTGACTTCCAAAGTTACCATCAAAGTACCTGTGCCTGTCACCATTTGGCATAGATGACCAAGATATTACTCCTAATTCTATCAAGCAGAAAAGAAAGAAATGGGCTGATTAATGGCTGGACTAATTAATAACTTGCATGACATATTATGGCTCTAAGATTTGTAGTCCATTGGAAATAGCAGTTCAGAGAAGGCTACAGACATAAGGCCTTGAACATTCCCTATCTTGCCTGTTCTTGGAAGCTAAGCAGAGCTGGCCCTGACTAGCACTTAGAAGGGAGAATTATCAGAATAGGAAAAGCAATAAGAAGTTGGAAACAAAAACAGCTGTAGACTCTTCCCTACCATCTTAATCACAGTGAGAAAGAGAAAGCTGGGCAAGAACATTATGATTTTGATTTTCTTTTACTTCGTGGCTCATGATAGCTTCTTTTTTCCCCCATAAATGTGCTTACCACTTGAGTTCTTTTCAGATATGTCTATTTATGTAATTTCCTAGCTTCTACATCAGATTATTTGGTTTGTTTTCTTTTTTGTAATATTGATCTCTTTAATTCCTGATAGGCTATCAATCTTTCATCAAATGAACACTGCAGCAGTTTACTCCCATTCTGCTCATTGATACATTGCTGTACAGAAAATTCTGCTTGGTTAGATTTTTCTATTTGTTTATATTTACTTCTCTTGCTTGCACTTTTGGGATCAAGTCCTCCAAAAATTGTTTCCTGTTGTCCATGTCTCAAAACTCCAGTCCTCCCACCCCTGACATTTGGAGCCTCCTGTCCTAAGCACTGTTCTACAGCTGAGACTCTGTGAAGGAAGCCTTGTTTTTCCTGTCTGGTTCTGACCTTGTGTAATTGAATGCAAGTTATTTACTAAAAATAAAAGGAGTATTGGAGGATAACAGAGATGAGATCAAAGGCATTCATGACTGTGCTTATCTTGAAAAATATCTAAGCTATTTCAAGACTTCATAGTTTATAGCAGTTGATGTGCAGTTAATAAGGATGTAGAGCCCTGTTGCTCTAAATGTAGCTATTTGAATTACTATCCTGTGGTTATCTGTTGCAATTACATCTGTACTTGTTGCATCAGTAACTGGTCCACAAGAAGGTATCCAACATGTGCAGCCAGCAGAGCACTCCCCTTCCTGCCATGCACATCAATGTGAGGTTCCCTGAAAATGAATGACACAGACAGTGCTCTCTTATGTGAGTTGTGGTGATAGGGAAAGCTGCAAAAAATCAACTGTTGTAAAAATTTAAGGAAGAAAGTACATTCCCAAGAATACATGCACTTTTTTGCTTAAAATTATATTACAGAAGATTTCTAACCTTCAAATTAAATATATTAAATATGTGCATTTCTTGTTATAAAAATGACTGCATAACTCTTGAGTATCAAATATACTTTGTTAATATAACATATTCAACACATTACACACTATTGAAGAAACCAGAGATATCCAAAATCAAACAATCTTAGGGAGCAATATGGCATAGTTTCTACAGATTCATATACTTCAGCATTGACACTTGTTAGAGTTACAGTTTCATGTATTGAAAACACCATTAAATCTACATAAAATCAGTGGTGTTGTGAAAAGAATTTGAATAAGGTATGTTGATGTGTATGGTACTACATAAATATAAATATTTTCTGTTCTTTCAAAATAGCATATTGTTTTCAGCTAGTATTCTGTCATTAATACCTTTTAAATTGTATTGCCAAACGATATTTTCATGAGTCAATAGAGAACTGTTTGTGGAGTGTGTGAAGTGTGTGTGTGTGTGTGTGTGTGTGTGTGTGTGTGTGTGTGTGTGTGTGTGTGTGTTAGCAGCAAGTTCATAAATTTTAAATCTTTTTTTCCTTTTTCTAAAGCAAAGGTCTTTCCCTAAATTTTCTTCTATGTGGCTTCATGATATCAGATCCTGCATTAAAGTATTAACTAATTTCAGTTGATCATTATATTGGATGGAAAAAAAATCATTTCATTTTCATTCTTTTGAATATCCAGTTTACCCAACACCATTTATTGAATATTTGCACTTTCTCTAATTTATCATTTTGTCTCTTTTTGTCAGAAATCACTTAGGTATAAACACATGAGTTTACTTTTAGACATTCCATTCTATTCCTTTAGTCTGTGTGCCAATTTTTAAATCAGTCGTATATTGCTTTGATTAATATAGCTTTGTAGTATATTTTATAATTAAACATAATAATGTACTTCATCATGATAATTTCATGCATGCATATAATTCATTTTGATCATATTCACTTCCAAGGACTTTTCTATTCCTTTCCCCGATCCCACTGGCCCCTTTCTCTTCCCAATCAGTCCTCTTTGGTTTTCTTTTCCATTTATGTCTTTGTTCACTTACTTATTTATTCATTCATTTGTTTGTTTATGACCTATCAAGTTTAATTAACATTGCTTCCAGAATCCTGACTAGGGGATGTTTTACTTGCTAAAGTAGGGAGATACTTACCTCTGTGGTATGCTCACTAGTAAAGTGTCCATTTCATGTAAGTGACCATTGGTGATCCTACGGTCACTACTTTAAAATCTACTCTCCTGATTTAAATGAGATGTTAGCCTTTCATGGTGACTGCAGCTATTAATATTGTTTATAGCTGCACCCTGCTTTACTTTCCATCTGTCTCTCTATTGGCCATTCCCATCTCATTTGAATGAAATATTTTCTTCGGCGTTACCTTTCATTTTCTATATCAGACTTTTTCATGCTTTTTTTCCTCTAGAGCTAATAATACACATTGTTTACCTACCAACGCCATTCTAGAGTCCACATTTCACATCTCTCTCTTTCATATAGCCCTTCATGTGTCATTTCTTATTTCTATGTCCTGCTTTATATCTAATGTTTTCCATGCCAACCTCAAAATAAAATTAGTTTAGGAATCGTTTCCTACCATTTTGACAATTAAATAGTCTTATTATTTTTAAGATAAATGTTTATGTTTGAGATTATGATATACTAATATTTCTCCATCCCTCTTCTTCCCTTGAAACTCTTTCATTTGCCCTTCTCTGCTTTCTTTCAAATTCATAGCCTCTTTTTTAAAAACTAACTACTGTTATATGCATACATGTATATTCACATATCTCCCAAATATAACCTATTTGGTCTAAATAATGCTACTTGTATATATGTTTCCAGGCTGATCATTTGGCAGAGGATAGTCAATTGGTGTGCTTCTTTCTGGGTCAGGCCACTCCTTCCAATTCTGACTTTCCTAGGTTGCCTATAGTTTTTTTGTGTAGAGTTGAGGCCTCATGGGATTTTCCCAACCCATTGATATGTCTACTGGTATCATCCTTGTTCAACTCATATTTAGGCAGTTGTTGGTGAGACTTTATGGATGAAGCTTCTGACATTACTAAAATATCTCACAGCAAAATCTCTCTGTTCCTCTGGCTCATACAATCTTTCCACTTTATCTTCTTCAGTGTTCCCTGAGCCTTAGTTGTGGGTGTTTCGTACATGTCTCTATTGAAACCGGGCTCCACAACTCTGAATTTTGATTTGCTGTAGTTTTCTGTAGTAGTTTCTGTCTATTGCAAAGAGATGTTATCTTGATGAGCCATGAGTACTACACTTATCAGTGAGTATAAGGACAAATATTTATAGGTTGTTGTTAGGGATTGTGCTGCATATATAAATCAGTGTTGCAAATTCTTCTCCAGTCACCAAGACTTCACCAGCACTGAGTAGTTAATTAGGCCTTCAATACCAGGAATGGTTTCCCTTCTGTTGAGAAGCTCTAATTTGATTAAAAGAACTATTGGTTACCACCAAGATATGAGTGTCACTACTTCACTCTTAGAGATGTTGTACCATGCTAGCCATTGTTGTGGGTAATAGGCATCAGAGCTGAGCAGAGCTATTGATTGCTTCTCTTCTTCAGAAGATTTCATGATGCCTTTATATACCATGAAAGATGGTTATCAGTGAGGAAGCTTTCAAGCAACAGCTCACGGGGTGTCTGGGCCTGGGATTTGAAGTACATAATGTCTCCTGCAATGTGGACGTATCTCTTAACTCTGGGGGAAAACTAATAGCAACAAAAATAGGCCATTTTGGAGACTCTTCAATAGCCCTGGTCAACAAAATGGGGCTTCTCATGTTTGTCATATGTGTTTTTGTTAGGTGGGTTTTGATCAGAGGGAACATCATCAGCTCAGATGAGAAAAGTTCTTTAAAATAATATACAAATATGTATATCCAGAATTATGTGCAATAATGTGGTATTATTTCAAGCTTGTCTCCATGTAAGACTGGATGTTTTGTATGAGTTTATTATATATAGCTTTTAGTGATTTGGTGTTTTGAGATGTTTCCTCTATTCCTACATTCTCTAGGACATCCATCATAAAGGCATGCTGGATTTTGTCAAAGCTTTAGATCCATTTCTGTGGTTTATTACACTTATTGACTTGCATATGTTGAACTATACCAGTATTTCATGGATAAATACAACTTGATTGCAGTGTATAATCTCTTTAATATATCTGTGTTCTGTTTGGAAGCATTATAATGAGTACTTCTGAGTCTGTGCTGATCAGGTATATCAGCTGTAGTTTTCTTCTTGTTGTGCCTTTACCTGGCTTGTTATTGGAGTCATACTTGCTTTGTAGAAAGAATTTGAAAGTACTCTGCCTGTTTTTTCTTTCTTATTAACAGTTTAAGAAGTACTGGCTGTAGATTGTCACTGAATGTCTGGTAGAGTTTTGTTGTGAATCTATCTACTCCTGGACTTTGTTTTAGCTGGAAGGCTTTTCATTACTATTTTAATCATCTTGTTTGTTATGGGTCTCTTTAGGTTGTTGGCTTTTTCATGACGTAATTTTGGTGTTTTGGCCAAATTTAGAAATTCACTTATTTCTTTTGTGTTTTTCAGCTTCATGGAGTAGAGATTGTTAAAATATTCCCTTATAATATTGTGAATTTCTTTGTGTCTGTTGTCACGTTTCTCTGTTCATTTTTGCTGCTGTTGTCTTGGATCTCTCTCTCTCTCTCTCTCTCTCTCTCTCTCTCTCTCTCTCTCTCTCTCTTTCTCCCCCCCCCCACCCCCATTTACTTGGGTCAAGGACCTGTCAATTTTGTTTATCTTCTCAGGAAACAGAGACAAATTCTGTTATTGTTCCTATTGTGCAAATGAAAAATCAATGAATAATGAGTGTTCCATGCTGCCAAAGGTCAATCCTAAATGGTAGAAAGAATGGGATTTGAGTTTTTTACTTAGGCCATATCTGAGTTCAAAATCCATGATTCTAACTCTTACTCCTCACTTATTAAATATTCTCCAAAAAAAGCCCTGATATTTTTATTCCTTCTTGCACAATGTATGTCTTTTCTTTCTGTCTTTCTTTCTTTCTTTCTTCCTCAAGATTTGTTCCTTTTCATGTGGTGTGTGTGTGTGCCTGTTCTTCACATGTGCCTACAGGGGCTAGAGGGCATCAGATACCTTGGAACTGGAGCTACAGGTGACAGTGAGTTGCCTGATTTAGGTGCTTAGTCCGTAAGAACAGTAACTTTTAATTGTGGAACCATCTCTTCAGCCTCTATTTCTTGAGCATAGTCCAAGTTTCTTTATACATGAAAACACACAGAGTACAAGTTAATACATGCCATAAATGTGAATTTGTCTCTGAGTATATCAACTACTTCACAATTTGTTTCTGAGCCTATTTTAGCTGCTGTTTAACATAATGATGGAGTGATCTGTAAATTCCCACTAAGAAATAAACCAATCCACCATCTGCCCTTTGATGCCAAGAGTTAATCTGCCTTCTAGAGACTTCTAGAGACTGTTTCAATATGCTTCAACCAAAATAAAGTCATAATCTGGGCATATTTGTCTTCCTCTCTATTATTTTACCCCAGACACATAAAACATTAACTACTGACCAGATACATTGCAAATGGTGATTTGATCAAGTAACTTAGCAATGGAAATAGAATTTTAATAGAGAATTGATCTTACTTTTTCCCCTTCAGGAAATATGAAGGCCCTATGGTGAAAAGGAAATAAATATACATTGAAATTTCACATTAGGAAAAAGATGAAGCCTGAATTTTGGAAGCATCAAAGTGTAATGAGATGACAAAATGTGTGTGTTTATATGTGTGTGAACATATGTACACATGAGTGTGGTGGGCAGAAGTCAACTTCAGGCATGGTTTATCAGGAGCTGTAAACCTTGTTTGGTTGAGACTGGATCTCTCACTGACTTGGTGTTGACTTATTTGACTAAGCCTATAAGACGTGTAGGGATAAAGAAAGAGCACTAATGCCTCCACACTATGTAAGAAAGCCAAACCCTGACACTATTGGTGGTGCAAGCCTTTAATTCCAGCATTCAGGAGGCAGAGACAGGAAGATCTCTGTAAGTTTGAAGCCAGTGTGGTCTACAAAGTGAGTCCGGGATAGCCAAGGCTGCACAGAAAAACCCTGTCTCAAAAAACCAAAAGAAAGAAAGAAAGAAGGAAAGAAAGACACTCTGCTTGCAGATGGGAGCGTAGCATAGCTGTCCTCTGAGAGGCGCCACATAGCAATGGATTAAAACAGTTGCTGAGGCTCCCAACAAAACATTAGGTGGAGCACAAAGAGCCTTGTGGAACAGTGTGAGGAAGGATAGGTGAACTTGGAGGGAACAGTAGCTCTACAAGAAGACCAACAGAGTCAAGCCCAGGGGGGCTAGTGGAAACATCAACCAAGGAACATGTATGGGTGGGACCTAGGCCACCTACACATATGTACCTGATGGACAGTTTTGTCTCCATGAGAGTCCCCTAGTAAAAAGACTTTTTGTTGAAAACTATTTTTCAAATTGCTAAAAACAAGCAAAGAGACATTACTTCATCACAGATTGTTAAAATTTGCATAATACCCAAAGATAGATAGATAGATAGATAGATAGATAGACAGATAGATAGTTGGATAGATAGATAATAGATAAATGATAGCGATAGAAGATGATAGATGAAGAAAAGAAAAAAACTAAAGTTAATTATGCCAAATATGATACCCCACATCTGTAATCTCAATACCCAAGAGACTGAGCTGGGAAGGTGGACACAAATCTGAGGCTACATAGTAGGTTCCTGGTCAATCTGCCTACAGAATGAAGCTCAAAGGCACAGATTGGCATAAAGGCAGACAGACAGACCAATAACCAAACCAGAAAGGCCAGAAATAAATGAAAGCATATACTGTTGCATGACTATTAACACGGTGAGGAGATTTCACAACTGGGAAAAGATAATCTCTTTGACAACATTAGAAAAAGTGAATATCTATATGCAAAAGAGTAAAATTAATCTCCTGTATCAAATCACACACACACACACACACACACACACACACACACACACACACACTTGTGCATGCACGCACACCCACACCCACATACACACACACCCACATACACACACACACACACACACACACACACACACACACACACACACTTCCTGGATTTTTTTTGAATGATTTCTGAGACTTTGGTCCCACTTATAAAGGCTTGGGTTCTTTCCCCTGGCATTCGGAGGTGGCTGACCTGCTACTGTCTGCTAAAACCTCTGTTCTACTGAGTTGCTTTTGATCTGCTTAGAAGTCTTTAACTCATGATCACTTACCAGATGTTATTAATATTAAAATTACATTCGTACTTAACCAACAAGGTTGTGAAATAATATTTAACAACTCATTCTTCTTCTTGTCCACAGCCATCTGTCATCAAGCCCCACTTGTCTTGTATTTGCAGCATCTCTAAAGACCAGCTACTATGCCTTTGTTCCCAATCTCCACTAGCTCATTCTTTTCACTTCCTGTCACCTGTTCCTGAGACCAGGGCTAATGTCAGCTCCAGCATCAGAATAGCCCCACCTTGTGATGTAACGTGATGCCCTCCTCACCTCTCATTTGCCATCCAAGTCTTACTTGCTTGCTCTTGCTATGGAATATTCTCGTAAATCTGTCGTGATTCCAGGAATCTTTCCTTGTCTTTATCCCTCCTACTCTGTGTCATCCACCTTCCCAACAATGCCGCTCCCGACCATGCCTCCCACTTCTCTTTCAAGAGCTGTGATTATAGGTGTGCACCACCATACCTAGTTTCATTTTACTATACTCTTAATGAGTCAATACACAAGGAGGGTTTTAATTATCTGGTGGGTGAATAGTTGAGAGACACAGCAAGAAGATTTAAGGATGGGGAGTTTTTAAAAGGAGGAATTTGAAGCCGTGCCAGTCTCCAATTGTTCTCCACTTTTTGCCACAGAAGAAGCTGACTGAAACAGTGGCGGTGGAAGAAAGTGTGTATTTAATAGGCTTGAGCAAGAAACAGACTGGTTGTTAGAGTATATCAGGATGAAAAGGTTTTGATCAGAAGAGCTAAGAGACAGAGGCTTTCACTAAGAACCTCCTGCTTGAGAGCAATTTTAATCACAATGTTTGCTGCTCCAGGGACACATCTAAGAGTTCTTTTGTGAGGCTGTTTCTTCTCAGTCTGGAAAAAGCCTAACTTTTAAAGCTCCGGTAGCTAGAACCATTATATATTGGCTTTCCCCTCGAGTGGACTCTTTAATTCAAACCCTGCAGGTGAATTTATCGGACTTCATTTCAAATGCTCAGCGCAATGGTCAACAATTTTTCTTCATTTGAGGCCCATACTCCATTAAGTCTGTGGCTGTTTGAGGGGACTAAGAGAGCTAAATTTCATGTCCTTTAAGAAGGCTTATTAAGCTATGAGAAATAAAAAGCTGATAGTAAAAGGCAGAGCTCAGATGTGATCAAAGCTCTGTGATGGGATACAGGAGACGGACTCCCCCACAAATGGTTGGAAGTGGGAAGCATTTTCTTTCTCACTCTTTGGACTGCATGGCTTTACAATAACAGAATCTATCATAAAACCAGACTAACATGGGAATATTGTATACCTGCTTTTAAGATCTGGATAACAAACAATCAGATAGGCCTGTGTTTTTGTTGTAAATGTGGTGTGGTCGCTTTGATTGTCAACTTGATGATATAAAATCTATAGAGATGGCTCTTTGAGCTTACCCATAAGAGCTTATCTTTCTTGCCTTAATTGAGATGAGACAACCCACTATGGTAGGAGGAATCATTCTCTGGATCTTGGACTGTGTACGTCAGCAGTTAACAACCTATAGGTTGCAACCCCTTTGGAAAACTTCTGTCTCTAAAAGTATTTACATTGTGATTCATAACATTCATAAAATTACAGTTATGAGGTAGCGATGAAACAAGTTTATGGTGGGGGGGTTCCATAGCATGAAGAACTGTATTAAAGGGTCTCAGCATTAGGAAGGTTGAAAATCATTGGTGTAAGTGAAGGAAAGAGGTTGAGCAGCATGCAAACAACATGGCACCCATTCCACTCTGTGTCTTAACTCTGGATATGATGTGGCCACCTACTTCAAGCTCTTGTTGCCTTGACTTCCCCACCTTCAACTATGAACTAAGATAAACCCTTCCCCTCTTAAACATTCTTATCAGGGTACTTTATCACAGCAACAACAACAACCAAAGAAACTAAGGTAATTGGTGAAGGAGTTGGCTGTGAAACATGAGTGTACGCAAAGTAGCCAGGAGGCACTGGGGACCCTCCCAGCTATCAGACTATCGAAACAATGACCCCAAAATACAGAAATTTCCTCCAAGATCCCCATGCTAGAGGAAGGGAATTGTTTAAACCTTGTGCCTATGAGGGGAAGAGGCTGCCTTGGTTTCTCCTCACAGGAAGAGATTCACAGTTCCCAAGGTTTCAATTAACATGTGAAGTTCTCTATCTATCTATCTATCTATCTATCTATCTATCTATCTATCTCTATCTCTATCTACCTATCTATCTGAATCTATAACAGTGCTATAGGGAAGCAGAGGAAGCTCCAAGCTTGCCACTCTCCATTTAGCCAAACTGAAATTTCCATTCTCCTTTGCCAATGTCTGCTTCCTAACATCTTCTGAGCTACAGGAAAAGTATGTAGTGGCTGTATGAAAGCAAGTGCCCAACAACGAAATGAGATCTGGTCTAATGGTGACAAACACTTAGAAAGGTCATGTGTTCAGATTTCACCTGGACTCCTCTGAACTTCAGAAATAAGAATGTTCCCTTTCTCTTGATGTAGTGGACACTTCTCATCTAAGGGTTTTATGAAGATGAGACAAAAATATGAACACAGATGATGCTTATGTGAAAGATCCAGCCATTCTCTGTGGCTGATTTTATTGAGTGCTAAACAACTAACATCAACCCTGAACAGACCATACTTGTCCCAAATATAAACACTGAGACTCTGTAAAGCTTCTATAGTTTCAGCATTTAGGTGTCTAGCATTTTAATGGGCCCTTATTTGTCTACCTGGCACTAAATGGTCACTTGCTGTATATTTATATAGAAAAAGAGCTAAGCTAACAGTTTTTAGACTGCTTACCACACTAGCAATGATCCATAATGAAATATATATTCAGGAGTATCCCATGACATATTTATTTGCTGAGTTCACATTAAAAAAAAACTGTTACTCATTGAATTATGCTATTTTATATGGTACATAAACAATTTCCTTGAGCACAATATTTTACACTAATTTTCTATTTGCTGTTACAGCAACTCTGTGAAGGTATAGATAGTAATTATCTCTCTGTACTACACATTTCGTCTATGCCTCCACAACCACAGCAATGCACAGTGAACAGATGTCAACTGAAATTTAAAACACAATATTTTTGCCTCCAAAATACCAGACAGTTTTTACTGTGTGGCTTTACCCAAGCTTAGTATGTTAAAGTATTCATAGCAGGCAGATGCTTTTCTATTTAATGTTCTTCTTTTGAGTTCTACATAGAAAACAGTTTTGCATCATAGAGCATACCTAATCCTCTAGAGTTAGCAAATACTCTTGCATTTTTATTCATTAGTTCACTTCACACAAAGAGAAGCTTCACTGGAATTCGGTCCCAACACCAGGAGGTTACAAAACTAAGATGCTTCAGACATTCACCCAATCTATATTCTCAGGAGACTGAACAGCAACTGTCTTGGGTAGGGCCCACATTGAACATGTTCTGAAGTGACTATTGACAGGCCATGGGTCTTGGTAGGGTCTCTTGTCACTAAAGATCTACATTCTTCCTCATTCTCTGAGATACCATCTCACTCCTGGAGAAGTAGAAGCAGCAGACCATGTTGACAAAGACGGATCACACAAGAAAGGTACATTAGAAGTAAGTCACTAAGTAGTTGATAAATCATGCATGCCACAGTAGAGCTGAGGATTGTTCTACTAAGTCCAGAATCTTTGGAGTCATGTGACAGAAACATACAAATCCACATTGGCTTTATAACTAACCAAATTTTGCTGGTACAGAAAATGAGACATGGGTGTGGTACCAAGATCTGCCTCTGACCTCCCCTCATCAGTCCCTGTGTGGTCTCTGTCACATGAAGTCCAGCAAGAACACAGAATATAGTGGACAATCAGAGTTTATCATCACATGAAGCACCCTCAATGGTGCCACTAGACAAAAGTCAAAACAAACATCGTGGAAAGCAACATTCTCAAGTTGTAAAAGTGGACAATGACCAAAGAATGGCTGAACACAGTGTAAAGTACCAGCTGAGTGTTTTCCCTGGGAGGTCTCAATTTGTACAATAAATTATGAACCTGGAAAAAAAGTGTTTTCCCTGGGAGAGTGGGCCTCAGCTACAACCAGACATCAGTTGGGTGCCTCTATAATAGTCATTACAGGCACCAGTGGCCATATCTCCTCAGGCTGGACATGATTGTAGCATGTGTTGTGCACAGCTGGGTAGAACTAGTGATGATTTTTCATTCCTAGCAGTATACATAACACCTCCCAGCACTATGAAAGCTAGCCTTTAGGGAGGAAAATTCTAGCTCAGATCAAGCTGGATTTCTCAATATCTTGCAACTCAAGTATGTGAGATCTTCAGTAATAAGTTCTCACACTACCATCTCAAGTGGGTAACCAAGAGATCTGGGAATAGCCTATTTGTTTTAGGGAACCCTTTGGGACCTCTCTGACCAACAGCGCAAAGGAAGGTATTTCATACCTGGCACTGTGTTTTCATTTAATAGCATTCAGCTTCTGAGAAGAGTATTACCCATCCATACAGAGTTGCCATTAAAGTCCTTTGGAAAAAAATAGATTTACAAAATAAAGGGCTTCCAGGGTGCTTTTTAAATACACCTTTTGTTTTGGTTAACTTTTGCCTCACCGTATCCTCTTCCCTACCCCTTTACCTCTATCCCCATGTAAACTTTTCCACTTTGATATGCCCCACCCACTTTCCTATTGTGTACATTCTGCTTTCATATCATATGTGTTCTACTATCCCTTAAGACCCATTTTTTTCTCTCCCTCTAATGATCTCTATCTACCTTCCTGGTCTTTATAAGCATTTCAAGGCAAACATTCCAGGCTCAGAATTCAAAGCTGAGATTCATATACGAGAAAGAGAATGATCCATTTGTCTTTATGGGCCTGCCTTACCTCACTCAGTGTAGTATTTTTAATACTGTTCTGCCTATTTTCCTGCAAATTTCATACTTCTATTTTCTTTAAAGTTAAAATTTTTGTACATGTGTATATGTATGTATACTACAATTTAATTATCTATTTATCAGTTGAGAGTCACACAGCAGGCTGTTTTCATTTCCTAGATACTGAGAATGAACATAGATGTACAAGTGTTTCTATAGCAGAACATGGTCGGGGTGGAGAGGGGTCAGAGGCGAGGGTTTACTATGGCCTTTGCCTTCACGGATCCAATGCATGTTCTCTTGGTTCTTTGTCTTTGTGTGGACATCCATGAGTCCAGAATGCAATAATATATGCAGATATTGGAAAAGATCAAGGCAAAATATAGTCCCCAAAGACATGCTTCTAATTTTCCCCATCTAAGCCCCACTTCCTATCTTTACCCAATTCCCATTAATATGTCATTAGAATCCATCAAAGGGTTAATCTATGTGTTCAGTGAAGCCCTCAGGATTTAACTGTGTCTACGTAAATAAATACAGACATAAATATGTAACCACAGACATGTCCTGACGTGTGCTACACCAGTCCTCCAGGCGATTATTGGTCCCATAAAGTTGATAACTCAAAATTAACCATTATGTCTTTCTCAGCTATGAAATCTAGGTGAATTTGTAGCTTTCTGCTTGTTCATATGTACAAGATAATCAATAAAATGGCATTGTTAGTAATTAATGACAATATAAAGTATTCAAAACAATGTTTACCCACATGAGAACTGCTTGAGAGATAACTATTATTGCTGACATGCTGTGAGCCCCCCGAGAGCACTGATTCACTTGTTTGCCTCTCATCAGGAAATCGCCTCCTCTCTATGTCTGCATCTAACCCATTTCTCATGCACCTACTGACATCCCACATTCACTAAAATGTCTGCTTCTCTCCCTGATCACAGTAAATCTCTCAATCGGCTATGATTGGTGACCTTGTGAGGTGCAATTTAGAGTTCCCTTGTGGTCCTGTTCATACCATTCCTGATACCACTGTGCTTCATGTGGGGAAGCCTGTATTATCCATTCAGAGCATGATCTATTAATCCCAGTATCCCCAGCACCTTGCCACCTGACATGTAATTGGTTCCTACTTGATATTAATTTGATTTAACAGAACTGACTTACAAATTTAAAAGATAATGTTAAAATATGCTATATAGTCAAATGTATAAAATTTTTAAACAAAACACTGTAAGTTTGGTGTATTTGCATGGCTTCTACTCAGTTCTGTGAGGTATAGCCAGGCAGCTTGCTTTCTGTAGTCTGTTGCTTCCACACTACAGGTTGAACTGTAAATAGGAGAAAAAGTATTCAAGATGTCATGATGAAACATAATCCAAAAATATGACCAGCCTATATAGTGACAAGTTCAAATGAAGTGTTAATTTTCTCAGGAAGTCTCTGGAACATAAATTATTGATTAAGTTATCACACTCCTGACACTGATCATGGAACATGAAAAGTCTTATTGATCATTGATTCTTTTTACAATAATTGTTAATGTCATAAAATGTGAGTGGTAAAAAAAAAAAGAAATGAGTCATGAAGGAAAAAATGTAAAGTCTCAGTGTCTGTGGATTTGTCTTACTTTCAATTATAAATAAGTAAAATATCTTCAGGCGAGGCTGTAAAGTCTCCTTTCTCCCATCCATTCATCCACACTTTCATCTATCCATCTGTCCATCCATATAAAGAATATAAAGGACAGCTGCAATTGGGTTTACAGGGTATGAGAGGAATCATTGTGCTGATTTCTCTAATTTGAATATATTTGGAAATTTTATCAATAAAGTATAAAAATTAAATTTAGTGTTCCTTGAAAAGACAAGCCATAACCAACACCAATTGGAAGTATACAGTAAGCAAAGAGCTCAAAGAAGAGGACACTGTGAGTATAGTAGCAAAGCAGTGAAGAAGGAATGGTTCTGCGCAGCCAGAGGAAGGCAATACATGACACTATGCCAGGATGGTGACTACCCAGAGAGACTTGTTTGACATCAAGGTTTCCAACGGAACAAAATGCATAGATGACCTCACAGCCTTCATTCAGCTTCTCGGCTTCATGAAGCAGGATGTGGGTGGTGCCTGCTTCTCCTCAGATGATAGATATGGTAGGCATGAAAGATTGATCCAGAAGCATTAGAGAGACATACCATGCTCTTTTCTGCAGATTTGACTATGAATATAATAAGAAGTAGAGAACATAGGGTAATTAGAAGGAGGGGCAGTCCACGGACAAAGAGAATCTACTTGAAGAAACCCCGTATGCTGAAGAGTTGGTGAAGAGAATGGGAGATGGAGCACTCACAATACTAGCATATACAGTGTCATTAGGCTGCCAGGCTCCAGCAGGCAGAAGATGAAGTATGGTCAGGAATTGGTCCATCTGCTCTGGATCCATCAGCCCTGGATGAGGATATCCATTAAGGAGAAGGTGGTGACTTCTGGCATCTGCTAAGGAGGACGTGCTGGGGAGTAGACATAGTGAAGATCGGGACTTGCTTCCATTTGACTTCATGTCCTCTTTCTCCCTTACAGTCCCATGACCTCAGTTCCTCTTTCCATATGGGTCAAATCAGGGAAAGTGTTGAGTTGAATAACCATGACTACTTGTTCAGAGTCAACAAGTGCATGACCATAGGGAGCAACTGGCAGATGCCAGAAATTGAAAATGATTCTGAAAAAAAACCTTGACTAAACTGTGCAGGAATAGTAGACTTGACAGAGCTAAAGAATTGGAGGAATCCTCCTCCAAAGGTCTCAAATTGTGGTCACATGGAAGTAGAGCATTGAACATACAGAGGACCCAGGAGGCAGCATTGGTGGAAAATAGCAGTGGGCTTCCTTTCCTGTACAAACTTCTATCTGATGAGACTGTGGAAACAGACCTCAGCCATTCCTTTCCCATAACTGAGAATTAAACCTTCCTGCAGGTCTAAGAAAGACAGATCCTTTGGGTCTGAATGGTATTTTTAACTAACGTAACCATTCCCTACTGTGTGGCATGTACGGAGACACTGCAGCGCCTAGAGAGGAACCGTCCTGTTAACAATGAAGTAGAATCAAAGTATCTAAATTTCACTTCTTATTTCATAAATGGAGATGCCGGCTAAACTATCATTTATTTTAGAGACATAATTAATATATTTTAAATGACAGTGTACTTAAATAAAACAGAGAACAGGACTGTCTAAATTCTAACTGTATGACCCATTACCCCAGCTGTTGCAGAGGCCACTGGTAAAGTGAATTTTTCTGGACAAATTGGATAAAACATAGCAAAGGAAGGGAGGGAGGAATGAAGGAGGGAAAAAAGCAGCTGGAAAGCGGAAAGAGGACTAGCTGTCTCTAAATTAAGCAGCCTGGCCGGAGATGTTAGAGTTTTTCAGCAAGAGAGTTCACTGGAAGCCTGCAAGGCCTCTGGCCTTGGGTTTGCTTTGCAATCTGATTTCACCTTCTGCACACATATTATCTGCCTTCAACTCTGCTGGCAGAGTCTGTAAATTATTTCCTTCCTTCTGCCCTTGATTACACATTTTACCACTTGCAGCATTTGCCTGGACGATGACCATTTCTTGTTCCAGACATTGCACATGTCTTGAGCATCTCTCGGGACTCTCCAGTCTTGGCTCTGCCACGCTGGAGTACGATAGTCCAATTGCTTGTCTCTCTATCACTGGAGACCCTGGAATAAAGGGGTAGACCTTACTGACTTTATTACCCCAATGCCTGCCCCTTAAAAAGGAAACCCCCATCGGCCTCCATAGGCCAATGAGTCAGGCATGAAGGAAGACTTACCTCTCTGAGGTTCTTACTGAGGTTCTTGTTCATATCTACATAACCCTTCCATACAAAATTTAGCATAGGCTGTAGTCAGACCGTGAGGGAGGAGGGCCCTCCCTGCCAGAGGTCTAGGGGAGGGGAATAAGGTGGAAGAGGGAGGGAGGGTGGGAATGGGAAGACACAAGCAAAGGGACAACAACTGGGATGTAATATGAATAAATTATAATAAATAAATAAACAAATAAATACAAGAAAAAAATTAGCACTTTATGACACTGTACCTAGAAAGTGTCTCCACCAAGACTATTCTATTACACCAAAGAGTACTTATAAATGATGAGTAAATGGTGTTCAGAACACTATGAAGTGAGGGGGGAGGATAGTAGGAAAGATTGAAAGGTAAGCCAGGCATGGTGGCTTATGCCTTTAATCTCAGTAGTCGAGGGGCAGAGGCAGACAGATCTTTGTAAGTTCAAGGCCAGCCTGGTCTATATAGAGAGCTCTAAGATAACCAGGCCTATGTAGATCTCTCAAAAAAAAAAAGTCAGGTGGTGGTGGCATGACCTTTAATCCCAGTACTCAGGAGCAGAGACAGGCAGATCTGTGAGTTCAAGCCCAGCCTGGTCTATATAGATAGCTACACAAGTTAGGGTTATGTAGAAAGAGCTCTCAAAAAGACAAGTACGGCAGAAAGAGAGAGAAGGAGAGAGAGAGAGAGAGAGAGAGAGAGAGAGAGAGAGAGAGATCATATTTTTGCTCTTTCTCATACACAGTTCCTTAGTCTTTCCTTGAGCTCTCTCTCTCCCCTCCCTCTCTCTCTCCCATCTCCCTCTCCCTATCTCCCTCCCTCTACTCCTCCCACTTCCTCATCCTCTTCCTCTCCCTCTCACTTTCCCTAATCTTCTCTTCTCTCCTCTTCTTGGTCTCCCCTTCCCATCTGTTTCCGTAGTCCCCACACCCAACTTGGAAGCCAGGACTACAGCAGTAGACACTGTACAAGAAGGGACTGTACCTTGAATGATTCCAGGTGTTTTGCTAATTGGGGGCACCTGGGTCACAGGGTGAGTCTCTGAAACAGACACCTGAGCCCTGTGCTCTTGCTAAGAGCCACATTCACATTCGTAATTCTTCTATGACCTGATGCTGGAGGGCCAGAAAAACTGGGCCAAGCAGCAAAGAGCTTCCCACTGCCCAGAGCAGGTACAAAGCATCTATCTGCCTCGCAAGCAAACCTTTCAATATTTTAAAGATCCCTTTCCATGAAAGGCACACACGTGAAGAAATTTCAGAGTCTATTATCAAAACATAGCATCAGTGGAGACTTTAGCTTGATGATCTTTATGTAGCATCCCTAAGCATACTTAAACATATGTCTATGACTGAACAAACAAGTGAATGAATAAATGAAAGATGAGAGTGTGATGAACTAACCAGATTCACAACCAAAATAATTCAAGCATGACCTAACCCCTAACCTGGTTTTCAATGCTTGCACCCCACGAGTATGATGAGGGGGCTCAAACACTCTTCTGTGGGGTTTCATTGTGTTTTTTAATAAGAAAAAGACTGGGTTTGATTATCCCATGTTTGGTAAAAGCACACCCTCCCCCCAAAAAAAGTTAATTGTCAGCTAAAGAGAATTTTGTATTATTTCATTCTAAATTATATGCTTCTGGTTATAGGTTTGGGGGAGGTGTTGGTGCTCCCTGCTCTGGCACACAGCGGCAGAATAGACACACTTGATTGCTTTTGATGGGTTTGCAGAGGGTGGAGTACACCCCACAGGCACCACACTTGTTCTTTTAGCTCTCGCTGCAGTGAGCACTGAAGTTTATTACAGAAAAGATTAAAACAAAAAGCAAAAAACCTCAGCGATGTATGAACTGGCCCACATCCTCAGCTACCCAGGCAGATAGACAGCTGCATCATGGTCTGCCTCCCTCGGCTTGCTATGTTGACTTCCAGGGCTACATCAGGTTCAGTGTGGCTGCAAGGAACTCCTTCGGGCTGTCTGGGAGCTAAGAACAACCTTGCTGGGCCATTGATTATCCATGACAGAGGAAGAGCAGAGCCTCGGGAAGTTTCTAGACAATAGCAGGGAAGGCAGCCTGAAGTTAGACATTTCATGGTTCATGAATTCCTGGGCAGCTCCAGAGCATCTGCTTTCTCTCTGAGCCGAATTGCCCGGTACCAATTACTGGTTCTTTGCAAAGCTCCTGAGACCACACTGGGTCTCTGTAGGCACCTACATTTTATTTGATGACAGTGACATTGGTGTACAATAGTTTCCACCTCCGCAAATGATTATGGATTCTATAACTGATGTGTTGAGGGATTTGCTGTAAAATTCAACACTGTAAGTAAGCAGCTCCCTCTTATGTGTGAAGTTTTTGTATTTGTGATCTAACACAGCAGAAGGATCCCTTGTCCAAACTGCTCGTGGCCAGAGCCCAAGGCTTTCAACTCTGATTCCTGTCTCAGTACCACCTTTCACTTTGACCCCACTACCTTCCTCTTCTTAACATACCTATGATTGTATTGGCCTATCCAAATGATTGAGAATGATTTCATGTCTGCATCCTTAAGCCATTCTGCACAGAGCCTTTAACTATGTAAATTTGCATTGTCATGAATTCTGGAAATTTGGAGCTAAAGTAGACATTTCAGCCTCTAGTGATTCGTTTGTGCTTGTTGGGATATCAGTTACATTTTGTTGATGGGATAAAACACAACCATTGTCAAGGGAACTTATAGAAGCAAGAGTCTGTTCATGCTTATAATTTCAGAAAGGGAATGAAGAAGTAAGCGTGACAGCAGGTAGCCAGGTCAGAAAGCTGGGAGCTCACATCTTCATCCACACGCAGGAAGCAAAGAGGGAACTCGAAGTGAGCCAAAGCTATTTATTCTCAAAGCACACCTTCATTGAAGTACTTCCTCCAGCAAGGCTCACCCTCTTAAAGGTTCTATAATCTTCTCAAACAGCAGCACCAGCTGGGTTCCAGGGGGCCAACTAAGCATGTGAGCCTATAGGAGACACTGCCCATTAAAACCACCATAATTTGTAAACATAAGATATAAAACAGCTGGGGCTGGAGAGATGGCTCAGTGGTTAAGAGCACTGCCTTCTCTTCAAAAGGTCCTGAGTTCAATTCCCAGCAACCATCATGATTCACAACCATATGTAATGTGATCTGATGCCCTCTTCTGGCATGCAGGTGTACATGCAGGGAGAGCATTGTATATGAAAGAAAAGAAGAAAGAAAGAAAGAAAGAAAGAAAGAAAGAAAGAAAGAAAGAAAGAAAGAAAGAAAGAAAACAGCTGGCCCTGACATGGGTGGAGGGTTGTTTGGGGTACTGAATAGTACATTTAGTGTCAAGATGAAAATACCAAGACCACGCAGAGGAAAAGCACAACCAGTCAGTGATACTGCTACTGTTTATTTCTATAACCCCAAATGTCTTATGCCCAGTAGAATTTGCCAGGGCAGACTAGAAACATTTTCCATGTTTAATAATAAAAATGCAATTCCTAATATTTTATTTTATGGTTTGGTTTGATCCCTTAAAACAATTTAATGAGGGGGGAAACTAGAAATTTTATGGAACTTGTCACTTGTCTCATGCACTGATTTGTTCATTTGAAAAGAGAAGGCACTCTCATTAATGGGACTCGTCTCTAGCCAGAGACTCTTCATGGATAAGAGTAAAGTAAGATTAGAGAGCTACAGTGTCACAATGAATCCTAGCTACCCCCTGCTTGACACAGATCCTTTTAGCTGTCACTTAAGATACATTTAAGATTAGATTTCTTTTTTTTTTTTCTTGCTGCTGTTTTGAGAAGCTTTAATCTTATTTTATTATCTACGCTGCTTTGCTTTTGCAGTATTGCATAACAAACCATCAAAATCGTCAGTGTCTGAAATCGGTGATCAGGTGTCTTGGCAGGGTATGCCTGACCAAGTCTGTCCCTAGTGAAGTACACTACAGTTACAGGGCAGTGTTCAGCTGGAAATTGGGGTGCTTGGCTGGGTTCCTGTTTATTTCCTTCTACCTGGGGCTGGAGTCTAAGCTCAGTTGGAACACTTGGCATCCTCCTATCTCCATGCAATGTCAAAGGCTCTCTCACACCCCTCCATCAAGGTGGGTAGATTTTTTTACCTCCTAGAGAGAGTGCCCCTCACCCAATTCTCAGGAAGCAGATATGGCTAATCTGTGTGTTCATGTCTGGAAACTGACTTAGCAATCCTTCTCTACTGGGCAGACTAGGCAGAGTAGGCCTCCCACTAAGGCTTTCTAATTTTAAGAGGCAGGGACACCCCCATTCCAGATGAATAGGCAGCGTTCTCTTGGAACGCATCTCAGAATCAGGCTGTGGTGACCCTAAGCCACGTTCGCTCCTCAGTCCTTTCATCTACCCACTGCCATACCCAGCAGACCCATCCACTCCTGTGCCAGGAACATGCTACCACCAGCTCCATGCCTACCCATACCCAGCACTGGCCCCGGAGCAGAAGAAGGTGCTGTCTGGCATCGCTCACAGAACTGTATCATCCTGGATACAGATGAGTCCACAGGAAACAATGCCAAGAGGCTGGAGTCCTTGGCACCAAGAACGCCGAGGAGAACAGGTGCTTCAACCACCGGTAGCTGCTCAGTGCTGATGACTGCGTGGATCCCTGCATTGAGGGTAGGGGGAAAGTGATCTTATTCCATGAAACATTGTACTGGAAGGCAGATTGATGGACATCCCTTCCCCCAAGTTATCAAGTCCAAGGGCAGTGTAATGGGCAGTATAGATAAGGCAGGAAGCAAAGAAGAGACACTACCCAAGGGCCAGATGGGCTGTCTGAACTCTGTGCCCAGTATAAGAAGGATGGAGGCTGACTTTGCCAAGTGGCATTCTGTGTTCAAGATTAGGGAGCATTCTCCCTCAGCCCTTACCATCATGGAAAATGCCAATGCTCTGGCCCATTATGCCAGCATCTCCCAGCAGAATGGCTTTGTGCCCATTGTGGAGCCTGAAATCCTCCCTGATGGGGACCATGACTTGAAGCACTGTCAGTATGTAACTGAGAAGGAACTGGCTGCTGTCTACAAGGCTCTGAGTGACCACCATATTTATCCAGAAGGGAACCTAACATGATCACCCCAAACCATGCTTGCACCCAGAAATTTTCCAATGAGGAGCTTGTCATGGCAACTGTCACAACACTTTGTCGTACAGAGCCCCCTGCTGTTCCTGGCCTCACTTTCCTTTCTGGAGGGCAAAGTAAGGAAGAGGCATCCATCAACCTCAATGCTATCAACAAGTGCCCCCTGCTGAAGCCATGGGCCTTGACTTTCTCTTCTGGCCAGGCCTGCAGGCCTCTGCTCTAAAGGCCTGGGGTGGGAAGAAGAAGAACCTGAAGGCTACCCAGGAAGAGTACATCAAGCAAGCCCTGGCCAACAGCCTTGCTTGTCAAGGAAAGTACATTCCAAGTCGTCTATACGGAGCCACAGCCAGTGAATCTCTCTTCATCTATAACCATGCCTATGAGCCAGAGGTGGTCTAAGGCTGACCAACACTCTAGGCTCCTGCCTACCCACTTGCTATTGAAGAGGGGTCCTTTAGGCTCTTTCCCATCACTCTTGTTACCATCATGACTGGTATGTGGTGTTGTCTGTGAATGCTAATTCTGCCATCCTTTCTAGTCCATTGCCAATAAACAACTAATTAAGGGGGGACAAGAGGTGGGGACAGAGATCCACTTCCTAATATATAGAATATCTAAGTGTCACACATGATACAAAGCTACAGTTCACCCCTACTGGAGTCTCTCTCTCTTTCTCTCTCTCTCTCTCTCTCTCTCTCTCTCTCTCTCTCTCTCTCTCTCTCTCTGTGTGTGTGTGTGTGTGTGTGTGTGTGTGTGTGTGTGTGTGTGTGTGTGTGCAAGTGCCCCTATGTGGATGCCAGAGGACAACTTGAAGAAGTGCCTTCTCACCTTCCACCATGGAGGCCCTGGGGTTTGAACTCGGATCACCGGCCATGTCTGCAAGATTCACCAAGCTATTTTGCCCCCATGAAGAAGTTCTTTTTAGAGATCTGCATGAAAACAAAGTTGAAATTTTTGTCTTGAATACAGAAAACATTGTAAGGCCAACCAATATGGAACAGAGTTGGAGATTCATTAGCAGATATTTTTACCATGGATCTTAAGGACAGGGGTCCTTAAGTAGGGGAGAGAATAAGGCATGTTCAAACACAAGTATGGCCTTTTCAAGGGGCAGTAGCACTTACCTGACTCTTTTTTACAGTTGTTTGGTGGCTTTCAAGTTACATCTCTGAGTGTTGCTAAGAAACTCCAACACACACACACACACACACACACACACACACACACACACACACACACACTTTTTTAAAGGCATTCCTCAAAGTATAGTTACAAGGTTAAATGTTCAAAGAGTTTTTAAGCAAAGTTACACTGTGGGTTTATAAGGGTCGCAATTCAGACTCAGGAATAAAAGTAAAGGACTAAGGCTAAAAGATTCAATGCCATAGATTATTTTGTCCTTAAGAAAGCATTGTTCCTTTTAGTCTTTGACACATGTTATTAAAACACCTATAGAAAGGCATGGACTATCTTGGTAAGTAATTCTGACCTCAACAGTCATACCTTAAGGTTCCTGACTCTCTGAGCGCCATAGGCAAGCCAGACTCTATTATGACGAAGGGGCATTTTCCTTCCCCCTTCAACCATGAGTCATGCTCCTTCCTATGTCTCCGTCATTTTCTCCATCTTTTTATGCTGCCTCAAAGGAACTTTCAGCTTTTTGCCATCTGTTGTAAATGCTAACAAATGTGTGTTTCCTGTGTTCTATCCATAAGAGACCAGACAGTCACGAAAGTCAGAAAAGGACGCTACCCCAGGAAATACTATGAAATATTTTTATCGTCATCCCTGGCAGGCACACAAACTAAACTGAAATAAGACTTGACTGGAAATAGCAAAGGAAAAGCAAGAAAAACATTGAGTGAGGACACGGCACTTCAAGATGGTGGCAGCTTGCACCTGACACGTCCAGGGTCAGCCAGCCAAAAGTGTGTAGTGCCTGATGATATTCCTGGTCTCTCTGAAGGTTATCAGGGGCCTCTTCCATCTGTCTTCTTATTCAAATGAACATTTGCTGAACTTCTACTGTCAACAAAGCTTATTGCCGGTCATGGTGGTATTAAAGATGGATGTCTCTTCTTACAAGAGAAAACCATGAAAAATATAGACATAACGTGCTATGATGCCTATGATTTGTTCTTTCCAGAATGGTTTGAGTAGCAAAACTAGGTTATACCAAACCAAATTACTTAGGAAATTCAGATAAATAAATAAATAAATAAATAAATAAATAAATAAATAAGATTGGGTTACATCTATTTAATTATTATCCTTATAATTAGTATGTAAAATATATCCCATGATGAAACTTAACTGCTGAATTTCCTTAATGTTCTGAAATTTTCTTTTCATTTCTTTTTTTTTTTCTTTTTTTGAAAAACTCTTAAGTTAATAATTGCTCACATCCCAGCGCAGTATGGTTTGTTTCGCAGTCCTGACTCACCCTTTACACAATATTGATTGATGTACTTGTTATGCACAGTCCTTAGATATGACACAGCCTAATTTTTTTGGAGAAATTCAGGTTCTCTTTGGTGAGGGACACAAACCACCTCTTGCCAGTTTCTATATCATGACATTCAATAGATAAACACCTTTATGTGCTAAGTTCTAGCCTATGTGAGGATAAGATGAGGATAAGGAAGATAAGGCTTCCCTCATGGGCCTAATATTCCCACATAGATGCTAAGACTAAGGAAGTAAACAGGTGTGTAAATATTATAGTCTCAAAGAACTGTATGCTACATGAAAAAGAAAAATCATGAGAGAGTGAGGTGAGAGGCTCATGCATATATATGTATAAGTAAGTAATCATCTCTCAGGAGATTAGTCTAAGAGAGCTGTTCTCAACCTGTGGACCAATACCCCTTTGGGGGCTGAACAACCCTTTCACAGGGGTCACACATCAGACATCCTACATATCAGATATTTACATTCTGATGCATAACAGTAGTGAAATCATAGTTATGAAGTAACAATAAAAATAAATTTTATGGTTGGGAGTCACCACAACATGAGGAACTGTATTAAAGAGTCATGGGAAGGCTGGAGAGATGGCTCTGTAGTTAAGAACACTGCCTGCTCTTCCAAAGGACCTAGGTTCAATTCCCAGCACCCACATGGCAGCCCACAACTATCTGTAACTCCAAATCTGACATCTTCACGCCAATGCACATAATTTAAAATTAAATAAAATTTAAAAAAAAAAAGAGTCACAGGATTAGGAAAGTTGAGAACCACTGCTCCCAGGCTTCATTTGGAAGAATTTGGTATTACCTGGCTTGGTCAATATGCTAATACATTTAAGCAGTAAGCATGGAAGGAATAGAGAAGTGTATCTGTGTGGAGAAGTTACATTTCTTACCTGCATCCTCAAGCCATAGAACAGTCAAGCGAAATAGTCAACACCAGCCTGTATTTTGTGTAATCATGGTCTGCATTGGCTGCCTCAGAAACACAGCTCCATCAAATTCTCCTGACATCTAACCCAAAGGTAGATTTTCCTGTGGTCTGAGAAGTGGCGTCCACCTAGTAATGGCAGAGCTGCAGCTTCACTCGAATGCTGTTTGGCTAGCAAGTCTGCATTATTGCTGTTTGCCTTCTATCAACAGCAACAATGTTTAGTGTTTATCAAGGCTGTCACTTGGACGCTTTCCAGTTCTCTGATAATTAGCATCCCAAGACTATCCACTTAGCTGTTGCCACATAATGTCCTCCTCCAAAACAAAGAAACTCAAAACAAGCCCAGACCTTGCATCTCATAGTGGTCAGCGGGTTGCTCCTGGGATCTGTGGCACTCAGGAGTCCACACTGGGTATTAATGCTGCTTTGTAGGTAAGCAACCTTCCTTTCAGGACTCTGCATTGCCGGCTAAAGTCAGGAGTTAAGAGGCGTGCTCCTGACTCCATGAGGCCTCAGAGATGCCCCCTGAAGCAAGAATGAAAACCTCAATGACTAAAGGCCATCAAGGCTTAACTATCATACTACTGTTGTTCAGGCCAGACCAAATTCCAAAGCCAGGGTCACTGTGAGAAGAACACAGCAGGGCATGGAATTCCTATGGCCATTTTCTATACAACATGACGTCATACTCTTGGTCAAGTCATCCTTAGTTCATTTACTTGGCTAGTTTCAGCTAAGTGTCTATGTAGCTGGATTCAGCTTGGGCTGAAAAAGAGCCTTAGATTTTGATCTGTGGTTTCCAAGCTAGCAGGGGAGATAACTGTAGGAAAATGTGGCCAATGTAGTGTTTAATGTGACAGAGAGGCTGCAATCTGATTGGACAGCTCTAACAAAATCCCAGAGACTGGGTACCTTATGAAGAACATGATTTCTCTCCTGAGGTTCTAGAGGAAGTGCACGCTAAGATCAAGACCCTGCCAGGTTTGATGTCCATATGATATGAGTACTGGCAACTGAACTCATGTCCTCTCGAAGAGCAGCAGTTGATCTTAACCACTGAGTCATCTCCCTAAGCCAGTGGTTCTCACCCTTCCTAATGCTGTGACCCTTTAATACAGCTCCTCATGCTGTGGTGACCCCTAGCCATAAAATTATTCTGTTGCTATTTCATAACTATAACTTTGTTACTGTTATTAATTGTAATGTAAAAATATGGCATACAGGATATCTGATATACTACCACCAAAGGGGTCTTGACTCATATGTTAAGAACCACTGCTTTAAGCCCTCAATAAAAAAATCTGAAGGTTCTGCTCCCCACGGTCCTCTCCATGATCTTTCGTTCTCCACATAACCCTGCCTGTACTGTGTGCAGCAAACGCTAGAACTTGGCATTGAGGTGATGGTCAAGAGTGCAGACCTTCAGCCAGTGCACTTAGGTCAAGCACTGATGACACTGGTTATGTGTCATGGGGTCTTTGACAAGTTACAGAACCTGTGCAACTTCAACCTCCTCCAGTGGAGGCTGATGATGGCATCTACTGTGCAGGGTTTGTATTGCAAATTATCAGAGCTAATGACACGCCTAGTTTACATGTCATTGAGTTCAGTCCCTTCACCATCTTTGGCAATCCTGGGAAGGGTCACCACAGGATGGCTTTCTAATGGCACACCCATGTCACAGCAGCCGCAGCACGTAGATGGATAGCCTACCTGAAAAGCAGACTTGAAAACCAATGAATATGAACCTCACTTACAACTGGACTTCACTGTCCTGGGAAGAGGCAGAGCTGGGGAAGGTCCATGGCAAGCCTTTTATAGCTGTCTTTGTTCCATGAAACAAAGCTCAGATTCTAAAATTAAACCAGCACCCCAAACTGCTGTGTGCATTTGAGTGTTGCCTACATTGAGAAAAGGTTTTTCATCTGATCTCATTACCATGGTTACACCTGTGAGAGCAAAAATTACACGGCCGCTGCCTTTGTGCAATCAGGCCCTGTTTCAGAAGGTTCTGGCCTGTAGCTGAAATGTGGCTGATGGCTGCTCTCCAGAGAATCTTGACCAGATGATGGAGATGGGGCGGGGGGGGGGGGGGCGAGGCTGCTTCCCTTCCAGATTCACAAGAGCTTCCTAACACAGGGCTGGAACTCAGACTTAAAATTCCCTCTGATTCGACACTGAGTAGTAGTAAAGGCTGCCATGGAAATTAATTAGTGGCACAAAGTTGGTGAGACTGAGACAGTGATACAAGCATCATACAAGTCTAGAATGCTGCATTAACCATGCATGTGCTCCCTAGCATCTGAGAAAGACACACACCTGAATCATGGCACAGAGGACGTAGCAGAGGCTTGGGCTTCAAGCAGTAACCCTTTCCCAGTACTGGCATTGCTAAGATATAGAAATAAAAAGCCAGTAGTCCGAGGCTGGACCACTTATCAGTGGTCAAGTGGGCTGGAGGATTTGCCTCCGATTCACTAGAGGATGAGCCCGTACTTCATTGGACACATTAACTCACTACTACAGCCTCTGCAGATCAGAGGCATCTTTCTGACGCCTGAGAAGCTGCCTGTGCATTCTCCCACATGCACCACTGAGCAGGTCTGAGTCATTCATTCTGATCCATCACTAAGCAAAACATGTCTTCCAAAGGTTTTTGCAATTGGTCGGCAGCTTGCACTGAAGCCCTGTAAAGGGTCAGGTAATAAACATCTTACATCCTCAGGCTGCATAAGGTCAGGTCCACACTCCTCTTCCCTTCCTCCAGCCCTAAGCCATTAAATGTAAGTAAATCAATAGCTCAGCTCCTGGGCCAGACAAAAGCAGGCCATGCTCACTTCTTTTTATCCTTTATCTCAGTGGTGTTTGGAAATCAGAGCCCTGACCTTAGTCTGATTCTGATCTACCTTGCTCGGCAGACAGCTCACAAATGCCTGTAACTCCAGCTCCAGGGCATCCAACACTTCCTACTGGCCTCCCTAGGCCCTGCATTCCTGTGCACACATCCTCACACAGACACGTACATATGCACTTGATTACAAATAAGAATGGGGTATTTAAAAACAAAGAAATCAGAATCCTATGTCCCACTTCAGACCCACTGACGTGGAACATGCATTTAAGATCCCAAGGCAAGTTTAAGTAGTGCTAGAAAATTCCTCATAAGAAGGGAGAGAAAAAAGTGTTTCTCTAGAGAAAGAAAGAGAAGGAAGAAATGAGAGAGGGAAGAAAAATAAAAGAAAGGGAATGAGAGAGAGAGAGAGAGAGAGAGAGAGAGAGAGAGAGAGAGAGAGAGAGAGAAATCTTTAAGCCCCTGAACGGCAGTCCTCTTCAGGAGCATGTGTAGTGCGTTCTCTCTCTCTCTCTCTCTCTCTCTCTCTCTCTCTCTCTCTCTCTCTCTCTCTTCTCTCTCTCTCTCTCTCTCTCTCTCTCTTCTGTTTGTCTCTCCTATTCTTCTTCTCTGTCTCTCTCTTTCTCAATACGTAGCTGCATTTTCTCTTTCTCATTCTTCTAGTAAGAATGTGAGCTGAGATAAGGGTTAGTTGAACCCTAGCACTTGCATATTTCCCTGACAGTAAATCCTTGAGATATCTCCATGTGAATTGAAGGAACGCAGCATATCCAGTTTGGATACACAAAATACTGGGATAACATGTGTCAGAGGAAGACGGAGTACCACGATGCAAGATTTCATCCTATTGTAGAGAACTTGAAATTTACAAAGGTATGTATTGAATTATGAAAGTTGTACTTGATATTTTCACATTGTGCAAGACTGTGGCTAGTCAACGCCACAAATAAACCAGTACCATTGCACTTGGAACAAAAGTTTCAGGACCCTGGAAGTACCCAGATAATGAAGATGCTGATCCTTGAGCCTTCTGTTTAGTTACTTGTTGTGAACGAGTGCCACCTGCTGGACACAGAAGATCATAAATGATGTCCTCAAAATCATTGTTACACCAAAGGGGATGTGAGTTGACTTGACTCTGCTGTTCTCGTTGATGAATGAGAAGACAACAACAAAATGCTATGTGGAAATTATAGAATTTTTCACACTCAGTATCTTATGAAAGGATAGGAAAGACCTAGGGGGAAAAGACGAGCAGCCAATGTATGTCTACATAGTCTCAAAGCTGACACACTTAAATTCAATACCATGGACTTTATATAAATTACTTCCATTTTATCAACACTTCAACAAACTTATGCTGAATGTGTTGAGTGCCTACTGTGTTTCAAGAACTGTATGAAGTGGGTTGTAAGGCATGGAGACATTTTGAGAGAATCCTGAAATAAGATTTGAGTAGGTAAGGAAGAAATCTGCTGCTTTAGTGTCTGACATTTATACGTCAAGATCAGGGGGAGGAGGAGCCTCCAAAGAAAAGTTCCAGAAGCATAGATAATCCCAGAATCTCTTCAGATCATAAGAAGCCTCCATGACTGGAGTGGATTTAGCCGCAGAATGATAGAAGGGATGAGAGAGGAAACTCAGAGGCAGGGTGTGTCAGCTCTGTTGGACCTTAAAGACAGAATTAACATGTTACAGTGGAAAATCATTAGAAGACTTCAAGGAAGGCTGGTGTAATCTTGCTGAGAACCAGGAAGTGTCGTTCTGGGTCTGAGAGGAAAGGAACACTGTAGACGCAGCTGAAGCAAGGCCAACCAAGATAGCATTGCATTTTCTTAACTAGAAATGTTAGCTGCTCAGACAAATGGGGCTGGCTTAAAGAAAAGAAACATGTGCAAAGGAAACATGGTATTATGCTGGGTGGTGGTGGCACACATCTTAATCCCAGCACTCAGGAGGCAGAGGCAGGCGGACCTCTGAGTTTGAGGTCAGCCTGGTCTACAGAGTGAGTCCCAGGACAGCCACAGCTACACAGAGAGACCCTATCTTGAAAAACAAAACAAAAACGACATGGTGTTAGAAAGTCTCAGCTCTTCTTCCCACGCTTCACAAAGTTGTGAGAGCAACAATAGAAACCATGGATCTTGGCTTGGGGAAAGGGTTCCCTTTCTCTAGACTTGGTTGTCCATCAGTGCATGGATGGAAGAGAAGATGTGGTGTATGCACTAAGTGGAATTCCATTCAGCCTCAATAAGGGAAAGAAAACCTTGTAACTCACAGCATGGGTGAGTCTGGAAGACACTCAGGATGGGGTAAGATTGAGAAGAGAGGTAAAAGGGTGGGTTAACCAAAACCAAGGAAGTACGGAAAGCCCTGTAGAAACCGACAAGTTAGCAAACTAATTTCAAAACACAATGAGCTCTGAAAACATACATGCAAGTAACATTAGGCAGACTGAGCAGTATACATATAGCTTCATGTATCATGTATCTACATGTAAAAAAAACAATATAAAAGGAGATCATTAATTTGAAATAGAGCAAGGAAGAGTGTATTGGATTGTTCTGGGGAAAGAAAGGGAAGGAGGAAAGATACAATATCATAATCTCAAAATAAAATAGGAAAAGACTTCAAATAGAATTACTCTAAATTGGTTAATATTACTAATAGGGTACACAGTTATTCATGAAAATTGAAATGTAAGGCATAAGACACCTCCCTATGATGTATTCATCAGAGAGGCCCTAAAAGAAGTCTCAAAAACAACACAAGCTATTGCCATTTTCCTTAGTTAGCCACAGTTCGTACATGGTAGGATTTAGTTGCTACCCAATTCAGCTGAAGGACATAAAGAAATCAATCTCAAAACAAGCAGGCCACTTCCTGGATGGCTTTCATGGTGCTGGAAGGTGATATGTCAGCTGTTGGGAAAGACAAGACATCACAGGTCTTACTCAATGTCTTGCTTTTTGTCGCAATACCTATCTGGCAGGTAAGAGGTGTCCCCTGGTTCATTAATGGCATGGTTGTTACGGGATATCAAACTGCTTTCTGACTAGACTTTCAACCTACACCACACTTGGTAATTTTAAGCCTGAAACTACAACCCTGGTCAAAAGTCGATGGCTGAGGAGGTCACGTGCCCTAGGGTAGAACTTGCTATTGCTATTTTGTTAAGTGGTTGAGCTGTGACATTGCTTTCTAAATATTTGCTTATAGACGTAGACTAGGCTGCTCTCAGCCTTAGGCATAGAAGATTCTTCTTGCAATGGGGAGCAGTCAGTGGGGAGATACATAATTGTTCAATGTTCTGAGAATGAGAGACTGGGTGATCCGCCCGAAATGGAACATCTTTATCATTAATTTCTCCACCCATTAAGGCTCCTAAAATATCACAGAAGAGGAGGCAGAAAGAAATGTGAGTTGTAGAATGGGTAGGAGTGCAGTGAAATGCTATCTTCTGGACATGAAATGGCTATACCTCTCATTAACTGACAGCAGCTGGGCTCACAAGATGAAGCCAGACAATATCCCTGCCTAGAAGTAGAGGATGATCTCCAGGCTCCACTTCACACTTAGTAGCTTTCAGCAGTTGATGATCTCTGGAGAAGGGAGAATTATTCTTTTCTGAATGACTGGTAAGATTGTCATGCCTCAGCGAAGGCCGTGCACGTATAGGCAGCACTAATTGAACTTAGTAAGTTATTTTTTAAAAAGGCATGAGTCAGCAGGGGATAGAGAAGGTTTTAGAAGAGGAAACTGGGCTCCATATGATCATATTTTATTGTATGGCTATATGATGTTCTCACTAATAAATAAAAGGCAATGCTAAGAGAGATAACTCAGTCCTGGAATAGGATTTTTGTTAGGCTTTGATGTCAAGTAGGAGCATTGTTTCCCCATTATAGAAATACTTTCGGACCTTCTACAGTACTGTGCTTCCACATGACTGTCTCAGAAGGTCTTTAATGTTAGCTATCCCTCTCCATATGCCTTCCTCTACCCGGTCCTTCCATCCTCGCCCCATTCAACCCTTCCTATCCCATTATTTCTCTTTAACTCTTATCTCATTTTCTTCTATCTCCTCCTTTGAAATCCTGCTGTCACAACCCTTTACTAGCTCCATGATCTCTACAAGTATTCCAAATGGAGCACAAATGTCTGAATATTCAAAGATAATGTGCATCTTTAGTACTTTCCTGAGCTGTATTATATAATAACATCTTAGAGAATAAAGGAAAAGGAGTCAGCTTTATTTCTAAAGTATTTTATGCACCCTGCTTCTGTACCTGTCACACCCATTGGGCATCGAAATCACCACTCACATTCAGTCTGTAAAATGGGTGACCCTAGATGACTCACCACATACTCACTTGAAGTGAGTCATGGGGATTCCATTTCACCAAGTGGCCACTTTGCTTATATATTTAGAGAGTTGCTGTCTGTGCACATAGTCCCAGAGAAGCCCTAATATAGACTTTCATATTAGCAGCAGATATGTTTCTTTAAATCTGGGCACCTGTTCAATAGTCACACACCATGCAACCTCAGGTCACTTTAACCACGGACAATGGTAAACTAAACAAGTCTAACTTTGCTGGATGACCACACACCATGAGTATAATGTTGAGTAATTATTCATGCTTGCTTACCTTTGACTGGAAGTTCTGCAAATTAGACTTGAACATCTCAGAGTTGTGTAATTAATTTCATGCAGCTTCAATAAAGATCACTAATTGATTCAAGCCACCAGCAGGACACCTGGCAGTGTCAGTTACACATTACAGGTGGCCTCATGGGGCCTAAGATGACAGTGAGATCTCCATCATTAAAAGAACTTAAGTTCTCTGTTTGACTGAACTCTGGTTGTTTATATTTAGCCCTGAGTTGAAACATTTAATGCCCAGTTTTCAGTAAGGAGTCTTTGAGCAACTGGAGTATAACAAAACTAAATATAAGTAATGTGTTAAGTGTATTTCTAAAGGTTGGTATTAAAACCAATAAACACTGTGATATATATATGTTTGTATATGTGCATATATATTAATACATGTACATGTATGTAGGCATGCATGTATGTATGTAAAAAAGGTCATGGCAGAAACATAAGGACATAGCCATATACACATATATGGTTGTTTGCATATGTGCTTGTAGACATATGTACCTGTATGAGAAGGGCCTTGGTAGGCATTTGCAGAGAAAGAGGTAAGGATATATGTTAAGTTTCCCCCGTTTAGCCTTTCCTCGTCACACAGGCCTCCTAGGATCAGAAACTATGAAGGAGGGCAGGGCCAGATATGGCAAGACATTCAGTGAAAGCAGACAGCCTTTCCTTTCTGGTAAAGGGGTCTCATGGGTTACTTAGTGATTCCCGTTGTTGTTGTTGTTGTTGTTGTTGTTGTTGTTGTTGTTGTCGTCATTACAATTGAGGAAAATGTTTAGAGCCTTTCTACAGTTTTCTTCAAGCCCCTACACTCAGCTGTTTTGTAGATTAGAGATTGGTGCTTACGTGTTCTGTCAATCCATGTGCCTAACACAGGGGTGTTCATACCAGGCTTTAAGTGCAGAGAGAGTACACCTCACCAGTGGGTGAACGCGATCAACTTAACCTATGATTCATTCCTGGTATCCTACGCATTGGAACTTGCAAAGGGGACACAGACTTACTCTGTGAGTAACATATACTTTACACCTTCATATACTTAGTTTAAAAAATAATCTGCGAGGCATTTATCCTTCATTGAAACAAAAAATAAAGCTATATGAAGACTAAGTTTTTCTTTGAAAGAGAAAATCCTGTGGATATGACCTTAATTTAAGTTTAAGAAATTTACAACAGTAAATGTTTAAAAATATAAGTGTAGAAAAAATGTTTTAAAACATGTTTTTCATTAATCATGTAGAGGCAAGTACATAAAATACAAGAATTCTAAGAAATTAATATATTTTGTAGATGAAACTTCATCTTGTAGGTTTCACAATGAGGATCATTTATTTTCTCAGTGTTTGTAATCTCTGCTTGTTATCCCATAAGATTTTCTTTCCAATGACTAGAAAACCTAGGTTGGAAGATAGCCGTAGTCTACGAGGGATCCAGACTGCCACCAGTCACCCAGAAGACACCTCAGGATATTTACAGCAGAGTCAGTCACTTCAGATTGACTTCCTTCAGAAGGGACTATGTGTCACAGAGTGGTGCCCTCTGCCTGTGGGCCTGAAGGCACACGCCTACGATCCCCTCTGCATGACAGAGCTTTGGTGACAGTTCCTTCCTCTGGAGTGTCTGACATTGAATTCCCCTGGGTCCTGAGTGGTTGCCTCCATAAAACTCATGAGCCAGTTAGCATCTGATTGAGACTCAGGTGCCCCTCTTTCACACAATAACAAACATGATCTTAGTAAAATTCCATTTACAAAGTTCTCACTAAAACACTGAACAGTCAGGCTTTTGCCAGAGCTGACCTGGGAAATAACAGGTCATGGGTGAAATTTATTTGGCACCTCCTCCTAAGAGGAAGTAAGAAGTCACCATCCAGCTAACTTTCTTATGACTAAACATTCAACGATGTAAGGCCAGGATTCTTTTCTTTAAGTCTGGTTTGAAAATGCTATGCAACCATTTGTGTTTTCCTGTAAAACATCCCACCAGTTGTGGAATTTTCCAGCAGATCTGCTGAAGATGTCTACTCACAGCAAATCCTTGAACTAAAATATAAAGTCTATAAATGAAGCATTTAGGTGCTACTTTTAACAAGCTTCAAGCTTTTCACAAGACTCTCTGGGAATCATTTTCTACAATGTGCTTGCAGCTCTGAGTGTGCACACCTATTTCCTGTACCGAGGGAACTGGCCTTTATTTGGAATGTGAATAAAAATAAAAGTAAAAATGAGGGAAAGAAGAGAGAAAGGATAGGAGAAGAAGAAAGAAACTGCCCCCCGCCCCCCGAAGCCCTGGCAGCCACTTATGTGCAGAGGTCAAGGAAAGAGGAAAACAGCAAGGGCTGAGAGATGTCCCTGGAGTCAGTCTTGATCAGTCCTGAGGTAGAGGAGAAGCCATTAGGAGCCAAGTGTAGAAGCAGGGAGACCGTTAGCACGCTAGCTGGAACATGCCAGGTAACAGAACACAGTGGCTGGACCAGAGGAACAGCCTTGAGGAGAAGGAACAGCCATCTGTTGTACTTTGAAGGTAGACACATCAGTCCACACCACTTAAAACAGGAGCTATGCAGCCATGCTTGTATGAAAGCAGAGGAATCACTTAGCAGCCTTTCTCAAGCCGTGAGCTGCGACCCCTTCAGGGTGGGATGATCCTTTCGATGTGGTTGCATATCCGATATCTTGCATATCAGATGTTTATAACTGTGATTCATAGCAATAGAAAAAAATAAAGTCATGAAGTGGCACCAAAATAATTTTATCACTGGGGTCACCACAACAGGAAGGGCTGTATGGAAAAGTCACGGCATTAGGAAGGCTGAGAACCACTCAGACTCTCCAGGTCATTTATCGCTGAAATAGCAGTTGTTTTGCTAGCAAGCTCACTGTGGCTTAGCCTAAGAGCTGATCTCCTTTCTGCCCAGCTTGTGTTGGTTTCTTTATATATCCCAATACGAGATAGCACTTCAAGAACTAACTTGTGCCTACACCCCAGCAATAATGTTTTCTTCTTGGGCCTTGTAAATGTCGTTCTGCCTTAATGAGGTCTCAGCCACTCTCTGAGATGATAATAAACATCACTGAAATAATTCTGTAATCCAAGGCCAGGTATCTTCAAAGCAGAGTCAGCAGCCCGGAAGTTAGGTACTTCGTTATCTCCATCGCGTAGGAAGGGGCAGTGAACATAAAATGAAGATGTGTACGGTCACAAGTCTAGGCATGAGAACTAGGGCTCAAAGCCAATTTTTTGAGGATCAGGCCTACGTTCTTAACTATCATCCCTGTCACTTCCCTACATAAACCTGCCTCGGTGCTCATAATTGGGATTTTGAAAGAGGGTGAATCATAAATTGCAAAAGTAAAAATAGCTTTAATTTGAACGTGGTGAGGAGTGGAGCCTGACAAAACCACGAGGTAAATTTGTTTTTAGTTCATCTCTAAAATATGTTTCATTTTCAAATGCAATTTTTGTTCTGGGTGCTCACCCTAAGCAATTTAAAATATAAAAGGGCCAAGTGTGCCGAAGGCTCGTTAATAGTGGGAAAGTGCTCACCAGATCCTGTTGCTATGGCCTTAACCATTAAAAGTGTAGTGTTAGCTGATATTTGCATTTGGTGGACAAGACTCAAGGAAACATCCCTATTTCTATCTTTATCCGCTTAAGAGCTTGAAAGGCACATCTGCATGTGCAGGAGATCAGGCCCCCCAGCAGGAATTCAGCCACCAGCATGATCATTCAGGGCAATAAACTTTCTATGCACATGGCCAGCTGCCGCCCACACCTGGTGCCTAGGGACTGAAATCAAAACAAGTCACCTAAGAAGAGCCATCCAGAATCTTAGATCTAAGGAGACTTGTGCTGGATCATGGACTCGAGTCTCCATACACAGACACTCTGTAAGTGACTGTTTCTCCCTGTAAGATGACGGTGGCATTCCCTTGTCCCTAAACCCCGCATTTGTTGAAAAGTCTTCAGAAATTTCTGGTTGATTCTGCCCCACCACCTCTTTTTTCCAAAGCAGGTTACCATGAACCACAGACTCAATCCCTGAGCATTTTAATTTGCCAGTGGGAGGCACTCAGCAGGGAAATGGAATGTAAGGGTGAGGCACCTGCTGCTTGTGTGGGGAAGGCCAAGAGATCAGACATGTTGTTTGTCAGCCTCTTCAATTGGCTTGCTGAACGTAGGGCTCCTCGTGTGCTGCCTGCCTTGCTGCTTTAGGATGAAGTCATCCCTTACCATCCATTCTCCCACGCCCCATCTACAGGCTTCTAGAACTGTCTGCTTCAGCTCCTGCCACCTTCATACAAACACTGACTCCTATCAAATTGGTGCTGGCTTTCTTCTCTTAGCTTAACTCGGGGCAACGTGTGAAACTCAAATAATAACCCCTATGGGAAGTAATTTACCAGCAAGAAATGGCCGTGAACACAGCAGGGACAGAGCGTATAAAGGGCATGAGGAGGTGGTAGAGGAGACGGATGGGTACAGGACACTCTGAGCCAGTGAGTTGCAGCAATGACTCCCTTCTGTCGTTGCACATTGAGCGAGAGTCTCTACTGATTAGATCCAAAACGGACAAAGAATCAGGGGCATATTTGTAAGGGTGGAAGCCTGATTCCAGAGCCTCCTAGTAGTGCGGCTTTCGCTGAACACGTAAGACAGCTTTCCAGCACTGTAATAAATACTCGCGATAAATTTATAAGGTAAACAGTTTGTTTGGGTATGTAGCTTTAGAGGCCAGCCAATGATCAGTTGGCCCAATGCTTTTGCGTTTGTGATGGCTGGGGTAGGACATTATAGCTGGGGTGAGGGCAGGTCTTAGAGGGAACTGCTCATCTCATGTCTGGGAAATGAAAGAGGAGAGAGAAGAAAGGGAGAAACATAAGTCCCTTGATTCCCTTTCAGGCGATGTTTCCAGTGAACTAATGCCTTCACATCTTAAAGTTTTCACTCCCCTGTATGAACCCTAAGCTGAGGACTAAGCTTTTAATGCATAAACTTTCCTTTAAAGGACATTTAAGGTACAAAGTATAACATTGAAGTCTGGACCCTTTGGGGCTTTAGTTAAACTTCCTACCTTCCCAATAAACCCACGTACAATAATAACTCTTATTTTGACATTTCAATAATGTATGCATAACAGACAAAGTTCAAGTTTGGCATGTAGTAGGCATCTGACAAATGTTAGTCATCTACATAGTGAACTCAAAGGTCGTAGAAGTTGGAGTAAGAAAGACGGAGGAGGACCTGAAGCGAACAGTGCTTCCCAGACACAGCAGGGCAGCTGCATGTTCTAACTCACAGCAACTGTGACAGCATGCAAGACACCTGCCCAAGCTCTGGCTACATTAAGTCCTGTAGGAAGCAGGACTGGGATGGAGGCCAGCTGATGGAAATTTAGAGGGCGGGGGCTGGTACTTGACTGGCCTCCTGCTGAAAAAGTAGCCTTAAGTCAAATTAACAATGGTGGGTGTCCCAAGATGCTAGGAGGGAGGAATCTCAGACCATAATCTGTGTGACTGTCCTGCCCCTTCATCTAGTCACACAGACTAAGAAATTCCCTCTCCCCTCCGTGGACTTGGCTTTGTAGAAATAAGTGGGTGAGGCGCTACTGCTCTCTCAGCAACTCTTCAGCTCTCAGCATCTAAAAGGTAAATGTTCAGCATCCTTAAAACACTGAACACACACACACACACACACACACACACACACACACACACACACACACACACACACACACACACACACACACACACACACACACACACACACACACACACACACACACGGCGCTGTTGTCCTTCAGGGACAGCAGGACATCTGCTAAACACCATCCTGGAGCCTCATAGCTATTACCAAGCCAGTAGTGTTAGCGTTGTTTCCTAACAGTTGTAATTGCCACCTTTGGCCACCAGGAGGCACCACTTACTAAGACACCGGACACCGCAGCTCTCCAGAAGGTCGTTTGAATGCCCTTGAAGCTTGATGATCTGCAAAAATGTAACTCAGACAGATATTTCGTAAAGGCGGTGGGGTGCTAGATCCCAGGGGATGAGAAGGAATTCACGCATAATCAGATAACAGAGAAAAGTAAAACGTGGGCAGAAAGCTAGGGGAGAAAAACAGGCTCTTCACCGAGTGTTTGCATAGCCAGGTTTGATGGGCTAGGTAGGGGGGATGGGGCTGAGCACCACCTCAGTACTTAGTCTGGCCTAATTGTCCCCACATTCCCACCTCTGCCTCCTTGACCCCGTGTCACCCAGTACAACCTCCTCCCACAGCTGTGAACTCCAGGCCAGGAGTATGTCGCAATCTTTGTTTTGGGGGGCAGAGGGGGCGGGGAGTGCGCACACACACACAAGACAGTTGTTTCTCTGACCTAAGGGGTTTGGCCTGTGGGCCCTGCAGCTGTTTCTACATGAGCTGAAGGCCAGCAGGGCTAGAGAGACAAGATCAGGAGGCCATCTCATCAGAGCCTGGTTCTGTCTCTCATAAACTCAGCAAATTCCAATGAGCTCTTCATCTATGCCAGGCGGATGGCCCCACTTCCAGGTACTGCTCCATAACAGGCAAACACAGAGGTGATTCCTGGGTAAAGGTCAGATGATAGAGAGAAGAAAAGTGGCCCGCCAAGGGGAGGGCAATACACTCTAATTCTGATGGGGCCTTGGGTTGCTCTGGAAAGGCTGATACAGCTGGACAAATGAAAAAAAGGAAGAAAGAAAAGAGCATGCCTGCTCCGAGGTATGCTGGAGGAGAAAGCTTACTGTAGATAAAAGGGAGAGCATAGCCAGAGGCAGACACATCTGGGAGATTCTGGAGTGCTCATGACCCTGAGCCATGTGAGGAGTGGGAGAGGGCAAAGAAGAGGGTTAGAGAGGGGGCCCAGGTACAGCAGCCAGGAGGCCAAAGGGACAAAAGGAACAGGAAACGGAAATGGCTAGATTATATAGGGAAGAGCCTCTCAGGGAAGGGCAACACAGGCCCTGAGCTGAAAAAATTTAGGCTAGAGGGCAAGGTATGCCAGATACACCCCGTAACAGGTAGGATTCTGGGAGAGCCTAGCTTCCAGATCTGCTTTGAAGTGTTCAGCAGGCACCTCAGCCATTTGTCCCAGGAGCTGAAAACAGAAGGGTGAGACTGGGATGAGATGCTGAAAACAAAGGCATCTATCGTGCCATTAGGAAAAGCCTGAGACTTGAGAGGGGAAGAATTTTGATATAGCTGGGACTTTGATCTTAACAGAAGGGACGTCTAGAACAGAGACAGGGAAGGGCTGGAGGGTGGGCAGCAAATCATCTCTGTGTGGTACTGAAAAGCGGTCCCACTTTATCTGGGTAACGGATGACTGCCATAGTGCTTTATGAAGGAAAATGCTATAGTCATTCTCCCTCGTGGGAAGATGGTGGCTGTGGTATGCTGCAGAGACAGATGGTTCGAAACTGCTTGCGGGAGGGCCTATGCCAAGTTTACAGGTTGCTGTTCTGCAGCTGGATAAAGATGCGTGACTCAGGGTTGCGGCCATAGAACCGAAAGCCTTAGGAGTACTGTGTGCCAACAATGACAGCCAAATAAAAACAAGTCCCCTTTCTTGGTCAAAAACATCCTTTTGATAATGCCACGGAAGAGCAACCCCCAAGATGGAATTTAGGTGTAAGTCAGCCTGTCTTTTCTCTAGTTGAAAGAAGAGGATATTTGAAGATCTTGTCATTCCCCTCTTTGTTCACTGATATTTTCTGATGAAATTGTTTGAAAATCCCAAGTTTAATATGCCTTGGAACTGTCCAGACCTTAGCTGTATACAGTGTCATTTTCTACTCCTCCGGAGTCACTGGCCTCAGTAAAGCATCAAAAATACACAGAGAGGATGAAGCCAGAATCAAAAGGCAGAAAATAAAATACGTAATGATGAAGCAGGGAGGGTCACGGGGCTGATTCCTTTCACAGTTGTTTTTACTCAGTGTTTATATCAAGTCTCCAAGGAGTGTGGACAGCCCTCCTCCATGCCCCCACTGCCCCTCCTCAGAGGTAACTCAGAAGCAAGGAGGGCAGCCAAGTGCTGGACACGTGAGAACGGCTCCCTCAGAGCCCCAGCGCCTGCATCTGCTGGATGCATCTGTTCTCTGAGTACTTTGCAAAACCAGGCCACGAGCCCCAGCTGCTCCTCTGCAGTGTGTCCTACAAGGAGCTTATCCTGAAGAGCTGCACTGTGTTACACGCCTCTCTGTTTAGATCCAGTGCAGGTAACCACATCAAATAAATTGCCGAAGGACAGAGAGGGTGGCTCTGTCCGTTGCAAAATGCCAAGGGTGTTTGTGGGGTACACAGCACCAAGAAAATTCTTCCCGAACCAAGTGACTAGAAAATGAGGCTATTATTTTTGGAAAGCCAGAGAGAGGCAGGGGGTAGTTTGGGAACAGGGTGCATCTGACACTGAATGGGAGGCAGAACTGTTGGCTCACAGTCCTGACTTCATAGGCAAGCAGCTATACAAACCTTATACAAACGTCAACCTGTTAATTGGATTGTCCTCTGTTTGGGCTTTTTATGCCCTCTTCTGTCTCATCACCCTCTTCTGAGACAAGTGAGAGGGATCAAAAGAACGGCCTCTGCATTCCCATGTCACATACTGGTTCCACCAAGACTATATCACTCAATGATTCAATGTCAATCGTCAGTTGAGAACAGAAGATGCAACGCAGATAACTACCCATCCCTTCATGCCCATATATCAGAAGGTGATGTTACATCTTGACAAATACTATCCTGCAGAGAGACAGAGGGCAATGAGAAGAAAATACTGGGGCTGCACAGGAAGAGAGACACCAGTGAAGTGATGGCGGGGAGGCCTGAAGGATGATGGAGGGCCTGAGAGGCACCGGGTAAGATAGGCAGACGAGGTGAAACAGCACGTACAGTACAGGCTGAGAAAAGCATAGTCCGGGCTCCAGTGCCCTCATAAAGATCAACACATGTGGCATAACTGGGAGGAACATGAGGAGCTCTTTGTTCTTAGAAACTACTCCAACTAAGTGTGGACCGCGCACTTGGGTAAACTGAAGGGAAAGAGACTGGACCCAGGCTCCTGCAGAAATCCAACTGCATCACTAAAACCATACATACATCACCCTCTTAAACCTTTTAACAACTTTTGTTGCCACAGCTATTATCTCCAGTTTAAAAACAGAAACCAGACAATTGCAATGTGAAAGAGAAACCAGACACCACAGTGTGAAATAAATTGCTAAACTCTGCCCTGGTCACAAGGACCTGCTAACTCCAGAACTCATGCCTAGGAGCTCATGCCGTGACAGAGAACTACTATGCTGAAGGAGGGATCAAGACGGTAGGGGTGGACAGATGCAGATGAGAAAAAATGTATACAGCCAACAGAAACTGCAGTCCTGATGGCAGGAGGTCAGAAAGCACATGGTCTTCCAGCCCTGACAGTGGATTGGGAATAATGCATTCACTGGACTCCCAAAGCAAAGTGTGCTAAATAAAATGGTGTGCTAAAGCACCATAAATTTGTTTTCTCCCAGCTCTAGAGAGTAGTTAATGTGTACCCTGGCTGACAGTCACATCACTCTGATCTCTGCCTCCATCTTCCACAGCCTCCTTCCCTTCTCTCCTTGCCTGAGGACACTTATTTCTGGACTTAGAGCCCATGGTAATTCAGAACTATCTCAGTCAGGGACTATCAACATAATTACAACTGCAAAGATCCTTTTTTACCAAATAAGGTCACATACCCAGGTTCTCATATGCTTTTATAAAAAAAACCCACACCACCAGCCAAGGTCAATAGTTTAGAAAGAAGAAGAAATTAAAAAAAAAAAAACTGTCTTTAGTAAAATATCATGACTCCTGTGTTTGCAGTGCCAGGGTGGAAGTGACTCTGAAATTTCTGAGCACAAATATGTGGTAGGTACACTGTAAATACTGGACTATCAGACATTGCAGGAAATGACCCAGGAATCATGTATTAAGATAAAAAAAAAAGGGGGGGGTGGAGCTTAGAGAAAATAGACAGGAAGCAGGAAGAGAGAAGGAGCTCATTAAAATAAATGAATTAAATAATAAATATAAGAATGGTTTGAGACTAATGTGGGGGAGGTAAAAGAGAGTGATTCACAGGAAGGAAGCGAAGCAATCCAAGAAGCAAGGGAGGGGTTGTGGGGGCAAAAGCCACCAAGCAGCCAGTGGGAGAAGTGTTAAAGCAGCTACACGGCACGTGCGTCAGATATGTGGTAGCCTTTGGTGACATAGTCTCAGTTGAGAACCGAGAGTAAGACACAGGTGGCACGGACAAGCCTAGTTTTGAAAGAGAAATGATAAGGGTGCCATCATGGGAAGCGTACAAAGGACAGAAGCAACAGGGACTGTAGAGAACGATCCGGGAAGGGGAGGGATTCAAAGTCCGGGCACAGTGTGAGCAGGACTCAGAGGAAGCGTGAGGGTGAGGGAGTAGGACTGTCTAGGATGGGGCATATGGCACAGGGAGAAGGCTTCTGTTGTAGAGAGCAGCTCTTGCCCAGAGAGTGGTGGAGTAAGTGATGCGTCTGGAGGTGTGAAGGCAGCAAGCCGAGAAGAATGGAACCTGGCACCACCTGCTTTCTCTGTGAAGCAGAAGATACGGTTATCTTGCATGAAGGGAGTGGGAAGTGGTGGGTGGAAACTTTGAGAATTGTCGAGAATGTTTTAAATAGCTGCTAGGGGTGAGAGCACTGATGGGGAAACAGAAGGACTGCTTGGCAGTTTTGGCAGACCATGATGTCCTCAGGTGACAGTCTTCACAGTGATGTGAATCTCCCTAGAGGGGATGGTTACAGAGAGGCAGGCCGGATAGCAACACATGACAGGAAAGACACTGATGGAAGCAGATGAAGGCAAAGGGATGGGCCCTGAAGCCCAGGTTGAGGAAAGAAAGAAAAAGGCAAAGAAAGATGATAGGGAGAAAGAAAAGGACCAGAGAAGGAGAGGATGCCTTGAAGGTGAGAGGAGGATTCTGAGCAGGATGCTGTGCTGCACACAAGGATTAGAAAGGATGGAAACCAGCCAGGGCTCCAGCAGCACCAGAGGCTGAGGGCTGGGCAGTGGGTTCAAATTTAAGACTCTTGTGCACAGCGCCCCAGGTTATGGGAATATCCATTGGGGCACACTGCAGTCCCAACAGAGGAGGAAGGATGCTATTTTCGGTTGGGTTTTCCAGAAGTAGAGCCTGAGCCCCTAGTTTCTGTGGCTGTGATTCTTGGGGTGGGGACCAGGCAAGGGTGTATGGGATCTTGCCTGGACATGCTTCTTTCTGCCTGGTCCAAGAGAGCTCCAGAAAACAAATTGGATCATAACATTGGCACCCCCACTGGAGCCGAGGGCAGGAGGCCAGTATTGTATAACCTTATGTCAGTCTGCTGTTGGCCCCTTGCATGAGTTGGCCAGGTTAGTCAAGGGCTATTTATTCATTAGAGAAAGGAGGAAAATGAAGTAGTTGGCAGCCAATATGTATAGCCCCAAGGAACTGCTTCTCATAGCATGAACCTCTGAAATTGCGTAGACCTGGTCTCATCACTAGCCACTTGGAAATGCTTCAGAGCAAGGTACCAACAAGTTCTGTTATGGATGCAGCTCAGCTTCCAGTCCCTCATGCTTAGACCCAGGGAAGGTCAGAGGTACCACAAAAGAAAGTGCTGGTGATGTCATGTCCTTCAGAAGATAGACAGCTTGATAAAGAACCAGGGGAAATAAATCTCCATTAAATCAGTAGATTCAAAGACAAAAGAAAATTCTAGCCTGGCCTTGTCCTAGATCCAATCCTTCCACTGTGCTTGTAAGCAGAGCCTGAGGAGGAATCCGTAGAAGTCTCTGGGCACAGCAGGAGATGCCTGCACTGTCTAGTTCTTTTTTTCTTTTCTCTTTCTTTCTTTCTTTCTTTCTTTCAACATAAAAATGCATTTATTGTGGACAATAGAAAATATAACAAACTTTTTAAAGTTTCCTCAGTTTACTGAATCCTAAAACTTTGATGTAGTTTGGTAATAGAATGCTTGTTCAGCATTCATGAAAGACTTGATTTTAGTCCCATGATCACAGAAGGGTACATACATACATACATACATACATACATACATACATACATACATACATAAATACATACATTAAATACTCTCTGTTTATTTGAACTATACTTTAGCTCATCTTTTGGAAAACAGCCAAATACAGTTTATCACAAGGTAAAGTATCTTTTTGTTTAACAAAATCATTTCTTTTCTTTTCTTTTCTTTCTTTTTTTTTCTCTTTATTTTTTTTGGAAGGAGATTCTGTTTTTTAATGTTTTCAAACAATTGTGTGCAAAATCTAGATTGAACAGTTTCTACTGGGTGAATTTAATCACTTTACAGCCAGACCGCAGGCCCCTCCCTCCTCTCCTCCCAGTCCCATCCTTATGCTCCTCCCCCTTCCCCTTCTTTCCAAAGAAGAGGAGGCCCCCTCCACGGGTACCAACCCCCCCTCCCCCGCACATGGAGTTGCAGCAGGGCTAAGCATATCCTCTCCCGCTGAGGCTGACATGGCAGGCTGACTAGGGGAAGGTGATCCAAAGGCAAGCTAACTTGCTTTTAAGTTTGTATCTCCAGCTGAGCTCAGTCAGGGCCTGTCATTCCAGGCTCAGTTTAGCTAACTGGAGAGCCATGTTCCCATACAAGTAATCCACAGTGACAAAACATCATCTCCGAAGTGCACCATATAGCAAGTGACATTAGTGTCATTGGATACACCAGTCTAATGAGCCAGGCCTGGGGAGGGGCACAGGAGAAGAGTAGATCACTGCGGCTGTTAGGAGACCCACTCTATAATTCCTCTTTCAGTGTGAAAACTTGGGTTCAGGATTTGTAGGTTACCAAATTTCTAAGTCATTAAACAGCTCCAGCATCCTAAGTGCTAAGCTAAAGAAATCAAAGCATCTTGGCATCAAAATACCTGGGTGGGACTGGGCTCCACAACTCTACAGATTGATTGGCTGTATGGTGATTCCAAGCCCCCTACCCCACCCCACCCAACCCCAGCAGCTACGGTTTTCTGTAGTGAACTTTATTTGTTGCAAAGATAAGGTTCCTTGATGCACAATGAAGACTACACTTATGAGCGGGTATAAGGACAAATGTTTGTAGGCTGTTGTTGGGGATTATGTGGCTGTAGATTCTCCTCTGATAACCATTATTCCACTAGCACTGATTAGTGAGCTAGGTTTCCTGTAGTAGGAAGAGTATCCTTCTTGCGAGTGGCTCTGGACTCCAATTAGAGAGCAGTTGGGTACCGCCAAGGAATGCACCCTATGGCTGAGGTAGGGTTATCATGTCATGCTGGTCATTGACGTGGTTCATACATGTCCTACCTGTTGCTTGCCTCCCTCCTTTGCAAGCTTGTATGATGCCTTGTGGTACCCTGAGAGTTAATCCTCAGGGGTTGGGGGGGGCCTCATTCAGTTCCAGCTCAGGAACCCCTGGCTCTGGACCCTGTTAGGGAAGGTTTGGAGGGAGAAATGTTATAGTTAAAATACAATCTCAAACATAAGCAAGGAGATGACCTGGGTGTATTAGCTTCTCTCATATTACTTGAAACTATGGCTTTTGACAAATTCCTTGACCTCTCTGAATATTATTTTCCTCATCTGAATGGTGAAGAATTCCTTAATCCATCTTCCAGGACTTTTCCCCCACACTAACGGAAGGTGTGTGTGTTCTACTCCTCAGCTACCATCTAGCCTTTAACTCAGCAAGTAGGGTAGGACAGCTAAGTGGTAAGCCCCAGAGATGTGCCTATCTCCTCCCAGCACTGATTCTAAGCACATGCTATCATACGAAGGTTTTTTAGTGTGGATTCCAGGATTAAACTTAGGTCATGATGCTTGCTTGCAAGGCAGGTGTGGTACTGGCTGAGCTAGTATCTCCCCATCCTTTCAAGCAGAAGAGTAACAATGTACGTGCTGTGTTCCTGCTCATGGCTTCAACCCAAGCAGATATCTCCTGGAAACTTGGGCATCCTTGTATTTAGCACAGTAGACAGAGACAGGGCACTAGTAGAAAGAGAATTCTATTCTACTATCATTCTTGTAGTTATGGGCTTGGTTTTCACTGAAATTCAGAACCCTGGGCCCAATGAAGTATGCGTTCCAAGCAGAACAGTATTGGGGTGTAACGCTGAAACTGTGCAGACGGAGCTTCATCATTGGCAAACTGAGGCATGCTGGTTATTTCTCCTGGGGGGGGGAGGGGTGGACACAAATAAAATGCTTCTCTTTAGAAAGCATCTTTGGATTACAAAATTAATTGTTTGAGAAAACTAATGAAAATACTAAAATCCCTTTTATTGTTTGATTTTGTTAGTTTTTGTTGTTGCTTCGTTTGTTTTGTTTTTGAGGCTGTCAGGTGACAGGTGAATGACTGGATGGAAACATTGTGGCAGACGTCTTGGTGATGGATGCAACAAAGTCTGTAGTGTCTTCCAGCTCTCGGCAGATCTCAGAACCTATGGTGCAGATAAACGATGACTCTAACTAGCTGAGACTCAAAAGGAGGTGAGAAGCAGATCAGGGAGACTCTTTAAAAGGAACAGAACTGCTGAATGTGGTGGCACACTCCTTTAACGCCAGCATTCGGGAGATAGAGGCGGGTAGATCTTTAGGAGTTCAAGGTCAGCCTGTTCTACATAGTAAGTTCCTGCTGAAGTAAACAATCAGACCTTGTCTTGCCGGGGTGGGTGGGGGTGGGATGGGGAGGGTGAAGGCAGAAGAGACAAAATTTCACATTACCTTTCAAAGGCAAGACACTGCATTCTTGTAAAGACTTTTGGAAGACTTTTTACCAACTTCCAAAGTAATAATAACCAGCACATGAGTTTACCTGGGTTCTTGTTGCCACCTATCAAGAAGATTAAATTGCTGAATAAAACTTCGCAGTCATGGAGACTAAAAGTCCACAGTGGAAATGTCATCAGAGTTTGGTTTTCCTGCCCACCCGCCTTGGTTTGGAGATAGCCACCTGTTCCTGGTATCTGCCCAGGGTTGTCCCTATGTGATTCTGTGTCCTGATCTCCTCTTCTTATAAGGACGTCAGGCTTTGGATAAGGGCTCACAGGTGTGGGCTCATTTGTTCCTTTATCACTTTGAGATGCCAGGGTTTTATGTCTTCAGGAGAAGAATATTGAGTTCATCTCAATAACCCATACATATTTTGTTATGTGACAGAATAGCATACATGGAGGCAATCCACTTCATTCTTTATCATCACTCCTCACGAAGCGATGTGAGGGATAACATTTAGAAGCCGTGGCTACCCTTTTCTCCGTCACCCTTGGGCCATGTCCTGGGCTGGCCTCATCTTTTCTAGTTTTCTTCAATAGCTAATCTGAATGTAAAAGTCTGTTTTAGTATGAAATAAAATGCCTAGACACTGTATAGATTAAACTTCTCCCTTACTTCTTTCTTCTCTTTCACCACCCATCCAGTTGTGCCTACAGGTTGCAGCAGCCAGCATGCTTTTCTTTCTCAGTCAGGCTCATGTTATCATGTTTCCATACATTCTAGTGGGTTGAGGTCAAGTTGTTCTATCAGTTTCATAGATAGCCATGTCCCATAGTAATGGGGAAAATGATCTGTTCTTTTCTTCCATGAGCTGGGAGTTATACTAAGAAAACCAAAACTGTTTACAAGAAAACTTTCACATTTTCACTCCTCTACCTTATTTTAAGTTAAGAAGTAAAAAGCCAGTATTTTTATTTTTCCAACTGCCCTGAATGATCACCTACCATTTATTTTATTGATCTTATCCTGTGAGATCTAAGCAGAAGCCAATACAAAATGTCCTAAATTCCTTTGCAATATTTTTCCACATAATTTCATTTTTTCACGTAGTTTAAGAACCAGCAGAAATCTCAAAAGAATCTTAAAGTACACAAAGACTCTGGGTGGAAGAGACTGGCCAAAGACTAGCCACAAAATAACAGGATGCTCATGGCCCCAACGTCATACCCGTAGGCTCTGATGTCCCCTATATGCCACAGGTACCTAAGGTGATACAGTATCTGAGCCTTGCTGTGTAAACTGAAGAATACTTCATTAACAGTATATTAATGCATGTGATTGAATTCGCTTTCCAAATGCTTCCATTTCCACATGTTTTGAATTTATGTCCCTAGAACTGAGGTTGTCAAATGGCCTCTGGCTGTGAGGATAAGAGGATGTGAGTGAGCTCAGAGCTTGACACAACAGCAAAAGCATGCTCACGTCTTGGATCCAACGCCACAATCCACTCATGGGTTAAGCATTTTGTAACTTTTCCCTTTCATCTCAGGTTCCTCCCCTTATTCCCTGAGTATCTCCTCCCAGCACAAGGGTGTTTAAATTCTAGAAGACGAGCTCCCATCTGCTCTCATATTCTCCTATCACCATGGTTACTGAGCCCAGAGTGGTCTCTGTGGAGACAGAGGCAGAACAGTAACCAGGGACAACTACAGAGGAAAAGGCTGGAATAGTGATTTTTTTAATGCCATTTAAACTGGCATGCCCATACTGATCTCTCTTTGCTTCCTTCTCTCCTCCCCTCCCTCCTTCTTTCATAACGACACATCAAGTTTTACAGTCTTGTGGTCCAAAGCAAAATGCAACGTGCCTCAACAACTCTCTATGACTGTGTTTTGTTTGTCTTGAGGGCTTGTTGTTGTTGTTGTTGTTGTTGTTGTTTCTGGTTTTTGGTTTTTTGTTTTGTTTTGGTTTGGTTTTGGTTTTTGTCTAATCAATATTTAAGGTGTGCTTCATCTAAAATTCTGGAAGCAAGTGATGTGAGCAGTATGAAATTGGTAGTCAGATCTCAGCCCATAAGTAGAGTGTGGTCAATCCGGAGTCCAGGTAGACTGAGCTTATAAGAAGTGGAGACGGAGCTTTGAATTAAACACAAGAAATAGGGGAAACCACTGTGGTTACTTTACCTCCGCAACTTTATTATAACCCCCTAAACAGTCTCTATTATACCTCAGCTTCTGCAGCTACTGTGGACTAAATGTGCCCCTCCCCCTACTGAAACTCTCATCTAAACTTGATGGTGTTTAGAGGTGAGGCATGCAGGAAGTGACTAAGCCATGAGAGTAGCACCTCATGGATGTGTGGATGTGTGCGCTGTGTTTCTGTTAGCTCACACACTTTCTACCTTGGGAGGGTTCAAGAAACCCACAGCCCACCACAAGGAAAAGGATCTGCACAAGAACTGAGCACATGACCAGTCCATCTCAGATTTCCAGCCTTCACCACCCAATGGATTCATACTATTCTTAAGGTTCCTTGTCTGTGGTTACTTCCAGATGGCCGTCTAACATGCCAACACCATCCCTAACCATCTTTTGAAATGTTATTTTCCATTCATGTGGGCTTTTGATTGTGCTCTGGGCCCATTGGCTAAGGAAGAAGGGAACAGGAAGAATGCTGACATGAAGTTTAGAGGGACCACTTCCCTTTTGGTATTCAGGAGTGTGAGCTTCAGAATCACAGGGTCTTAAATCACCAGCTTTTGCTTGACTGTAAATGCTTGGACCATGGCACAGGACACTTCTGTCTAAGCAGTTGAGATCAGCGCTGGGGTGGGGGTGGGGGGTCCTTAGTCTTCAGCAAAGCACTTCCACCCTGATTGCACTTTGGAATCACCAGGAATGCTCCAAAAATGCCACAACCCTGGATCACACCCGATACCATTAAACCAGGATCCCAGTTTAACATAATTTCTATAACTTTCCCAGATGTGGTTAAAGGATTTTTAGGTAAAATGCATTGGCACAGAGGGCCTCCCTCATGCCTTCTTGCTGTGAGCTATGACTCCATGAACAAATGAGAAGAACCTTGTAATAAAAGGAAATACCCAGAGTGGACCACACACAAGTGTGGCCAGTTGGCAGGAGGCTCCGGTGCTGAGGGTGCTACTGGCTCTGCGCCTCTTGTCCAGGCACGTTCAGGGCTGAGTGGGGTCCAGAGGCACAGCTCTGTGTCAGCCAGAGGAGCTGGCACTGAGAGAACTGAACCATAAACCAGCTGGGTGGCCCGAAGAAACTCTTTCCGACTTACAGCTTCCTTCTCTAAAATAAGAGAGGCAGTTCTCTGCGAAGTCAAGCCTGTAGAGATTCAACACTGTCCTAGTTCGTGTACCTTGAGAAGAATGAGTTAATTAACCTCTCTAGGCTTTAATTTCTCACCTACAAACTGCAAAGAAAAGCGGGGCGGAGTGTAAATGCATGTAAAATGTTCATCTCTGTCTCTCTTTATTAAATATTCCATAAATGGTGAGGCTTACGAAGCAACATGACAACATTACAGATTACACAGGCTAGACAAGATGATGTCCTTAGTCACTGAAGCTAGGTTCTATGTAGCACAAAGAACCCCTGGCAGAGCGAGGGTATGGGTACCACCAACAAAGAAATAGAGGTGAAGGACACCTGTGTGCTTATAAGACTAGGAAGAGGAACTGTAGAGACAAAGGGTGGGAGACGTACCCAGGGTTTAGGCTTTATCCTTAGACAGAGTAGCAAACAGAAGTGATAGGAGCTAATGTTGGAGTCAGAACTGGGCTAGTTTCCCCACGTCTACTCATCTCAGAACCAGCAGCTTCCAAAATATTTGTGTTTGTATCTGTAGTGTATGGATAAAAGAAGCCCAACAGAGCTTTCCCATATTCCTACAGCTTCAGATCAAAAAATGTCTGTCATCCCTCATAATTCATTAACATGTATGAGCCATTTCATTACCTTAATCACTGTTCTATTGATGTGAAGAGATACCACGACCAAGGCAACTCTTGTGAAAGAAAACAAGAAAGTGTTTTACTTGGGGTCTTGCTCACAGTCTTGGAGGTTTAGTACATTTATCAGCATGGCAGGGAATATGGTAGTTTGCAGGCAAGTGCTGAAGCAGTAACTGAGAGCTACATCCTGATCTTCAGGCAGAGAGAGAAAGATACTGGGCCTTGAATGGGCTTTTGACATCTCAAAGTCCACTCCCAGTGACACACATCCTCCAACAAAGCCACACCCCCTACCTCTTCTAATCCACTCAAACAGGTCCCATTCCCTGGTATCTAAGCATTCAGATATATGAGCCTATTAGGGGGCCATTCTTGTTAAACCAGGATAGCCAATAATAGCCAAGGTCAAAGACAGTGGAAGAAGCGACATTCTAAGAGAAGCAGAGAAGGCAAGAATGATGAACATATCACAGTACTTACCCCAGGTGAGGGTGATGAGAAACCGAACACACCCCAAAATGGAAACTTCCCTACCCTCTCTTCTTTGGCAAGCTTCCAGTCTCATACCGGAAGGGCTCCCTGACTCTCAGGTCGTCTCCAGGTTTGGCATTGTCCCTTCTGCTGGCCATTTTCTGATGGAGATAACAAAATAACTGTGTGCTCAATGTGAGTTGCTTCATGAGGAAGCATTGAGAAAACTCTTCAGGATAAGAGGGTGAGGGAATAAGCTCAGAGGGCATCCCACACCTCTTCCTACTGTCAAAAGCTGATTTCAGACATAGCAATGTGATAGAATAAAGGCTTTGTGGGAAAGACGTGGGGTAAAATGATAGTCCGATATACTCCAGTCCTATGACCTTGGACACATTCCCTCACCTTCGTATAAAATAAAAATAATGGTAATTATCTTGCATTATGGTTATTGATTTTCAGTTCACTTACTGTGTAGTTATATCTCAATAGCTCTTAATTGGATCTGTTTCTTTAGTCTGCACATATTTTGCCCATTTCTCTGCGTGGCTATGTCTTATACCAACTTCATCCATCTCTATAAAATACTGAGACTACCCTCAGTGTTTTATATCAATTGTATCCACTGTCATACTTGACCTCCTTGCCCTTTTTGCATTTTCTATTGTATTTAAGAACATTCATTAGGTACTTGTTTCTGGGCAGGCTAAACTCTAAATTACAGACACTGGGACATTGTCATTTAAATATGTTTAATAATCCCCATAGTTCCATTAGCCATAGTGATGTCTAGAAGCCTTTATCACATTCTTCCTCAATTAATGATCATCACATCCACCACCTCCCACCACCACACCTGACACACGGTGCACATTTAGCAACCAGCAGCCATTGCTGCCAAAGCAGCCTCTCCTGGCCCATCCTCACTCTATGCCCGGACTCTTCTGACTCTGGGGGCAGAGGATACAGCTGGCCCAGAGAGAGCACTGTCTATCTGTTCAGACACCTGCCTGCGTGCAGATGGACAACATACCTGAGACTTTTCACGCCCTTCACCCTCTTCCTCCATGCCTAACAAGCAGAAGAGTCTTGGTCTTGAGGGCCCAGAGTGGATGCCACCATCTCTCTTTCTCTGGGGGCCCTGAACACATCATCATCCCGCCTGCCATCTGAATCACGGGCATTCAGCTCTTCCTTAAATGCCTCTCTCTGAGCGAGGCACAAAAATCAAGCCGGAAAACTGGACTCTCATTAAGCACATCCACAGACATCCACAGACCCATTCTATTCTGCTAGAAAAGCCTTTTTTTTTTAATGGCAGAGTGTAGCAATGTAAATTGTGTGCCTGAAATCAGTTTATCAAAAAAAAAAAAAATACTAGTCACAATCTTCAACATTCGATGATGACTTTGACCGTTGTGTTACAAGATTTGCGGACTCCCTGAAGAAGTGAGATCACACCGGGAAGACCAGAGATACCAACACACAGAATTCAGTGGAAAGGAACTGCAAATTAGCTCAAAGCTCAAAAGTCCTAGTCCAAAGGTAGGTTTCAGATTAGGAGCAATTTGTCTCATACCAAATGATTCTACCTTATTTAAGTGAAGTTGGGCTCAAGACTAAATAATTTATTAGTTCAAAAGTGTCCTATATGTGAGACATGTGTCCACTCGAGTTTCTTGTCACCCTCTTCATAATAGCCAACTTACAGAATTACCTTAGGTGGACATGAGGTATGGGGGAAAGTGAGGGTGTGTATGTGTGTGTGTGTGTGTGTGTGTGTGTGTGTGTGTGTGTGTGTGTGTGTACATATATAGTGAAATTGTATCCAACCAGAAATGTGAATGAAATGGATGCAACTTGAAGTCATGATTCTTAGCAAATCAATTCAGACTCAGGAAAACAATTGCTTGGCTTTCTGTCACTTGTGGATCTTACATGTTATATAGATACATAAAAGTGTCTGTGTCCTTGTATGCGTGTGCACATGTGTGTGTGTGTGTGTGTGTGTGTGTGTGTGTGTGTGTGTGTGTGTGCTCATAGCCAAAAGAAAAGAAGAGGACTAGTCTGGAGGGTGAGAAAAATGAGTATGGAGGGGTAGATGTAGCCAAAGTGCTTGATATGGTTAAATAAAAATGGTGTAATAAATTCTGTCACTATGCAGAATAAATATACAGCAATAAAAAAAAGAATGGCCTCTATATCAACCATGTGCTAAGTTCTGGCTTGGATCCTAGAGATAAGTTTAAACATAGTCCCTGTCCTCAAGGACCAGTTCTTGTAGAAAGACCCAGCCACATTCATAGTGAATACCCAAAAAGAGGAGTGCTGTGCCTTGCTGGAGCTATGGCCGAAAGACGGGAGTGAGTACCAGACAGTGTGATGCTCCTAGAAAGCATCTGCGCTTCTTCAGATGAGAGGAGAATGCGCTCAACATGCAAGCTCAGAGCAGGATGGATGCATTCTGGACAACGAGAACAGCCCGCAGTGTGGTTTTGTGGGGACAGAGAGCACCAGAGTTCAGGGAAGTATGTGGTGCTTAGAAGGGTGGGGAAGATGGAAATTTCTATATGAGAATGCTCCTTCTGCTCCCTTTAGAACACTACCAAACACAGCTACGGGGGGTTACTTTAACTGTGTGCTTTTTGCATAGCAGTTTAATGACACAAACTGTTCAGCCTCTGCTCCTAAACCTGACTTAGTCAGAGGCTGTGCCTTTCAGATGTATAGAGCATCTATGGAAAAAAGGTCACTAACTTTCCAGCAGGTCCCAATCAAATGGAAAAGGCCATCTCTCTCTCCACCTGCCATAATGATATGTACCCACATTCCTGCTTTAAGGCTTTCATGGTTCAATTTACATGTGTATTTTCCAGTCTTTCTGATCTCTGATCAGACTAATGCTATTTGTTATCATTTGATTTGAATGTCCACCAAGTGACTGATGTCCTATTGAAGGCTTGTGCCTGTGGTGCTGTTGGCTGATGGGCCAGTTGTTCGTATGTATGGCTTAGAATAAGGAAGTTAGGTCATTGAAATCATGCCCTTGACGGAGATATTGGGACCTCTATCCTCATCTCTGTCTCTGATTGCTGACTGCCATTAGAGTCATAGATTTCTCTACCCCGTGCTGCCACCACCCTGCACTGTGCCATCAAGTCATGATTGGTTGAATCCTCTAAAACCATAAGCCAAAATAAAGGCTTCCTCTGTGCAAGTCATCCCAGTGTATGTTGTCACAGTGATTTCTAGGTAACTCACATACTATTGTCATTTTAAAGTTGCTCTACAGCCCCAGACTGTTCTTCCACGGTTACTTATGTAGGGCAAAGCCATGTGCCTAAACTGGCCTGCGTGACACCTTGCATCTAGCTCTCTCTACCTTCTCACCCCGTCTCTAACTCCTCCCACACTGAACATTTGTTCCCACGCCCAGCAGCCTCTAGTATTCAGTCCACATGCATTCGCTTCTTACTTAGTTCTCCTGTTATTTTCCCACCTTTCTGGAATGTTCCCACCCTTTCGCTAGCTGAGTTCCCACTGAGCCTCAACCCTTGACTCAAGTTTCAACATGAGTGTTTTCTCTGGGCAAGGCAGCGTTTCTTACCGGCTGTGCACTTTACAGAATTAGCAGCGTCAGTGCGTTCTTTGATCCTGGCTTGCTGACTTCTGCTCAGGTAGCATGCCATTCTCTCCTCTCCTAACACTCACTTTCCCCTCAAGTAGGGTGCTTCAGGCCCATGATACTCTCAAGGGAAGATGAAAATATTCCAATCACTTCAAACTAAAAGACAAACTAAGCATAGTTGCTATGCATATGTAATAATAAATCCAGCCCAGATTGCCTTCATCTTTATGCTGATGCAGTCAGAAGAATATAATTTTCCATTTCACATATCTATAATGACAGAGATGGTAACAGTTCCGAGTCATAAAGCAGCCTTCCATGAACTATGAACTCCCTTCAGACCAGCCTCTATGGTTCCTTAGAGGCTGGTCTGATGGCTCCTCCCCTGCTGCCCAACTCAGCACCTGCTATGCTCATCAGAGAAATACTGGAGAGACTGAGTACCCTGGGGTGGGGCAAAGGGAGAAGCAGCTGTCAGTGTCCCTCTCAGACAGTGGTTCCCAACCTTCCCAATGCCACAACCTATTAATACAGCTCTTTGTCTTGTGGTGACCTCCAACCATAAAAGTATTTTCATTGCTACTTCTTAACTGTAATCTTGCTGCTGCTATGAGTGGTAATGTAAATATCTGTGTTTTCCATTGGTCTTAGGTGACCCCTGTGAAAGGGTCACTCGACCCTACAGGAGTCATGATCCACAGGTTGGAGAACCACTGTTTTAAGAGAACCAGCACACCAAGTCTTAAGGAATCCATCCATGACCCTGAAAGTAGTGATATGAGCTACAAAAGGATAACTTTGAGTAATTGGAAATATTGGGGAAGGATACATACAACAGATGTCTTGGATTTCAGAGATACGTAAAATGTTATACGTGGTTATATGAAAGGCTCTGGCAGAGTCCCCCAAATCCCTGTAAAAATGAAAGATTCCAATGCAGCAAATGAGACAGACCTCTCAACCCCATGAAAATGAAAAGTAAGTGACATGTTTTCACTTGATGTGACTTTTCAATACATGGTTCTGGGACCAAAATTTCATACGTAACCAAAGTTTTGACACTTACAGCTAAATTGCTTACCAACAAATTAAAAGGCCGTCTATGTTATCTTAATAAATTGAGATTCCGAACGTTTGGCTGAAAACATTTTACACTCTCCAGTGTACAAGATAAGCAGGGTCCAACAATAAAACCAGGAAGAAAGAAGAGCTCAGTCATAGAATCTTAGATGTGCTAAACCAGCAAGTGACACAGAGAACATTCCAGGTCTCCTCCCACCACACAGACACAGGCACTGAGGTTCTCAGTGGAGATGAAGAGGCCCGGTGTCATGTATCAAGGTACCCAGCAATGACAGAGCTTAGAGTGAGTGTGGCTTAGTCCCTAAGGTCTAGTCTAATGATCACCTAGCCATGCCTCAGCTCCATATAACAAGAACAAAGAAGACATTGTGCAAATATTCGTTTCCCTTTTGAAGTTTCAAGAAACCCAGAGGCAGCTGTAGGAGTATTGAAAGCTGTTTCTGATTGCTACGATTGTAAAAGCAGATGTAGCGTGCTTCGGACTACACTGGGGTCATTTTCTGTCCAGTGGCTCTTGGTCCCACCCTGCCTGCCTGAAAAGTCTCAGCCAGAATATCGTGAGAGCTGGCAAGTCAGTGTTTAGCTTCCTGCCACAAGACTGTTAGACCAAGAAGAGGGCTGCAGAAGAAGAAGCTACAAACCAGCTCCCCATCTCAGGACAATGCCCACAGTACAGACAGCGCAGTGAGGGCTCCCTTTTGTGCTGCAGGTGCGCACTCAATGGGAGGTGTGGGTTACTAACGACAGCACACTGAAAAGTACCTACTTGGGGAACCTCCCACTTCACCTTGCTGCCTGGTGAGGAGGCAGAGAGAGTGGGGGAGGATCACCATTCTCACCTTCTGTCTGAGAGGGTGATAATTCACTCACCACAGTTTTCAGTTCCTGTGAGTTCCCTAGCAGACTCAGAATGTTTTAAAGGAAAGAATTGTGTTGTTTTACTTATCTGAATCACGGTGATTCAACCGGGAATATCAGAGCAGTGAAGTTTAATATGCTGACTGGGGTGAGTGAAGGGGAAGTCCCTGGTTATTGCATTCTTGTTTTTAAAATGTATTGTACTGCTCACACAAACTTTGAGTCAGGCAATGGGATTGAAAGATGAAGGATCATGGTCCTTTGTCTCTAAGAGGCTCTGGGAGTGGTCAGACAGAGTGGCCATGACAGTTGTGATTGGTTTTAAGGCTGAAGGATTTTAGAGTGGAAATTTGAACGATACCATTTGGGTAGAAAGAGGTTCGCTAAGACACAGTCTAATTGTACTTTAAAAATGGGAAGCAAACTTTGTCCGTGGCTGACAGAGAGGGGAGAGAAATTCCTTAGAAACGCATCAAGAATGAGGCCACACTTTATTCATAATAGCCAGAACAGGGAAACAGCCTAAGTGTCCCTCAGTAGAAGAATGGATAAAGAAACTGTGAACACTTTATTCATAATAGCCAGAACAGGGAAACAGCCTAAGTGTCCCTCAGTAGAAGAATGGATAAAGAAACTGTGATACATTTACACTATGGAAATCTACTCCGCTATTAAAAACAAAGAATTACCAAAATTTGTGGACAAATGGATTGAACTAGAAATGATCAGAATGAGTGAGTTAACCCAGAAGCAGAGAGACTCAAATGGTATATACTCACTTATAACTGAACACTAGCCCAAGGGGCATGTCCCATGAAAGTCTTCACCTACCTGGAAAGTGGGATAAAGGTGAGAACATCCTACTGGGACTCTCGGTGAGAGAAATATAGGAGATGGGGGAAACAGAAGGATCCAGAGGGTACTAGAAACCTACAAGAAGAACACTATGATGGGCGGATCTGGGCCCAGGGGTTCTGCTCGATCTATGGCACCAACCAAGGACAATATGTGCAGTCATCATCAAACCCCTACCCAGATCTAGCCAAGGGACAGGACAAAAAGAAAAAGAAAAAGAAAAAAAAAAAAAAGAATGAGGGCAGAGGCTGGACATGTCTAGAAGTCACATGACTCTGAAAGGATGGGTGTGCTGACCTCTGGGTCTTTAGAACTTGGGTTTTGATAAACAACAAGTAGATAGAAGAAAATAAACGTGGACCTTCAGCAGACTTGACTAAATCAAAGATACCCATAATTGCCAAACTGCTTTGTGGAGCTACACTTTGGGTGGAAAAGCAGTGACAAACCCTACCATCCAGTGGAAAAAGAAATTGGATTTGATTATTTCACACTACAGCATTTAGGGAAGGTCACTGAATCCACTAATATATAAATTAGTAGTTAATTAATTTTAAAAACCTACTTTTCTTATGATAACAAAATGTTAGCCTGTGCTCTTATTTGTTGTCAAAGTTAAATTTTCCTATATGCTAATATAACTACGTAACACATAAATCTAGTGTTTAAGTGTTACTATCCCTAGGTTGTAATTATTGTGGAGAAGCTAAGATCAAATCCTCTGTGGTCAAATACATATTCAACAAAAGCAGCAATTAACTCCACAAATAAAAAGCTGAAGGACATGCATCTACAATCAAGACTAGGTAAACAGCGAGGGAAAATGACACCATCGGGGTACATGTAGATAGTGCAGCCAGAACAACTGAGGGTGCATGTGTCTCCTGTGCACAGAAGATAAGAAACATCATCGTTAATATTTTAAATAAAAGAGTAATTAAAATTTTAATAAATAATTAAGTTAGTAAAACCACTTGAGACAGGTACAAACAGGAAAAAAAAAACCAAAGATAAATTCTAGAGCTGAATAAAATGAAAATGTGTTTGAGATTTTTTTTTTTTATGTCTAATTGAAGAGTGAAAAGAACATTTGTGAACTCGAAGTCTGGCCAGGATGTGACCACAAAAATGACAAACATTAAGGAAATACAAGAAATGAGCTTACAGAGCTGTGACCACATGGTGAGAACAGGCAGAGGAGTGGGCAATGGAGGGCAAAGGCCTCACTATGGCTGATAATCAGTGTTCCCAGGAGAAAAAGACTGTCTTAGTTTCTATTGCTGTGAAGAGACACCACGGCCACAGTAGCTCTTGTAAAGGAAAACTTTTAATTGAGGCTGGCTTACAGTTTAGAGGTTTAGTCCATTATCATCATGGTGGGGAGGCATGACGGAATGCAGGACGACACGGTGCTGGAAAGGTAGCTGAGAGTTGTACGTCTGGATCTATAGGCAGCAAGAAGAGACAGCGAGCCACTAGGCCTGGCTTGATCTTCTGAAGCCTCAGAGCCAACTCCCAGTGACACACTTCCTCCAACAATGCCACACCTACTCCAACAAGGCCACACCACCTAATAAGGCCATTCCCAATGTGCCTTTGGGGACCCTTTTCATTCAAACCTTCACAAAGACTGACATAGAAACATTGTAGAAAGACAACATTGGCTGATGGTTTTTTCGTAACCAATGAGAAACAATGACTCTCACATTCAATGATTACCCCTAAGTGTCGTAAGTAAGAAGGATCTACACCCATATATCATTCAGGAAAATTCCAACACCACAAAACCAAAGAGAGACTCCTAAAAGAAGGCATGACAGAAAAGCCAAAATCCCTATAAAGGGATTTAATTGGATTGAATCTGCCTTTTCAGTAGCAGTAATTAAACCACAATCTGCTATATCTTCACTTTTTTGTTTTGTTTTGTTTTGTTTTAAGATGCTGGCCTGGAGTTTTATCTTGGGTCTTAGGAAGGCGAATAGTAATTTGTGGAGAAAAGTTGGAGAACAAAGAGGCAATCATAACTACCCACTCATTAAACTAGTGCAATCTGTATAATCTATACAGCTGAATAAGAGGGAAAGAACTCGAATTATACTGCCAACATTAAGAATGCAGTTCAAAGATGAGGGCTTATCTCACAAGTCTTGCCCCAGGGTTCCATCTCTCACCCCCACACAGTAAAGAAGTAAAGAATTGGAAGGATAAAGTGAATAGGAATATGTTATAAAACTCATATTTTGAAAAGGTTACATATATTAACTGTTTTATTAACTTAAACATGTTTATGCAACTTCTATAAAACTACACAATATATGCAATTTCGATATATGATAGATTTATGTGTTTACACATATAACTTTTGCAATTATTGACAACAATTAATACATCCAAAAGAAGCTAAGGTCAGAAAAGCACATGATAGAAAACCTGGTTCTAGAGCCTAGATTTGCAACCCACGGGCTGAAGGGTTGGTGCCTAGCTGTGGTGCTATTGGGAGGTGATGGACCCTTTAAGAAATGATGCCAAGTTGAAATTAAGTCATTAGGACATACTTTGAAGGGGATTTTAGAACTCTAGTCTAGGCCATCTCACACTCTCTTTGTTCACTACTGCCAGAAGGCAAACAGAGCTCCTCTAACACACACACACACACACACACACACACACACACACACACACACACACACGTACACATGTATGACAGGATGAGTAACCTTGCTGACATCAGAAGCAAGAACGTGATGAATTAGGTAAAGGCATTCAGAGATTTCCAAAGAGTTGGAAAGTAAAGCAAAGGATGAGCATATGGATATTCATTTTATTATTTTTTTAGAGTATTCAGATACAATATGTGTCTACGTTACTCAGAGGAGAGGTATCATATTTGGATGGTGAATAGAAGCCCCCCAGATGATGTACTGGCCAGCACACGCAGCCTCTGGGGCAGCTCAGAGCACACAAGTGTGGAAAAGTACAAGTGGCCACGTTAATCAGCAGCACAGTTTCACTCAGGACCTGGGGGAGACATGGGTGGGAGCAGGGCAGGCGCCAGGCTTGTTTGCAGCCTTGTTTGTACTCCAGTGTCATGAGCAGGAAGGCATTTTGCAGGCTTGGAATTTCCTCTTGGTGATGGTCTGAGATGTAATATTTTATGTGGGTGACAGGGAAGAGATTCGTTTGAAGTAGAGAACACATAAATCTTTATTCTGAACAGCCTCACCAAACCTATGGTGGAGGAAGAACTACAAATTTCAGCCCAGAGGTGACAAGAAACATCTCTTCAATAGGAGAGAGAGAGAGAGAGAGAGAGAGAGAGAGAGAGAGAGAGAGAGAGAGAGAGAGAGATGGAGGGAGGGAGGGAGGGGGAGGGAGATCTTCACAGATACAGACTGCCAGCATTTCATCCAAAGCAAGCCAAAGAAACTTTTCTCCTGGGGTTGGAAAGCATCACAGCTATATTAAATCCGTTTACTTAAAATGTATTTTCTACTTTCAAGTACAGGATCCTATTTGAAGTTTCAAGTCAGATGGAGAAGTGTTGGCCAAGAGACAAGGAAATTGCCTAGGACCACTCACAGAAACTAGTGCCAGAGCAGTGACTCGAATTCTGGGCTCCTAGGAGCTCTGGAGAGATGAGAAACCTGGCATGCAAACATTCTGGCTGATCCTCTCTACCCTGGGACTGCAGATAGGAGGACAGCATACTCCAGTGATACCTGGAGCGAGCTTTTGGGGCATGGAATCCATGAGAGAAGGAAACTTGTAGAATGTATTTATAAATGGAAAATGAACCCCACTCTCTTGAGGGGTCTGTGGCACCAAATACTGCACCAAGAGCTAGATTACTGTGCAGAGAATACAGGGAGGAGTCCCTCTGAAAAATGCTCTGATTTCCAGTTCCATCGACCCATGTTCACATCCCTTCTAGTCCTCAGGAGTGTATTGCTATGCTAAATGTCCCCTCATTAACTGAGGAAGGTAAAGATTTGGTGCATGTACATTTTCCTTTTAGCCATTCTTCCCAGAGATCACATTTACTTCTCTTCTAACTGTGCACTGACCTACATTTTCTTCTCGTGCGTGGTCCCAGATCTATCAAGTCTTTGATGTTTATAGTCCAGTTAAGTTATGAGAAAGGCAGTGTGGCACACATGAGACATTCCTCCCTGGTGGTGAGATAAGACCAGTTGATTGTTGCATCGTTTACTGCCATGCTTCCTCATGTGTAACAGAGTCAACTAATGACCCTTTAGAAAGAGAATCAGCTCCTAGTAAAAGCCTGATGAATCATAGTTATCAGGGGTCAGGGGGAATAGAAGGAATCCAAGACACCAAACAGAACATTAAATGCAGAAGCTTAAGCTCTAAGTAGAGAAACCACCAAAAAAAACAATGCCTCCACTACCTCAGGCATCTCAAGACTGTGGCAGGACAGCACCTGCTGCTCAGATCTGATGAAAACACACACACATCTGGTAGATGCTAATGGAAATGCTGGCAGACGTCACCAAGTGTGAAACCCCTGGGCATTGCTTGCTTTTTATTGTTCATTCTTTCTGTTGCATAAGGAAAAACTAGTACAAGAAACATTCTAAGGCCAGGGGTGTAGATCGGTTAGTAGAGTGCTTGGTGGGCACTCGTGTTTGATCTCCAGGACTACATAGAGCCGGGCATGGTGCCACATGCCTGTATCCCAGCACAGCGATGGGAAAAGCAGAAGGACCTGAAATTCAAGGTCACCTCCAACTATGTAGCAAGTTTGGGGCCAACTTGGGTTATGTCAAATTCTGGCTCAAAGGGAAAAAAATAAATATGTTGAAAAGATGAGATACAGTTGAGTTGCTGAGGTTCCCCTAAATCCTTGTCTGAAGAGGAAAGTAAACATTTTAATATTCCATCAGGCCCTTATAATAGGAAACCATTTGAATGTTGGTGATCAAACAGCTGTTAAGCCCCAAGAAATTTGTTATTGGGAGAGTCAGAGAATATCTTAGGATTCCAAATGGCTGAAAATCAAACGCCTGAGGGTCTTCAACACAAAATGCCATTGTTTTGTTTGTTGAAGATCAATTTAATGTTGCAATTTGTTCCTAAGAAGAGTATCATCTATGAAGCATTCCCAGAAAAAGCATTCTATCTTCTCTCCCTATGGGTGAGAATACTTTCCTATCTACCTCCTATCCTTGTCAGTTTCCCAAGGTGAATGTTCTCCTAGGGCGCGTGTGGCACCCTTGTGCTTTTAAATAACTGAACAGGATTGCCGTCTCCATAACACCTCGGTCACACTTACATTAATCACATGTCGTTGTTCAACTCTATTTTCTGACTTCATAATATTCCACAGGCTTCCTCTAGGATGAAACTCCAAACCTGTGGGTGTCCAGTATCCCCAAGTAAACATATATGCATACTCATATTTTAGATTTCTGGGTAGTTTCTAGCCTATTCCTTAGCAGTGGATAAAAAGCCAACTTGGAGACAAGCAGATCTCAGTCCTCTTCTGTTTCTCAGAAGATAAGATCATATATCCACAAAGCTGGACACTTTTACATCCTGCAAAGTCCAGTCAATGAAGGTTGTTTCATTGTTCTTTGCCCTCTTAGGAATTTAAAGGAGACGTAAGTGGAGGCAACTTTCCTTGAGCCACTCAATGAGATGGAAAATCTATTGATTTGTAGCTGTGCCATACAGTGGGGCTCAGATCTTGATGTCTGACTGTGTGCTGGGTATTTGACTGGAGAACTTGGTACATCTGTAATAGTCACATTTAAATAGTCACATGATCTACTCTCTGGGTTTTCATTCACACCTTCCCTTACTTGCTGCCGACAAGTCTCTGTCCTCCTTTCTGAACCATGTGTGCACACAAACATGCCATCCTGATCATCAGTGTCCTACGTTCTGCCCATTTGACCCTAGGTTTTCATTCACAGGCCTCCAAGGAAAGCATAAGATAGAGAAAGGCTTCTTAGCATCCCTTTTCTGTGGTTTGTCACTTCCCACCCTTTCGCAGGCATTTAGTGTTTCCTTGTATTCAACTAACATTTGATGGAAGTCTTATAGAGTCTTAACAATACTTCCTACTAGAAATCACCCTTCTGGTTGCTCAGTTTGGTACATGAAGCAATCATGAAAATAAACAACTAGAAATACAGGAGGATCAATGAGAGAACTGAAAAGTACCCTACATTCTCTGAGATCACAAAATCAGTGACTATGAGAAAAGGGTGAGAATCCAGGTTTCTATGCCTGGGATAGAAGTGAAAGTTTAGGTATTATTATACACCTACTCTGATGGCACCAATGTGCTTAGTTTAGGATGTTAGCAAAGTTTGCCAGGTAAAAAAATACAGTAAGATTTCTTTCTGATAGATCAAAAGAGACTTAGTACATTAATCTGGTTGTCCATATCAATGAAGAGCTTCAAAATGATTCAATGAATAAATAGCCAAGAGAGAGATGGAAGGGGAAGAAGAGAAGGAGGAGGAGAGGAGGAAGGAAAGGAAGAGAAAAAAAGAAGAAAAGGTTTAAAAACCAGAACAATGAATATACTAGCACTGTATTTTAAGAAGACAGCTAGTAAGCACCACTCACTGGCATAACTTTCTCAAAGCTTCAGAAGTAGGCTCCAAAGTCGTCTGGGGTCAGCATGACTTCCAGAAGAGAGTTGGAAAGCCCTGTACATCGCAGACCAGGTGCTGGACCTCTCCAAATAACAGCTCTTTTTGGGCCTTTTTTTTTTCCAATTAAGGAAAGTAGATTGATGTCCCTTTGGATATTTTAGACAAAGTGGACAAATTCCAGAAGACATCAGAAGAGACAGAGGTTGGGTATTCATTGTAGTGTACTCCCCCTGGCTCTAGTGGAAGAAATATTGGACAAATCCCAAAAGCAAGAGAAAGAACACAAATTAAGTGCAAAAGATGAATTGTGATGAGGTAGAAACCCTCAATTGCGGAGCCCGAGTACCTGAGTTCCTGTGCTGCCTCCTCCAGGCTGTGTGTATACAGCAGCCACTGTTGCTTGTATGCAACAGAGGAGTAATGAGTGTGGTTCCACAGGTGCTGGATTCCCAGGAGGGCAGAGTGGGAAGGATAATGTCATGAACACGACAGCAGTGTTGAGATATTCCAAGCTTGAGAGAGTTATGGAAGAACTGGCCAAGTATGCACTAATTCCAATTCGCAGAACCACCCACCAGGTCATTCTTTCATTCTGCCTATAAACACTTCCTGTCTGCTTCTGCCAAACCCTGTGTGAAGTTCAGATGCTACCACGAAGTGACACTACCCCAAAGGCACCAGCAAGGTAGTGGACAGAGACATTCTAACAGGTAGCCGAGTAGAGTCAGCAAAAGGTAGGAGCACACAAAGAAGCGACTGCCTCAGCTCTGTGAGAAAGGGCAGCCTCTCAGATGAAAGAAACCAAACTATCTCTTGAGGGTGGGTGAAAGATTGAAGCTAGGTTTAGGATTAGAGGCGAAGAAAATACAGTTCAGTCAGGAAAAGGAGCCCAAGCTGCTTGTGCAAGAAGACAATCCCATGCAATACTGGCTCCTCCATCCTAGCTAAAGTCTCTCCCTCTCTCTTCCTTGCCTACATTGTGACGCAGGTGCCCAGGAGCATGTGCTGTGCTCTTTTCTCACTGGCACTCATGGGAATGAACGCTCTGCACGGATTCAGAAGTACCAAACCTTTCAGAAGTCTCGGGATGTCGGAACTATTTTAAGAGATGCTGTGTAATTGTTGTAATATATCTGGGAGTATGTTTCTACATTTTTATGTGGCTGAATCTTTATGTTTGTGCAAAATTCAGGAATAGTGCCTACAAAAACCAGTGTGGAAACTGTGCAGTCATCCACTGGAAACCCAGGCATCCAGGGCCCCGCCCCCCGCTGCCCCCCCCCTCCACCCGCCCAGGTCCCAAGCCTGAGCTGTGTTTGTAATTACTGGGATAAAGGAAGGGATTCTTGGATGGAGTTTTGAAACACGGTGCCATTATTCAGGAACAGGCACGAAATTTCCATGCTGCATTATTGATGCTCTGGGAAGGCCTTTGTGTGCTCCACGGACTGGTTCAAGTAATAAATATGCCTAAAAGAAAGCTGTGCTGAATCCTACCTCCGGCTGCATTTACGTCCTTCCTGCTCCAGTTTCCTCCGATCACAGAAAACCTCTGCACAAGGGACACCATCCGTACAGCCGCGCCAACTCTTACCGCTTCAGACCACTTTCATCGTCCCATCCTCGTACCACCATTTTCCCAGCTAAGAACCAAATCTTGTAGCTCTCAAAATAATGTCTCATTGCCCATTGGGAGCAAAGGGGCTGGGTGAGAGAGTCTCATTATGTCATACAAGCCTGAAACTTTACATCTTTCGCACTCAACATCCCATAGGCTAGGATGACAGGCATGCATCACCCCCACCCAGTGTTTTCATTCCTTCTTTGCTGTGGAGTTTGGCATTCCACAGAATGTGCATGTTGTTTGCCCTTTTTTAGCTTTGTTCTGCCTGGAGCACAGTTGTGTTGAAGGTCTCAATGGAGCATCCTCCTGACTCCTGTCTGCTAATGCTCTAATGTGAGCAATCCTCCCAACCATTCTTGTGTTAAGTGTTAAAGCTGTGGTCTCCAGTGTGGTGACACTGGGAAATTGTAAGAGATTTTTAGATCATTGAGATAATACCTTTAAAGAAGTCATGGGACCCAAACCCTTCCTGTCTCACTTTGCTTTCAGGCTCATAATTTGCTCTGTACAAGCACCACCATAATGCAGTGTCATCACCAGAGCTCCAAAGCAAAGAGGTCACTTGACCTGAGTCGAAAACTGCAGAACCATGAGCTATAAGAAATGTTTTTTTAGTGGCCTTGGTTATTTCATTACAGTAATGGGAAGCCAACAGTTATCTCTGGGCCCCGTAGCCCTCTAGGACACCTGCCATCTGTTGCCAATCTCTTTTCTATGAAGCTGCAGCTGGCACATTGATCTTGCTCTAAATAAATCAAAAATTCCAACTTTTGTGTTGAGTGGATCATAAATCTTGCTGGTAAGCACATAAGTTCTCCTGTACCCTTCCAACTCTATTTCCAGTTCCACCTGAGCACAGTGAGCTATTTCAGAGAGATCTGTCACCTTCATCTCCTTCATCCATGTGGCTATGTACTGTGGTGACTCCATATGCTCTCTGCTTGTCATCAGATGCATCACATTCCTTCCTCCAAGAGTCTGATAGAGCCTCATACCTTTAAAATATTGTTCTAAATCATGGTGAACTTCCCCAGGGCATACATTGCTACTGGTTTTCCAAGAGACTAAAATTATTTATTTTTGGATGTCTTTTTTTTCTCCCCTGAGTTTATATGTCAACTTCTTGGCTGGATAATAAATTTCTCTAGGATAGGAATAATAAATTACAGGTGTGGTCCACTGGGCCTGGCACATAGAAGATGTTTAGTAAGTCCTTTGAATCAAGGATTTATTTTTGAGAAGTTGTCAGAAACAGATTTGTGTGTGTGTGTGTCTGTGTGTATGTGTGTGTATGTGTGTATACATATGCTCATGCATACATGTAAGCTCACATGTGTGCTTATGTTTCAAGTCAGTGGTTCTCAGCCTTCCAAATGCTACAACCCTTTAATACAGTTCCTCATGTTGTTGTGACCCCCAGCCAGAAAATTATTTTTGTTGCTATATCAAAACTGTAATTTTACTATATGTTATTAATCATAATGTAAATATCTTAATATGTGACCCCCAAATGGGTCATGACCCATGAGAATCATTGTTTTAAATAAAAGAAATATTACATATTGTCCTGATAATTATGCAATTATTCTGTTAATGTAATGCCTAGTAATTGTAAGAGTATCACAGTTTGAGACCTCAAAGAGAATTATCAACATTTTGATTTACAGGTAAAGAAAGTGATGTACAGAAATGTGTCGATTGTTTTTTCTTGAGGATTATAATAAACTGTTTACAGCATACGCTGTTGGGACAATGATGCGAGTGGATGAGCCTGATGATACAAGTTGGAGAAGATGACTTCATGGAGAAATGCTGAACTCACACTAGGGAAAGACAAAGCTTGGGGGGCCTAAGAAAAGCTCATCTCCCTGGGAATGGGTGTCAACCTCATCTGATAAGCAACTTAGTTTACATCCTCATGAGCCTTCTGTGAGACTTGCTTCTGCCTTATTAAGCAGAGTTTTCAAGTGACCATAAAATCCCTCCTCTACAATATAAAGTCCTGAGATGCCTGGGGATTTTCATAAGATATTCGTTCCAAAACCTCAGAAGCAAATATAGCCTTAGCTCTGGTCAATCAAACTGGATGTGGTGTTTTTTAGGAGATGAGTGTGTGTGTGTGTGTGTGTGTGTGTGTGTGTGTGTGTGTGTGTGTGTGTGTGTGTGTTGTATTTATTTGGCTCCCTCCTATGCCTGCTATATGAATATAGGATGTTCAACAGAAAATGAAGGCACCACAGTTCATGGCCCAATAGATTTACTCTAAGAAGATTACCTGTTTCTTATAAGAAAGATACCATAGATCACATTCATGCTTCCCGTGCTCACAGAATGACACCCATGTGACACCTTAGGTCAATGGTTCACAACCTTCCTAATGCTATGTCCCTCATGCTGTGGTGACCCCAACCATACAATTATTTTTGTTGTTATTTCATAGCTGTAATTTTGCTACTAGTATGAATCATAATGTAAATATCTGTGTTTTAGATGATCTTAGGCGACCCCTGTGAAAGGGTTATGTGACTCCTCCAAAGGGGTATGACGTACAGGTTAAGAAATGATGCCTTGGATCAGGTGTAGGTGCAAAAGACAAAGCTTGACAAGACAGTTTATGCAGCATCCTGGCCATTGAGGACACATAGGCCTCTAGTATCCCTCTGGCTCAGCCTGAAAGATTCCCAGCAGCTTTGCTGGAAAGTTCCCATATAGGCCAAAGACATCCTACCTTGCACATCTGCACATCTCCATCTGAGTATCTGCTTCCCATGTAGGGATAAGCTGGCTGTGTCAAGTATAGATCAAACATGACAGGAAGTGAAACATGCCTTATCCAATGAAAAACAGGCATATGTAGTTAAAGACTTCTGTTCCTGACTCTCAATGGGTAGTCATGGTCTAAAGACTTGACCCTGTGGAAATGTTTTGCCAAAGCCCAAGCTAAGGCAACCTTATAAGCAAACTATACTTGAGAGTTTATTTTTTAATATATTTTATTAATTTATTTATATTACATCTCAATTGTTATCCCATCCCTTGTATCCTCCCATTCCTCCCTCCCTCCCATTTTCCCCTTACTCCCCTCCCCCATGACTATGACTGAGGGGGACCTCCTCCCCCTGTATGCTCATAGGGTATCAAGTCTCTTCTTGGTAGCCTGCTATCCTTCCTCTGAGTGCCACCAGACCTCCCCATCTGGGGGACATGGTCAAATAAGGGGCCCCAGAGTTCATGTGGACAAATGGATTGAACTAGAAATGATCATAACAAGTGAGTTAACCAAGAAGCAGAAAGAGTCAAATGGTATATACTCACTTATATCTGGACACTAGCCCAAGGGGTATGTCCCATGAATGTCCTCACTTATCAGGAAAGTGGGACAGAGGGGAAGACATCCTACTGGAACTCTAAGTGAGAGAAGCAAGGGAGAATGGGGAAATAGAAGGATCCAGAAGGTCCTAGAAACCTACAGAAAGAATATTATGATGGACAGATCTGGGTCCCGGGGTCTGGTTCAAACTATGGCACCAGCCAAGGACAATACATGCAGTAAACTTCGAATCCCTACCCAGATCTACCCAATGAACAGGACATTCTTCACAGTTGAGTGGAGAGTGGGGTCTGACTTTCATACTTAAGAGTTTAAATTCTACCTCACGGAAATGAGAAATCAATAAAATATTGTAAGTGGGGAAGTAAGTTTGTGTGTGTGCGTGTGTGTGTGTGTGTGTCTGTGTGTGTGTGTGTCTGTGTGTGTGTGTGTGTGTATACATATATAGTTGTACATGGGCTACATGTATGAGAGTTCTCCTATAAGGTTTTGAGAAGAGAGTGTAGATGTATGTGTCTCTGGCTCTGCCCCTAGAAACTGTCACTCAACTGGATGGCAGGACTCAAGAAATCTAATGTCCCTTTGGCATGAGGGTACACAAGACAACATAATATGCATGGGGGAGTGCCTAGATAAGAATCCTCAATACTCGCTTATGGGCAAGTCTTGCAATTGTCATGCATATATCTTTGTGTGGTAATGAATCCATTAGGCCCTTACTCAGCACTGACTACATTTAAAACCATTTGATGCCTAGCACCATGTGACCCATTTGTGACAACCCACCAGACCAGTAAGGCAAATGCTGTCATGATACCCAATATACAATGACCTAGAGCTGTGACCACCATTTTAGTATATAAATATACTCTATGATGTTCTTACAATGTCAAAATCACCTGAAAACAAATTTCCCAGAATGTCTTCCCACCACGCAGCAAAGCGTGCACAGCCACATGAATGCATGTTTTTAGATAAATGTCTTTGATGTGGTTTTAAAGAAGGAAGAACTGTAGAGTCAAGTGAAAAAAAGGAGAAGCTGAGGAGATACCACAGTAGTTAAGACCTCTTATTGCCCTTTTGTAATAATATTTTACTTTGTGAAGTTATAATATATTTACATAATTTTCCATTCCTTCTTCCATGTACTCCTCTCATGTATCCCCTTATATTCTTTCAAATCTATGGCCTCTTTTTCTTTAACTGCTGTTGCATACATTTCATAAATATATATACACATATATATGAATATATATGTGTGTATATATATATATATATATATAAATGCAATCTAATCAGTCTATATGCCACCTGTATATATATATGACGTCAGAAACTGGGCACAATTGCATAACAAATTGGGAGGCTCTCCCTACCCAAAGAAAGGTCATTTCCCTGGTTGCCCATAGTTTTTTGTCAAGAGTTGAGGCCCCACAAGCTTTCCTTTTTCCATGTCATCATGACTACCCATGTCATCATTATTCTAGTCTTGTTTGGGCAGCCATGTGGATGAGAATTCAAGTACGTAGTCCCTCTGACACTTCAAGTAGACATACTCATACGATAAACATCCTGTGCCTCTGGTTTTTACAATCTTTCTGCCCCTCTCCCTTCTTCCACAATGGACCCTCAATCTTAGGTGCAGAAGTCGTACTTTAGGGACTGGAAGCCAGACAGTCTCTTGTTCTCTGCATTTTGATCAGTTGTGCATTTTTGTAGTGGTCTCCATCTCTTGCAAAAAGTAGTTTTTTCAATGAAGAATGAGAACCATACTTATCTGTTAGTATAAGGATACATATTAAGAGTGCAGTTAGGAAGTATGCTGGTTTAGTAAGGTGGTTGTTGTAAGTTCACCTTCAGAGTCCATGATGTCATTGTCCCTGGATTGTTGGCTAGGTTGTCATTACAATACACGGTTTTCCTCTAGTTGAATAGGCATTAGATCCAAGCAGTGGGCAATTGGCCACCACCATGGTGTTTATGACACGATTGAATCCTTAGGGATTTTGTGCCATTTTGGTCATCGTTGCTGTTTGCAGGCATCATAGCTGGATAGGACTATTAGCCGCTTCCTTCTGTCAGAGCCTTGTGTGCTGCCTTCTGGTACCATGTAAGATAGTCCTCATGGAGGAATCTTTCAAGCCAGGTCCAGCTCAGGTTCTCTTGGCCCTGTGTCTGAAGAGGATGATGTCCTCAGCGAGAGGGCTTTACCTTCTACCTCTGAGAGGCAGCCAAGGGAAACAGCAAAAGCCTGTAATGCCGTAGCCACAACTCCGGGGGGGGGGGGGGGGGGCGGGGAGGCTTCTTGTGCCTGTTATTAGAGTCTTTGTTACATAGTCTATGGACTGAGTATCTGTTGAATAGAACATAGTCAAACCAGATGAGATTTTTTTCTTTCAATTCTATATGTATATTTTTGCACAGCCTCTTATGTATTATTTTTTTATCTTTTTTTAAAAATTAATTTATTAATATTACATCTTGATTGTTAGCCCTTCCCCTGTTTCCTCCCATTCCTCCCTCCCTCCCACTTCCCCCCTTCTCCCCTCCCCTATGTCTGTGATTGAGGGAGACTTCTTCCCCCTATGTATGCTCTAAGATTATCGAGTCTCTTCTTGGTAACTTGCTATCCTTCTTCTGAGTGCCACCAGGCCTCCCCATCCCTATGGTACATTTACACTATGGAGTATTACTCAGCTATTAAAAACGAGGAATTCCCGAAATTTGTGGACAAATGTGTGGGAAGCTGCGCCCACATTCGCCATTACAAGATGGCGCTGACACCCTGTGTCCCATGCTGACAAACAACTAATCTGCGCATGTGCGAAGGGATTTTCCACTCGTTGTGCTCTGCCTCTCCCGTGGCATCATCTCGCCCAATGAGCAACAGCCAATCAGGGACTGACACGTCCTAAGCGGAGGACAGTTTCCTATATAAGGGAGGGGTTTCTGCTGTTTGCTCTCTCTGTCTCCGTTTTTCGTGTTGTAAGCTTATGCTCTTCCTCTCAAGAGGCAGTAAAGCTTTACTGCAGAAGGATCCTGTTTGTGTGTGCAGCGTCGTTCTTGCTGACGAGACGGTAACGCTAGCCACATATGGTGCCGAAGCCCGGGAAGACCACACCATCGTCAGCACCTTCAGAGAGCCCCTGACTACAGGGAGGATTCAGAACGGCAGGGTTGGTAAGTTCGGAGAGGTATGCATATTTCTGAAATTCTTGGGCTGATTCTAGCTGTAATGTTTACTGCCATAATTGTCAAGAGGGCAGTAGATGAAGGACAGGTCGCCCTAGAAGTTCAGGATAGCATGTCAGAAACCGAACGTAGTGAGAGGTTGGGTGCGGGCGGGAAGAAGAATGCCCGTAAAAAGAAAAAAGCGGGCGGGAAGAAGAATGCCCGTAAAAAGAAAAAAGCTCAGGACCCTCCTGTAAAAGGAGTGCAACCCCCCTCAGGACCTAGTTTACCGCCGAGAAAAATATCGCAAAGGTTTTATCCTTTAAAGGATCTTGAGGCATTGAATATTGATAGCTCTATGAGCTTTAATACCTCTGACAATGAGACTCTTGATTCGGAGGAAGAAGCCGAATCAGAGGAAGAGGCAGTCAGGTATGAGGAAGAGAGATACCACCTAGACGAACGAGAGGGTAATAAACAACCCTCCCTCAATTTATCTCGCAGGGTGGTACCCACTGCTCCTCCACCCTACGAACTGCAGTCTGGATTTTCCTTCTGGCCGGAAAAGATTCGTAAAAAATTACATAATTTTTTTCCTGTGTTTGAAACAGAGAACGGGGGTCGAGTCCATGCACCAGTGGAGTTCAATCTAATAAAGGACTTGGCTGAATCTGTTCGCAAATATGGGGTTAATGCAAATTTCACCCTGGTAATGTTAGAAAGAATTGGCGCTAGTGCCCTAACTCCTTCTAATTGGCAGATGGTGGCCAAGGCCGCACTTCCAGATATGGGCCAATATATGGAATGGAGAGCCCTGTGGTTTGAGGCCGCTCAAACACAGGCTCGGCCAATGCCCTTGCACTTACCCCTGAACAGAGGGATTGGACCTTTGATTTGCTAACAGGTCAAGGTCAATTTACTGCAAATCAGGTAAATTACCATTGGGGAGCTTATGCTCGGATTTCACAAACTACAATTAGACAAGTTTTTCAGTCCGCGGTAGAGCGGGGGAGGGTTCTCAGGTTGTTGAGACAAGTTTTTCAGTCCGCGGTAAAGCGGGCGACGTTCGGAGACCCTTTAAAAGTGGGAAACTCTTCGTCATGTCTGATCAGGGCGGCTCAGAAAGGGCTGCTGAAAACTAAAGACTTGAGAGACTCATGCTAAAAATGGAGTCGCTCTCGCAGAAACAGCACGAGGAGGGTAGGAGGAGGAAGAAGGCGGAAGAGGCCGCGCCCAAATGAGATAATCCGCCATCTTGGCGTGCCTCGGAACTGGCACCGCCGCCTTATGCGGACACTTCACCTTTATCAGCACCACAGGGGAACTATCATTCTCTGTGCCCAGAGGTTTGGAAGCAGGCTCGTGCCACCTTCCCAGTGTTTGAGGATGCCAACACCAATGGCCATGATTAGTGGAGGAGCATTTGGTAATGCTACTCTCAGCTGGAATACATCTGACTTTTTTGAAACTTCTAACAGGTGATTCAGCTCAGATGTGAATGGAAATGTCAGGGTTATGCATTACATCTGTGCCATATAACAATTTTACACGTGCTGCTAATTTGTCTAAGAGTCTTTCAGCTTATCTCCAGGGGAACTGGTCTGCAGAGTTTGAAGAGATCTGCGCACTGCGGCCATTGTTACATGCGTGGATGTATCCACCGCTGAAGGCCTTGCCTCCTGGATTCAACAAGCTATGCATCATCTTAAGGAGTGGGCAGGTATCGGGGCTTTAGCTATGGCCCTTCTGATTATCAGCTTCCTCTGCCTTGTGTTCCTTCGGCGCTTGGTCATATCCCGAAACAGAGACCGTGCCCTAATTGCACAAGCCTTCTATGCTATTGAGGCTGGACAGTCCCCTCAGGCTTGGCTGGCGGCCTTTAAGTCCTGATCCTCGTCACGTTCGGGGTGCAAGGCAAAGCACTGCACAGGAGGTACATTGTTTGCAGTTAATGGCTTCCTGGAGAGCACGTCTGATTGCATGTGGGCTGACACCCGAAATCCCACCTCCAGAAAAAGGTGTCGGTCGGGTCCAGAGCTAGGCTGGGGCCGAGCCCCTAGCTGAGTTCTGTTGCACATCAGTGGCCAAACTTCAGGGCGGGTTCCGCACATGATCAAGGTGAATAACCTGGGTTATGGATGGTCATACATCAGTGCCCTCTGGAGATCAGACCTCTACTCTCACCCATTTCGTCCTGCTCTTACAAAATAAAACAGGGGGGACTGTGGAGAGCTGCGATGTGCCGTGCCTTAACAAGGCACAGGTTTCCGCCATCCCGACGGCGAGCGCTCTCTAAGATAAACAAGTCCTTATGTGGCAAAAGGCTGTGCAAGGGTAACTGGTGATCTGATGACGATGACGAGCAGTCCTGCTCTGACGCTGACCTATGAGGAGGTGACACCTGGCATGAGCTGATTGGCCCTTGAGTTATACTTAAGCTTGGCCCTTCCCTTCTTCGGGGCCATTCCCACTGAGCTTAATCCTGAGTAAAGATCTCGAGAAGAAGTCTGGTTGTTGGCTTCTTATTTCCGCTGGACGGTCCGGCGCCAACAAGTGGTTTTAACTGGCCCAACTGAGCTGTGAACAAAAATTCCCTGGATTATGTGTTATCTCGGTTCAATATGAAAATTTCACTAAAGCAGCTAATCTGTCAAAGAGTCTCTTTCAGTTTATTTTACAGAATTGGACAGCAGAGTTTGAACAGACCTTAAGAGAATTGCGGACTGCTATCATTCAAGTCAATTCCACACGGCTGGATCTGTCACTTACAGAGGGATTCTCATCGTGGATATCCTCAGCCTTCTCCTTTAAAGAATGGGGTGGGATTGGATTGTTTGGAGCTGTAATCTGCTGTGGATTAGTGTTGACCCTATGGTTGGTCTGTAAACTCAGGGCTCAAACAAAAAGAGACAAGGTGGTTATCACCCAAGCACTTGCTGCTTTAGAGTCTGGGACCTCCCCTGATATGTGGCTAACCATGCTTAAGCAATAAGTCGCTGGCTGCTCAGCTCTTGCACCCTCAGAGTCTCATCTCATTGCACGAGGTAGAGTGAGTAAGCTTCAGCAGCCCTGGAGAGTTGCATAGCGAAGCATTGCAGTAGAATGGCTCTGCGGCATATATGAGCTAATTCTAGGGAGGCATGTCATCTTGCATGAAGGTTGCGTGTCCCAGTGTCCTTCCCCCAGAAAAAACGGCACAGGGCCAGGCTATGACCTCTCCGGGTGAAGAGCTTAGGGGAGAGTTGTGTATGCAGGCCTGATATTTTGTTTGGGGATTTGACCTCTGTCTCCACTCTCCCTATTGGGTGTCTTATTGCTTCTTAATAAAAAGAAAAGGGGGAGATGTGGGAAGCCGCGCCCACATTCGCCATTACAAGATGGCGCTGACACCCTGTGTCCCACGCTGACAAACAACTAATCTGCGCATGTGCGACGGGATTTTCCACTCGTTGTGCTCTGCCTCTCCCGTGGCATCATCTCGCCCAATGAGCAACAGCCAATCAGGGACTGACACGTCCTAAGCGGAGGACAGTTTCCTATATAAGGGAGGGGTTTCTGCTGTTTGCTCTCTCTGTCTCCGTTTTTCGTGTTGTAAGCTTATGCTCTTCCTCTCAAGAGGCAGTAAAGCTTTACTGCAGAAGGATCCTGTTTGTGTGTGCAGCGTCGTTCTTGCTGACGAGACGGTAACGCTAGCCACACAAATGGATTGACCTCTTATGTATTATACAAAGTTTTATGTAGCTAGATAATAATATGATGCATTATATGAAACAGTCTTACTATGTTTACCCTCTCCTTCTTTTCTTTATATTTATTCCTTCCCCTCCCCAATTAAAGCCTCCTCTCTTCCCATTTTCCCCTTCATATTACTGGTACCCTGCTAGTCCCTTTTCTTTTGCTCCTCTGTGCACCATAGTCACCTTTTACTTCCTGGTTTCTGAAGTTACTCCAGTTTATACATTCACATCTAAAGACTTGGAGCTAGGAACCACAGATAAGAAAGAATATGCCATATTGTCTTTCTGAGTCTGGGTTATCTGACTTAATATGACCTTTCCTAGTTCTGTCAATTTACATGCAAATTTTATGACTCATTTTTCTTTATTGCTGAATCACACACATACATACATACATACATACATACATACATACATACATATCACATTTTCATTATCTGCTCTTCAGTTGGAGAACATTTAGGTTGTCTTCATTTTCTAGTTATTGTGAATAAAACATCAATAAACATGGCTGAGCAAGTATCTGTGGAGTGTGAATGTCAAGTCCTTCGGGCATATTCTGAGGAGTGGTGTAGCTGGGTCACATGGCACATTTATTTTTAGCTTTCTGAGAGTTCTCCTTGATCCCCAAAGTGCCTCCACCAGTTTGCAATGCCACCAGCAGGGGATGAGGGCTCCCACTCTCACCTCCTCTCCCGCATTCATTGTCAGTTCAGTTGTTTCATTAATCTTTGCCATTCTGACTGGAGTTAGAAGAGATCCCAAAGTTGTTTGGATTTGCATTTTCCTAATTGCTAGGAGTGGTACACTTTTTTGAGATATTTCATAGCCATTTTTTTTTTTATTTCACCATTTGAGAAGTCCTGTTCGAGATCCCAAACCCATTCTCAAATGATTCTTTTTCCCCCCCTTTGGTTTTTGAGTATTTATGTATTCTTGATATTAATCCCATCAGATGTATAAATGGCAAAGATTCTTTCCCATCTTTGGTCTTCCACTTTATTAGATTAATTGTTTCTTTAAGAATCACTTACTAAAACACTAAAATTAAGAAGAAAAAAAAAAAAAAAGAATCACTTACTACTCTTGCAGATGACCCAGGATTGACTCCCAGCACCCACATAGCAGCTCTTAAACATTTGTAACTGCAGTTCCAGGGGATCCAATGCTCCCTTCTAATGTCTGCAGGTTCCTGCATGCACAGGGTATATATAAATTCACCCAGGCATACATATATTTATAAATAAAAATAAATATCTCTTTTTTTGTTTTGTTTTTTGTTTTTCGAGACAGGGTTTCTCTGTGTAGCCTTGGCAGTCCTGGACTCACTGTGTAGACCAGGCTGGCCTCGAACTCACAGCGATCCTCCTGCCTCTGCCTCCCAAGTGCTGGGATTAAAGGCGTGTGCCACCACGCCCGGCTTAAAAATAAATATCTCTTAAGCGGGGAGGGGGGAACCCAACTAAGAGTTTCTGAACAAAATTGGGGCCAAATTCTAAGTTAGTTATAAGGGAGGCATCAAACATGTAAACTCTAACCCCTGACTTTTGGAGATACAGCTGTTGCCTTTCGTATTGATAGAGATTTATATTTCCAAGTGGTGGCCCACCCACTTTTACTGGAACCTCTAATTACAGAATTACGCACTTTTGCCAGGGAGAAAATGCTGCCTCCCTGCTGAGTCATGGCCAGTTGCTGAATAACATCCTACCCCATGCAGAACAAGAACTTTTTAAAAAACACTTTTATTATTATTGTTATTAATTAACTTATTGTTCATTTTACATCCCAGTCATAGCCCTCTCCCTCTTCTCCTCCCAGCCCTACCCTCCCTCCATCTTCCCCTAGTCCTCAGAAAATGGGAGCACCCCCCATCCACCCACCCAAGCTCATCAAGTCCCTGACACTATTAATGACGCTCTGCTATGCTTACAGACAGGAGCCTAGCAGAGTTGTCCTCTGAGAGGCTCCACCCAGCAGCCACTCAAAACAGATGCTGAGACTCAGCCAAACAGTGGGCAAAGCATAGGGAGTCTAGTGGAAAAGTCTTGTGGTCAGGAGGGGATAAAAGAATCTGGAGATGACAGGAACTCCACAAGAAGACCAGAGGAGCCAGCCAAGCAGGGCCCAGGGGGACTAGTGGAGGTTGAAGCTTTTTAGCACTCTTGCTATGTCTCCTGTGCCAATTTTTCTCTTGACCTTCTCACAGAGCCCAAGAGTCCCGGTGTATTAGGAAAGCCCACATCCGGGGTTAGGTGAGCTGTTTCTCATCCCAATTCTGCCCATTACTTGTCTTCTCTGAACTTCACTTTTCTCACGAGGAAAAGCAGTGCAAACCCTTTGAAGAGGCTGCCCTAGGTAATTGTTCTTGATGCTTGTTACTGGCACAGACTGTATAAAATTGTACCCTTCCTCCCATGCCTCGCCTCAGCAAGAAGCCTAGCCAGGGTGGTTAAGCTTGGAAGGCAGCTGTTGAGTAATGCTGTTCTCTGGGCATGACATAACAAGCTCTTGCCCTCTTAAACTCTCAGCAGGTGTAATTACCTTCAAGAGAACTGTACAAGATTGGACACATAATCATTCGCCTAAGGGGGTGGGGGCACTGATGAGGCCTTTCCGTCTTCTTGCAGGACGCACAGACAGGTAGCCATGCAGAAGGACAGAGCAATTTTCCTCAATGGTGGATGCATTCATGAGTTGCCTGGACTCCTGTGGGTAACTTGAATTAAACCACACTTGGGTGCAATTACTTCTTTGGTGTGTTATCAGTCTTGTGTGGAGTGAATAGATTCTAATTTATCTCCCCAGGAAAAGTTTACATAACAAGGACTGATAACTGATTAAGGAGATTTCTAAGATAAGCATGAGGCAGCACCACACCAGCACACATCTAACTTCCTCAGTGCCTGCTGTGAGTCTGAAGTGATGCACCAGACCTTGTCAATTAAAGAAAAGGGGGATGGGTGAACAAATGAAGGAAGCTAGCTGTGAGCTGCAAGCTCACTTCATGATCAGGGAAGAAGAAAAATATATGTGTCAGAGGTGATGGCTCAATTATATATACCAGAATGCCCAATTGTGAGAGGAATCCAGTACCACTAGCCATGATCCTAAGGGAACTAAAGTTCTGAGAGGAAAGAATATGGGCTCTTTAGGGTGCCTCTGCAACCTGTTACTCGGTTGCTAACAGAGTTTAAGACAATGAAGACTCGTTCAGGATGAGATACACCCAAGAGAACAAACTACAGAGATCATAGATCAAGATCTTCTTTGAGAAACACTTGAAAAATTTTTGAATTTTCTCAACCTTCATGTTCTCAATGTCCTATACCCTCACATTGTAGCCTTTTGTCTGGTAATTGCCAATTGAACACAATTCCTATCACTCATCTGTAGGGATATGGTGAAGCACCAATAGGCCCTGAGCACAGACCACTGTTAAGATAATGTGATATGTGGTGTCTTTTGAGATATTAAGGGAATCCACTGGACATAAAAATGCTCTCATGATCCTCAGTGACAGATGACACAGATGTGCACCGAAGACCACACATTATTTGAGAGAGATGATCAGCTGAACCCTGTTCCTCCCTGAATCTGGCTCCTAACAAGAGTCTGAACTTATTCAGAGCTCCAGTAGGGACAGCACATTGTCACAGCAGGTGACAAACTGGGCAGATGATGCAACCCTTCAGAGTCTCTGAGTAGAGTATCACTCAATCAAGTGGACAGAAGAAAGGGTGAGCTCAGAAAAAGTGGCATCACAGCTAAAGACAGCATGGGCTCCGAGCCTCCACTTTAGTGTAGCAATGTCTCTTCTTTATGCTAGACTTTTATACCCAAAGCCCTGTAAGCTTCTCCAGTGTCCCTAATACAACATATCATACAGTATATGCTAAATATTATGGGAACTGCCAAGGACACAGAGATACTGTGATACGAGACCTAAGGTGGTTCTGACAGACATCCAGGGCCCTTACCCCATGTTTAAGAAATTTTCATCTTTGACAAAAAGATATCTAGAAAAGAATATATACACATGTCCATGCATACATACATGCACTCACACTCACATACATGCACGGATGTGTACATTCATGCATGAACACGTGCGCGTGCGCGCGCGCGCGCACACACACACACACACACACACACACACACACACACACACACACACTCACACTCCTCCCAGGAGTGAGCTTGTCTTGTGACAGACGGAATCTATTTCTGTTTCTGAGGTACAGTCAGCTAGAAGGCAGAGAGCAGAAGAGGCGGCTCAGCCTGGCCTGGCCTCACATCATTGAGCAGGTTTTGGGGATGGGCTTGGAAGCTTCCAGTTGCCAGTCATTTGTGATGAGCTGACACTTCCCAAATGCTATTTCTTTCTGATTCTGGAAAGTCTGCATAGCTACACATGTCGTTATGGCAAGTTGACAGTGTGGGAGTGTGGGGGTTTATTTTTTTGTTATTGTTAAAAATAGATCCAAAGAGGGTCATAATTTAAAGTCACTTTTCAGTTTCTGGTTTGTGCAAAGGGAGACCCAAAGAAGGCAAGTAGCTTGTCCAAAAACACGCAGTGGGTTCACAGAGCACCTGGAAAAACAAACAAGCCAATGGCGCCAGCCCAGCACATTCCCTCTAATGAAGTCATGCTGCAGTTCTCTTCGTAAAAGACAAGACTGAGCTTCTGTCGAGGAATCAAGTGCACTGACTCCCTCCTCCCTCCATGCTGCCCTCTGGGGTTCTGACTCTGGGAAAGGGAGAAATAATAAGCTCAATGAAGCAAAACCGTATTTTATTGCCCAAGAACACATCTTTGAGTTGTTCCTTACGTAAATTGTTCGTCTTGTTCATCCTCTTCTCCTTGGACTCTTTCAAAGCGGCGTTGCTCTATCTGCTCTTGCTTTCGAACTGTCCTAGGTAATATTGATCCACCCAGTGCCAAGGACTAACAGAACACAGCTTAATACACAGAAGTCCATAACGTTAGAGGGAGCTGCACTCTTGTAAGGAAGTCCCCAGCAAGGCTGGGACAAAGGCTTGTTTGCAAAGCTCCCATCCCTAGTCCTGCACCCCATATCACATAGCAGCTGCTCTGAAAGCCTTTTTCCTTTTCCTAAGGGACATCTGGGCTGTATTTCTGAGCCACCCTCAGGTTCAGTGGCCACATCGAAGCATCGCTGCAAGTGCAGAGGGATGTACACGGTGGTACAGAGGGATGCTCGTGGTCAGGGCCTGGTCCATGATGAGCTGTCTAAAACATATGTCACAGCTCTCTCCAGTTGTCCTCCTAAAGGTCCCATGCCAGATAGATTAAGATGGAGCTGACAAAGTCACCAACTCCAAAGTGATGTTTTTGATCCTTATTGCAGCCTCTGGTTTTGACACACTCCACATCTCACACCTCTTGACTCCTCTGCAGCTCATTGCCAGAAACGGAGGTCCCCAAGAAGGAAGACCCCCTTGCAGTGTGGCACCCCTATGTATGTTAGGTGGTATTCTCTGTCTGAGCCATCCTTGAAAAATGCTGTCATCTGATTATATGGACTCAGGAACCAACTATCAGAGGTCTCTCAGAGCAAAAACTTGGAGTGCAGCTAGAGAGATGGCTCTGTTACTGAGAACACCGCTGCTCTTGCAGAAGACCATGGTTGGTTCCCAGCACCAACATAATGGCTCACAATCACCTGGAACTCCAGTTCCAGGAGATTTGATGCCTTCTTCTCCACTCCATTGGCTCTATTTGCAAGTGGTATACACACACACACACACACACACACACACACACACACACACACACACACAGAGGCCCCAAATATTTTCAAACCTAGGAAGCAAGAATTTGTGGAAAGGTGGGGAGGAAATAGGAGCCATACCATTTTTCTGGGCACCCTGAGATTGCATAGCTCATGGTCCAGAGCAGAGCAGCCTTTTCCATCATTCCTCCCATCATTGTTCAAGGCAGCATCACAGACAGGACAAATTTCACAGCCTTGCAGGCTAACTCCTGCCTGGAGCCCTAACTTTCTGCTTGAAAACATGCTACGCAGGCACGATAAACTCTTTAGGGAATGATCTTTCACATTGGGCCCTCCGTGTGACCTCTGAAATGTGGGAGAAGTCTGTCCAACAGAGCCCCATAGGGAGGGGTGTCATACTCCTTGGACTAGTTCAAAAAGGCTCACAGATTCTGAATTCTGGGGCTCAGGGAGCATCCTCCCAACCTTGCCTCAGATTGACCCTTTGACCTTTGACCCACCTCCTCAGAGAATGGCACCAGTGTTCCAGAACAGGCCTTGGCTTCAGCTTCTGCCTTAGGAATCCCTGGATGCCAGACCAAGCCCGCCCCCCCCCCCCGTGGGGCCTTCCCTCGACTCCTGACCTTGCTATGTCTGCAGTCATGCTCCCATTGGGTGGGGCTCTACTTCTTCTGAGTGCTGGGCAGTCTCCCAAGGTCAAATTTGGGGCCCTTATGCTACAGAGCTTAGAAACAGAGCAGATCTGGGACTCAGATGTTCTCAGCATCACAGCTGTGCACAGAGGAAGCAGGGTAGCTATGGGAAATGAACTCTCTGCCTAAGAAACAAGCAGGGCACTAATCCTTGAGAGAAGCTGGGCATGTGCACAGAGAGCAGAACTATTCCTCTATATGTACAAACACATGCCTACATGTATATACATGTGTGAGCTTATGAGCACATACACACGAAGGTCTTATGCTAGTATGAAGAACACAGCCACCTAAGAAAGCAGAACATGAAAGGCAGGCATGTCCAAAAACCTATGGCTGGATCATGAGAACCAAAGGTGACAGTTGATTATCAAAACAGGGAACTCTGGCACAGAGGAACATCTATTTCACAACCCTATCGTGTAGTTCTGTTGTGTGTCACCCAGATTTCCCATGCAGAGATGAGTCACTGATAGCCAAGCTGCCAGAAGTATTGGCAGCGGAGGACTCCAAGTTCCTCTAAACCCGAATCAGGTCCTTTCCCTGGGTTCTTGCTTTGTACTATCCTAAAGATAGACATAATTTTAAACACAAGTCTGTAAACCCAGCTCTTGGGAGGATAAAGAGTCCAAGGCCAGCCTGAGATTCATTAAAATCCTGTTACAAAAAGAAGACAGAGAATACCTGCCCTGAGGTCATATTCTTAGACATGGCTCCCATCCAACTGTTACTCAGCAACAACAGGCAAAAAGTTCTGAAACCTTGTGTCAGCCAACTTCTCATAATAATGAAATACCTAAGACAATGACATAAAATGTAAAGGTTCATTATTGTTCACAGTCCGTCCAAGAGAGGGTAACTCGTTGTCTTTGTGTTAGGCCTCTGCTGAGTTGTGCTGTAGAGAAAGGGTAGGTAAGTTCAGAAGCACCAACTGCTGGATTCATGAGAAAGGACAGAAAAGCAAACGATGAATAGGCCAGAGTTCCACAACCCCCATCCAGTGCAGGTTCTCACAGACCTACAGACTTCTACGAGTGCCAGCCTGGGAATCAATCCTTTAGCACATGGGCTCACGGAAGATGATAGTCAAAACCATAGAATCATCCTTCTTCCACTTCAAACAATCCTTCTTCAGAACTATCAAGGCTTACCATGTAAGCAGGAAGACCTGAGCACGGGACCCCCAGCACCTATGTGAAGACAGTTGTAGCAATTTGGTCATGTAACCCTGGCATGTGATGGAGGTGAAGATGGGTAGAAGGTTCTGGCTAGGCTGGCAGGGTGGCCAAATCAGCAAGCTCTGTGTGCAATAAGATACACGCGTGCACACACACACACACACACACACACACACACACACACACACACACCACATATTGCATACACACCCATACACAGGTGATCAAGCATACACACACACACACACACACACACACACACACACACACACACACATACTCACACATACACACACAAATATAGGGCACGACCTGTAGCCTTTCTTATCTCTCTAAAAACTCTAGCAGTCCATTTTCCATGTCTGTATTACAAAAAATAAGCTTCCAAAGTGATCCTTTGTTTGTTTGCTTGTTTCATTCCCCCCAGTTAATGTATATCAAGGCATCATATTGTAACCATAGATTTGTAACACACATAATTATTAGCTAAAGCCATAAAGCACTTGAAAAGGTTTTACTTAATACAACTTCACAAGCAAGAAAATTTAATGAAGTTCATGGCTGCCCTGATTTTCTAGAACATGCTGGCTCACCGATGTCAGGGAGCCACCCTTGAGTCAAGGTGGATGGGGCACAACCAGGCCTTCAATTCCCTCTCACACTGTGAAAGTATAATTCTTTATACAAGCAGTATAGCGTTTCTTCCACACTTCAGGCCACTTCTAACAGGAGTGACCATCAAATGTGACTGGAAAGTAAACAGGAACAACCAGTGTTTTATAATTATTCCATTTCTGGCTCTGCTGATCCGTACTAGTGACAGGAAACCAGACTGCCAGAGCTGGCTGCTGACTTGGAGGCCCTTACACACGTGCACTGGTCACGTTGAATTCTGTCACCAGATTCCGGGTGCATCCATGGGCTTCATTTGCATTAAATGAAAGGGTGTCCAAAAATACACGCTGTTGCTAAGGTTACATCTTGCTGTATGCAAATGAAGATGTGTTTGTTCAGACCAGTTAAAAATATCTTGGCACTAGCTAATTTCCCCATTGGCGTAACGGGAGTGATCAGGGGCCTGTCGAACAGAGGGCTCAGGTTCACCTGACTCAGCAAGAGGGGTCTGGAAACAGCACTATTTATGAGTTACATTTTTAGAACTTGTAGCAAGTACTTTTTATGAATTCAAATGCTGTCTGGTTTCCAGAAGGTTATAAACATTCTCTAATACCAGCACCCACCATCACCAATACAGAGATAGCCTTTCCCTGGATGCAAAGGAACCGCTTGCTTGGGTAATTTTAGAATGTGGTAGACAATGGGATTACCCAGGGGTGAGGCCAGCAGGCCAGCATGGAAGGTGAGCAAAGCTAACACCATTTTCACCTTACAGAGTCTCTTAATGTCATTTAAACTGGAAATGGGGGCACAAACCTGTAATCCCAGCTCAGGGAGGCAGAGACAGATGGATTGCTGTGAGTTTGAGACCAGCCTAGTCTACAAAGCCAGTCCAGAACAGCCAAGGCTACACAGAGAAACCCTGTCTCAAAAAACAAACAAACAAAAAGAATGTTATTTAACTTTATTCTCCTGTTATTGACACAAGGCAAGTTGTTTTGATTTCTCTATAAAATTGGGAAACTGGGGTGAGAAATATCCCACCACTCTGTATAAAGCCTGAAAAGTGTATTTAGAATCACTCTTAACTCTGATCTTTTCTCTATATCAGGCTGTTTCTATAACCACAGACGAATGATTAAAGAAAAAAAAAAACCTTAAATCTGAATAGGAAATGTGAGCCAGAAAAGCAGTTGAAGTTTTGACATTAAAACCATTTAACAGATATTATTTAAAATTGAAATTATTTTGGCTTTTTAACCTAATTTTATAACTCTTCCAGAACCTAACTCAACACCCTGAAAGCCAAGGACAAGTGTTCCTGTTCCCCCTTCATTCTGGAAGATGGCCCATCCTTAAAATGACTCTCTCTCTCTCTACTTATCAAATACCAAAGTGTCAGAGCCAGAAGAGACCCCAACAGTCATCGCGCCCACCATTTTGAGGCAGAAGTCGCTGGCACCACTTCCGGAAGGGAGGCCACCCAGCCATCTGCTTAGAATCCTGCAAGCTGACAGCAGCTCGGGTACTGGGTGCTTACCCAGTGCTGAACACATGGTGCTCTTCTGTGTGTTTCGCCTATTTTAATTTTTAATTTATGTAACCCCTAGATCTGCCCAGTGAAATAGGTACTATTACCTATTGTACAAATGAAGAAACTGACATAGAAAATTGAAGTAAATTGCCCAAGCCAATATAGTTTCTAAATTGTGGAGATGGAATTAAATTCCATATAATTTAATATTCTGAGCTCTGAGCCGCTACACTTTATATTCTCAAAGAAAGCTCCTGCTACACAAGATAGCCCATGAGGTTGCATTTAAAGAAACACGTTGTCTATGTAATACTCTCTTTTACTTTAGAATTCTTTAGACTCTGGAAAACTGGCCAGATGTTAGAACAATGGAGGAGGGAGAAAGAGAAAATGAAGGGGAAAAAAATTACGAACTTAGAAACTCCTAGTGCTGGGTGGGAGTAACTGCCAACTCCTTCAGGGGAAAGAAAACAAGCCAAGGAGTTACATCACACGACATGACAGTCATGACAGTCACAAAGAAAATGAAGGTCTCAGGGACCTAGCCACATGTCCAGCCATACAGGCCAGTGGTGGCCAGGCATTCAAACCAACAGGACAAATGTGTTCTCTTTTCCTGATATGTATGCCCTTTGACCTTTTGTCTATGTTTTCTATAATTTTCTATAATTAAGAACTAAGACCAGGGGCTGGAGAAATGACTCAATGGTTAGGAGCCCTGGCTGTTCTTTCAGAGCACCCAGGCTCAGTTCCCAGCACCCACATGGCAGCTCACAACTGTCTGTAGCTCCAGTACCAGGGGATGTGACACCCTCACACAGACACACATGTGGGCAAAACACCACAAATAAAATTAAGAAAGAAAAGAAAGAAGGAAGGAAGAGAAAGAACTGAGGCCAGTGTATAGAAATAATATGAAGCCAAATTTAATTTTAGTTGTAAGAATGTCCAAGTACTGCAATTTACTCAAAACAAAACAAAATTGCATCTCCTGACAGCACACTGTAGTCCTCCCAGCCTGCATGCCGCCCCCCTCGTTCCTCACATTCCTGTCACCGTCCTCCAAGCATCCGTGTGCTCTGTGCACTTTCCAGAGAGCATTGTCCTCACTCTTCTCATGATCTCTCCCTTCGAATCTCATGACTTGCTGCATTTAGTTTTAGTTTTAGTTTTAGTTTTAGTTTTCGTTTTCATTTTCGTTTTCGTTTTCGTTTTAAGCTTTGCTGTAGGCTGTTAATGAAACTTTAGCAGACTTGCTGCACTTAAATGTTTGCTCAAATATTTAGATGACTAGTCCCAGCCTGTTGCTTCACTTATCCCCCCTGGCATCTTTACTTCTATTTCTAATAAACATTTAAAACACAACAGATGAGCAGACACTGTGACTCTTACCTCCTTCAAAATGCCCAGGCACCTCACCTCATCAGAGTTACAGTCAACAACAATGCCGTCCCTCCAGCTACTCAAAGCCAGAGCCTACACTTCAAAATTAGGACCCACTTTTGTTCCAGTGACTTCCTCCACCCCCAAATCTTGCCTCTCCATCAGCCCCATGACTCCATCTATGAAATTCTAGAATTCTCTGTGTCTCGATTCTTGTGATATAATTACCATGGCTAAGCTCTTCATCTGAAGAGCAAGCAGAGTGGTGTCTCTAAAACATAAATCTCATGATATCATCATGGTTTTTATTTTTTTCTTCAAAAGCTCCAGTAGCTTCCAACTGAAGTTAGAATAAAAAACAATTTCCTACCCTGTCTTGTGATTTTTTTTTTACTGGATTCTCCATATAACTTAGTTTAAAGCACTCCCCTTGTCACTCATCAATATCCAATAATACCGACTTCTGTCCCTTGTTTAGCACTGCCAGGTAAGTCTAACTTGCTGTCTCTTCGGATTGTAAAACCATTCTCTCTTATTTCAATGTAGATGGCTATTTCTTACCTCTCAGGTCTCAAACTAAATATTCCCTTCTGATAAGCCTTTACGTAGTCCTCAGTCTAAAAAGAATATTCCCTTTAGCAAGGTGGTGGTGGTGCTCAGGACTCAGGAAGCAGAGGCAGGTGGAACTCTGTGAGTCCGAGGGCCAGCCTGGTCTACAGAGTGAGTTCAAAGACAGCTAGGAGAGCCAGGGCTACTCACACAGAAACCCTGTCTTTAAAAAACGAAAATAAACTAGCCAAACAAACAAACAAATAAACAACTAGAAAGAATGCTCTCTGTAAAAACTCAATCATATCTCCCTATATTCTTTTTATAATGTTTACCAATATCTATCTGGACCTCGCTTATCATGTGTAATGGCAAGTGATAACTGTAAACTTGACAGGACATAGAATAGCATGAGATACCAGAGCCTGGACTTGCCTATAGGAGATTATCGTGATTAAGTTCGTTGATGTGGAAAGACCCACCCAATATTATTGACACCATCCCCTAGGCTGAGATGCTGAGATGCGAACTAAGTCCCTGCATCCCTCACTGTCTCACTCCTGACTGTGAATACGACATATGGGACTCCCTCAAGGCACTGCTTCTGTGCCTTTCCTCCCACAGTAGACTATAAGCTGGAACCGTGAGCCAAGTAAGTAATTTCTCCTTTAAGTTGTGCTTGCCATAAGATTTTATCACAATGGCAAAAGAACTAAGACGCTACATTGTGTATTCTCACCCATTGTCTATACCATACCACAGTATACACCAAAGGTACAGTATCTACCTGTGAGGCACATAGAACTTACTCAATACAACCTTCTTGAATGACTATAAATGAATGAATTACCAGCTTACCTTCTCTCCAATTTCTCAGGCAGATAATAAATGAAGATTAGCATAAATATAAGAGGGGGTCCTGGAACCTATGAGCTGAATTAGCCTGTTCACATATGGATTCTAACTCATAATCTGTGCATGCTACAAGACATGATCAGAACAGAGGATGTAGGTCATGTGTTTTCAATATCTGCTCCAGAAAAGGTCAAAGGAAGGAATTAGGCCCAGGGCCAGAAGGCTGGGCCTTGAACCTGGGGATTCTTTCCAGGCCTTGAAACCTAGTGGAATTTCCCCTGGTAGATACTTCAATTATTTAGAGTCAGCTACTCCCTTTTACTTTCTAGTTCCTCTTCTTTGCAATATAGATCTCTATTCCTGTTCCTATTGCCTATTCCCGTGGCACCACATGTTATTCAGACCTCATAGGTCCACAGAGAGAAACTAATATAGTCTGAGGCCAGATCACACTTAAGAGTTTTGCCTGTGTTTGATTTATATGGTTGACATAGGCAGATCTGGAGGTTTTGAGCTGACTGTAAGTAGGACTATTGGGCTTTAGGTTAATGCTACATTGGTATGAGTCTTTTGGAGACATTGGAATTAGGTCTGAGTATTTTGCCTGTAGGGTAAAAGTGACTCACTGGACACCAGTGTCGAGTATAGTAGACTCAACATGACCAATTAAAACATAAACTTCTAACTCATAGAAACTGCAAATATTGCCATATATGGCAAAAAAAAAAAAAAAACCCTGCAGTTGTGATTGAGAAGCAGTTCTTGAAAAAGGTAGGCTATCAACATATAGGCTATATACATATATATTCCATATATTTATTATGTAAATATACGTGCTTATTATATATCAACATAACAAATAATCATGAGTAGAAGGAGCATTTTTATGTTTGTTTATTTTATTTTATTAAAGATTTATTTATTATTATGTATACAGTGCTTTGCCTGCATACATACCTGCAGACCAGAAGAGGCCATCAGATCACATTATAGATGGTTGTGAGCCACCATGTGGTTGCTGGGAATTGAACTCAGGACCTCCAGAAGAGCAGTCAGTGCTCTTACCCTCTGAGCCATCTCTCCATCCCCATGTGTGTTTATTTTTAATTTATTCACTTTACATCCCAACTGTAACCTTCCCTCATCTCCTCCCGGTCCTACACTTCTTCCCTCTCCCCTTTCCTTCCCCTAGTCCACAGAAAGGGGAGAGTCCTCCTCCCCTACCATCTGACTCTAGCCTATCAAGTCTCATCAAGACTCCCGGCATCCTCTGTTTCTGTGGGCTGGCATGGCTGACCCCACCAGGGAAAAGTGATCAATGAATGGGCAACATGGTCCACATCAGAGGCAGCCCCTCCTCCCCATATTATAGGTCTCACATGGAGATTGTGCTGCCTATCAGCTATATCTGAACAGGGGGTCTAGGTCATCTCCATACATGGTCCTTGGTTGGTGCATCAGTCTCTGCACATACCCCTTGGCCCAGATTTGTTGGCTCTGTTGCTCTTCTTGTGGAGCTCCTGTCCCCTTCAGGTCTTTCTATCCCCCAACTCTTCCATATGTCTCCCTAGTATAGAAAAATTTATCACAAACAAAAACCAAAAAACAACTGGCCCTGGAGGAAGGGACATGTTTGGCAGAGTGATCATCGAACACCAGAGGCAGAAGGAACTGAGGTTCAGGCTCTCCTCTGAGTCCTCTGAAGGAAGCAGGACTCTGCTAATGTCTTTCTATTGGCCCAGGGATATTGATTTTACATTCCTGGGTCCCTGAGCTAGGTCAGAACACCTTTGCGTTACTTAAAGGCACCAAGTTTGTAATGATTTATTGCACTAGCCAATGGGAAATAACAATAGGCAATAGGAAAGACCACTTGTTTTTCCATAGAGTGTTTGCTGTCTATTGCAGGCAACCCTTCTTTGCTCATCACCATTACCAAATGAACTGTACCCAGTCCCATCTCTGCCTGTCAAATTCACTTCAATGTTGAATTAATTTCCTCTTTCTACCTGAATGTTGAAAGCAATGAGGTTATGTGGGAATAGTTCCTGGAACACATGTGTAACTATTACACAAAGAAAATTGCACTGACTTCCAGCTCAAGGTGGCTGATGGACTATGCACTCATTTCTTTAGCTAAGTTCCCAAATCCCTACCAAAACAGAAAGCACAAGGATGCTCTTTAAAAGGACCAATTCAGAGGCCTAAAAGACTATTCATTGAGACTTGGAGGTGATGCTGGCTCTTGATGGAGGACCTCAACTCTTCTACCTCTTCTTAACTTCTTTCTAGTATGGTGAGTAGGTTTCAGGGAGCATTGTTCCTGAGGAAAAACAAGAGAGAAAAGGGTTCAGTCATAGCACCTCTATTCATTACTTTTCTCCTTTTCTCATCACTGTGACAGACTATGTGACAGAAGCAATGGCGAGGAGGAGAGGTTTCCTAGGGCTGAGGTTCGAGGATACAGAATGCCAAAGTCAGGAAGAGAGAGCATCTGGCTCCTCTAATGCCTGGGGCTTTTGCAGAAACACTCACGTTGTGACTGCACATAAGAAAAGAGGACCGTGGGTTGGAAGGTAGAGAAGTGCTCCATTCTACTGACCTATGTATGTCCAGTGCCAAGAAGATCTACCACCTCTCAAAATAGGGTGACCAACTTGAGGGGGCGGGATGCTAACAGCTGAGCCCATGAAAGTCACTTCATATTTAAACTTCTGACTTTTGGAAGATGGTCTTAAATGTTACACAATGTCACTTTGGCCATACTGTGTTCTGTAAGGGTGTTATGAAAGTCCTGGCAAGCTTTGTGAGGGGAGAAAATAGATGCTGCATCTTGCCAAGGAGTGGGAAGATTCTAGAAGATCATATGGAAAATGTCTAGCACTGGAGTTTTCAGATGATTTCAACCTCAGCCCCCAATTGTCAGGAAAACTCCTGTAAATGGTCCGTTGAAGATGCTGAGTCTACAGAACATATTTACATCCTGTCATAACTAAGACATTGATGTGGGCTCATTTGTGCTGCCCTGAATTTCAGAACCCTCACCCTGGAATCTCAGAACCTATGCACATTTGGAGGTTAGGTGGCATCTTCATTTCTTTTTTTTTTTTCTTTTTTTTTTTTCTGAGAGTGCACTTTTTTTCTCCTTTATTAATTTATTCTTGTTACATCTCAATGGTTATCCCATCCCTTGTATCCTCCCATTCTTCCCTCCCTCCCATTTTCCCCTTATTCCCCTCCCCTAGGACTGTTCCTGAGGGGGATTACCTCCCCCTGTATATGTTCATAGGGTACCAAGTCTCTTCTTGGTAACCTGCTGTCCTTCCTCTGAGTGCCACCAGGTCATTTCTTTTTGTATTGCTAAGATAAAGTCCTCTGACAAAATCAACTTAAGGGAGAAAAGGTTTACTTCACATCATAATTCATGATCCAGTCTGTCAAGGCAGCAGAAGCCTGAAGCAGCTGCCCACATCATTTCTACAGTCTGAAAAGAGAAAGCAGTGAATCCTGTGCTAGTGTTCACTTCCTTTTCTTCATCATATGCAGTACGAGATCCTCTGTTAGAGTAATGGTCCCATCTACAAGTAAAATGAGTCTTCCCTTATTAATTAATATAATCCCCCACAGGCATTTCAGGATGCCCATCTTCTGGGTGATTCTAGGTTCTGTAAGATTAACAGTTAACACTAAGCCAGGTGTGGTGGTGCACACCTTTAATCCCAGCACTCGGGAGAGAGAGGCAGGCGGATCAATGTGAGTTCGAGGCCAGCCTGCTGTACAAAGCAAGTCCAGGACAGCCAAGGCTACACAGAGAAGCCCTATTTTGAAAAAAACAAAAAACAAAAGACAAAAACAAAACAAAACAAAAAACAATTAATACTAACCTCCCTAGGCAGCCTTCTGCAAGCCAATGAAAGAGCCCTGATCAGAAAACAAACTCTACTAGCACAGCTATGGACTTCCTGGCTTCAGAAACATGAGAAAATTAACTGCTATATTTTAAGACACACATTCTATGATTGTTGTGGAAGTTATACAAAACTAAAACTAGCCATACACTGGAGAGGAAAATCATCATTGTACAAAACAAAAATGCATGTGTTCTTTAAACTAGATGTTTTGCAGCATGGAACATCTGCACATGAGGCATGACAGTACAGAGGAAAGCAGCTAAGCTCTTAAAGACAGTCCTCTGCTGTGGAGTAAAAAGTTAACATTTAAAAGTATTTAGGTATGAAATCAGTGAGATCACTCAGCGAATAAAGGCATTTGCTATGCTGATGTGAGCCCCAAAAGCATGTTAAAAAGCCTGGTGTGGTAACATACATCTATAATCAACACACTCATACAGGCAGAGACAAAAGAATCTCTCGGAAGCTCTCAGGACAGCTAGCCTTGTATGTGCAGCACCATAAGAAAGTGTAGTCCCAGGCATGTGAAGGAAAGAACCAATGCCCGTAAGTGTTCCTCCGATCACCACATGTATGCCGTGATGTCCTAGTGCTGTGACAAGACATTTTAACCAAAAGCATCTTGGGAAGAAAAAGGTTTATTTGGCACACATTTCCAGATTACACTCCATCACTGAGGAACCAGAAGGCAGAAACTGATAAAGGGCTGCTGCTTATGCTAAAAGGATTGATGGCTTGCTCTCTGCGGTTTCCTGAACCTGCTCCCTTATACATGTGGGACCATCTGGCCAAGAATAATACCACCAACAGCAGTCAGGGCCCTTCTACATCAATCATTAATCTGGAAAATGCCTCCACAGACCAATCCACAGGCTAATCTGAAGAAGATATTTTCTCAATTGTGGTTCCCTCTTCCAAGACAGTGCAAGCTTTTGTCAAATTGAGAATCAACTAACCATCACACTGCATGTTCTATGTGTGTGTGTGTTTTATGTGTGTGTGTCTCTGTGTGTGGTATATGTATCTATCTGTGTGTGTGGTATATGTTTGTGTGTGTGTATGTGTGTGTGTTATATATGTGTGTCTGACTGTGTGGTGTCTGTCTGTGTGGTGTGTGCCTGTGTGGTGTATGTATGTGGTGTATGTGTGTTGTGTGTGTGGCATATGTGTTTTGTGTGTTTGTGGTATATGTGTATGTTTTGTGTGTGTGGTATATGTGTATACATTATATGTGTGTGGCAAATGTGTGTATGTGTGTAGTTTGTGTCTGTGTGTGTATGTGTGTGGTGTGAGTGTGATGTATATGTTTGTCTGTATATGTGTGTTGTGTGCCTATGTATATGTGTGGTGTGTGTGCCTATGTATATGTGTGTGTGCCTATGTATGTGTGTGTGTGTTATATGTTTCTCTCTGTGTGTCTATGTGTGTGTAGTGTGTGTGGTGTGTGTGTGTGTCTGTGTGTGGTGTATACATGTGTGGTATATGTATGCTGTGTGTGTGGTATATGTGTGTGTGGTATGTGTGTATGTGCGGTGTGTGTCTCTGTGTATGTATGTGTGGTATGTGTGTGGGAGTCTGTGGTGTGTGTGTGTGTGTGTGTGTGTGTGTGTGTGTGTGTGTGTGCAAATCCATAGCAGAAGTTCTGGAGATACCCCTGTCCTAGTTACTTTCCTGTTGCTGAAACAAAACTTCATGACCAAAGCAACTTACGAAAGAATGCATTTCACTGGGCATGTGGTTCAGAGACTTAAATTCATGTTGGCAGAGCAAAGGCATGGGGGCAGGAGCAGCTAGAAGCTCGCATCTTGATGCAGAGCATGGACTTAAAATGGTAAGAGTCTTGTGAAACCTCAAACCACACCCAGTGACATACAAGGCCACACCTCTCGATTTTCCCCAACAGTTCTACTGATTGAGGACCTAGTATTACAATACGTGCCTCTATGGAAGTCATTCTTATTGAAACCACCACAGCTTTCAAAAAGGTGGTTGTGGCCACTCTAGAGAATAGTTAGTTGCAGGCAGCCATGAGTATTTCAATCCCTTGCTTCAGTTTTATACATATCTAGTTTGTTGAAATGTTTGAGTGTGTGCTCCTGCACTAATGATGACTTGATAATGTGCACAGTCCTGTAGAAATAAAGCTGTGTCCTCAACTAAATGCCTCTATCTTAATTAACCTATTATAGTTCCAATTTCCAGTTTGTCTAGATGAAGATTGCTACATGGCCCTACAATGACCTAATCCCATCGTCTCTAACCCCCTCCACTATATGGGGAGCACAGCTTAGATTCTCAAAATTTTAGTTTGAGCCAAAGTGCTTGGACAGAAAGGAAAAAAAAGAAGTTAATTAGTTGACTTAGCAGGATACAGGCTGCTAGATTTGAAAGCAGTGTGAAAGCATCCATGCTTCTGGCTGGGAACACTGTATAAGGTTGCTATGGTGGCCACAACACTTGCTTCCATTCTGGATTCCTCCCAAGACAAAGATGGAGACAGACTGACTTGAAAAATGAACTGTTTGAATTAAGAAGAAATTGTTGAGTACCTACTATGTGTCAGAACCTATGCTAAAAAATGTGTAAACATAGACCATTTAAAGCTCTCAAAAAGACAAGACGGTTCCCCTACTTCTACAGAGGTAAGCTGAGGCTGAGAGCTTTCATTTTCACTGGAATGCCTCTGAAATCCTGCCTGAAGCACTGCATTCTCTTAGGGAAAACAAAGTGTACACTTCCCCTACCCCATCCTCCCTGACACTAACTAATGTCCTTCACTTCCTGCCTTTTGTCCTTCTCTGGACATATCCCCTAGTCCAGCTGATAAAGCAACCGTGGAGAGGGTTGGAGGCCTTTGTACATTTTCTCCTGTGTAGATTTCCCTGATTTGTCTCTTCCTCTCTCCCCAGCTCAGGAGCCAATTCTGTCTGCCCTAGGGACAGAGGGGACTCCAGGGAACAGAAAGTGGAGTTTTCACCTATCAAAGAATAAAGCCACTGGAGGAAATGCCAAACACATAGTGGCTTGCTTCAGAAAAGAAAGAAAGAAAGAAAGAAAGAAAGAAAGAAAGAAAGAAAGAAAGAAAGAAAGAAAGAAAGAAAGAAAGGAGCTAAGAGTAGAACCAAGGATGAGGAAGTCTAGTTATCTTTTTTATTTTTTCTGGTTACTTGATGCTAGGATCCTGGACCTAAGTCACTGTACAGACTCTCCCTAACTGGCTAGCTATTATTTAGGTAATGGAAGAATGCCCCCAGGAGAGTATTTTTTGCAAACAGAGCCCATGCCCTCAGCTCTTCTACCTAACTCTCATCCTCTGGCAGTGGCAGGGATGCCTCTGTCCTGCTCCTCCCAGGGCTATTACCACAGAACAAGACAGATGACCTCTATGTCCAAGAACCCAGAACCATTCAGCCGGCTTGACCCCCAGAAACCATGATGAAGACTCTACCCCGGCTCTGTCCCTTGCTCATCCCACCTCATGCCCACTGACCACCCTGATGCTTCTTCATGTCCCTGCTTAGGGTAGTGGCTATTCCTCCCTCTTCCAGGGTCCTAGGAGTCAAGACTTACTTCACGACACCCAGATGTGTGTTCGCATTCCATGCTATACATGAGTAAAACAAATCAAGGGACTATTTAAAAGTAGAAACTCAGGGACTAAGAAGCAAAGAATTTGTCACACAAGCAAGAAGATCCTACTTTGGGTCCTCAGTACCCATGTGAAAACATGAGCATGGTAGCATGCCCTTTAATCACAACACAGAGGATCTATGAGGAGCACTAATCAACCAGGTAGTCAATGGAGAAGCTTCAGGTTCAGTGAGAGCCTACCTCAAAAGACAAGTGGACAAGTGATTGCAAAAGACACTGGCATCAACTTCTAGCCTTCACACACATATGCATACCCACTTGCACACACAGGTATACACCACACATACCACCACAGAGACTGACAGACAGAGAGAGAGGGAGGGGAGAGGGGGGAGGAGAGAGAGAGAGAGAGAGAGAGAGAGAGAGAGAGAGAGAGAGAGAGAGAGAGGGAAGGAGGGAGGGAGAGAGGGAGGAGGGGAGCAGGAGAGAGAGAGAATATCATGGCAGAAAATATTCAGAAGCTTAAGACACACAAGAAGCTTATTTGTTCCAGTTGCCACCGCTGGATAATCAGAGTTCTGAGACTGACCAACTTAGCCTTCAAGGAGAGCATTTATTCTTGGAAAGCTGGTATAGGGCATTCCAGTGATCTGGAAAGCCCTGAGCCCCATCCCAAGAGCACAGCCAATATCAGCCTCTGGGCTCCTTGCAAGCCTGGAGTCTTAACTAAGATTTGACTTTCATTCTCTATGTAAATAGGGAGGACAGAATTAACTGAGGGAGACACAAAGATGCATACAGAAGCATGCACATGCTCTCTCTCTCTCTCTCTCTCTCTCTCTCTCTCTCTCGCACACACACACACACACACACACACACACACACACACACACACACACACACGGGCAGGGGGGCAGGGAGGAGACGGGTTGATTTATTGATTCTGGTTTCTCCACATTAAAAGGCAATCCTTCAGACTCCAGATAATCTTCCTGGATGGTGCCATCCAATGGTCCCCAGACACCGATCAGATCCTTTCATTACCAGGAGGGCAAGCCCACACCCTCAATAACACAGGAAACACTTGAGTACTCCACAGAGAACAAAAACCTGTCCTAAAGATCCTTATAGCTCATGGGCAGGCATGCAGCAGAAGCACAAGGCCCAGGAAGAGGACTTCAGGTACTTTCCTTAGAGCAGTGATTTTCAACACAGAGAACCATGCATATCCCTGGGAGCTGTCACTCCAGAGGCCTTCTCTATGAGCTCAAAGCAAACAAAAAAGGGAGACAGAGGGTTGAACATTTAATGCAATATTTTAACACATCAAATTTTGTTGCATGTAAATATTAAGGCAAATTTAGATGTAAAAAACATATGAAATTGGGCACCACAAAATCATGTTTAAATAATTCATGGGCTGAAGAGAAAATAAAATTGAATATTTATAAGTGAATAGATTTGCAATTAAAATTATGAGAAGTTAGGGCAGTACATAGACTATGAGGGCAAATGTACTAACTAGAAAACAAGGAAAAGTTAAAACAAATGAGCTGCCAATAAAGAGGAATAAATAAAAACACAGGAAAAGACCAGGTAAATCTGACTCCAGTAGGGTTGCATAAAATGTATAAATTGCTATACATTGAAGTTATGTTTAATATTAGGTCTTTTCCATTCAAGGCTGTTTCAATGCCTTAGTAGTTTTCTAAGCGATGTATAGGTTATGTATATTTTGTTAGTGTTTTCATTGTGTGTTTTTAATTTATTTTGTAGCAATGGAATTGAATTGTTATTAATTTCTAAGCAATAGCTACATTATTCTGGACCTCATTAAGACTTTTTTTTTTTTGGTCTTGAGTCCAGCCACATAGCAAAGTTATTTATTCCAATATTATTCTCTAAATAATTAAGTGATCAGTAAGTTTTCCTTTTTAGTATTTAATGCATCTTACTCTTTGATTTACTTATTTCATTGAGTGAATGTGTTGTCTATATTAGATTCATTTTATGATGGAAGCATATTATTTCCTTATGTTTTTTGTAGTATGGGTGTGCATCTGTGTGTGATTAGGAATGTCTATGAAATCTATTAAGATGATCTCATGGCTGCTTGTTATGTATTGAATAGTGAATTTGGTTAGATGTTTCCCTGATAGGAAACTATCATTTCCTATGTCAAGTTTAGACAAGGAAAAACCTGAGATATTTTACATTTGTTATGCTTACTTCCCTTTAGTTCACATGGTTCACAATTTAGTTCACGCTGAAAATTTCAATCTTAACAAAGTGCAATTTTTCTAGGTTTTGTTTGTATGTTTTGGATATAGGCCATAATTTGCAAAGACCAAATTTGTGTGTGTGTGTGTGTGGTGTGTTTGTACACTACTTGGGACATCATTAAATCAGCTCTGGGCTAGAGTACTCATCCTCTGTGTGTTCCTGACCAGTTCATATAAAATAAGAACTGTCAAAAAAAAAAAAGAACCGTGTCATTTTAAAAGGGAAAGAGTGTAAATGCCTTTCCCATTTCTCCCACCTTAATAGATAAAATATGCTACTTTTTATTGAGTTAATTTTTCTAAATTCTCCATAGTTTTTAGTGTTTCTTGTATCATTCCTTTGTGAGTTTGAATCATTTTTTATTATCATGTTGGATTTTCTGTGGGTTTTTTTTTTTACCTTTTTATTTGGGGGATTAATTTGTCATTGTTTTTTCACTCCCCCAAACCATCACTTTATTTCATTATTCAGTCTTTTGATCCATTTTAAGAGAATCAAAAGGATATATATTTACTAACATTACATTTAAAAATCAATCTTTTTTTTTTTTTTTTTTTTTTTTTTTTTTTTTTTTGGTTTTTGCGAGACAGGGTTTCTCTGTGTAGCCTTGGCTGTCCTGGACTCTCTTTGTAGACCAGGCCAGCCTCGAACTCACAGCGATCCACCTCCCTCTGCCTCCCGAGTGCTGGGATTAAAGGCATGCGCCACCAAGCCCGGCTAATCAATCATTTTTGGATAAGTCATTTTGGAAATAGTTCTTGATTTTGTTACATCATTGTCTGAAATTTTTATCTATATTATGTGTTCTTCTTTTACATATTTTGAGGTTCAATTTCCTACATATATTTTTAGGCTCACATAGGAGGTAATATTTGTTCATGACCTCTTCATACACACCCACCTCATCACTTTCTTCTCATTCATTTCACCCCAACCAAGATTTTCTTAAATATTGATGTTTCAGAAAGAAAATGTGTTCTTCCTTTTTATTGTTACAGATTTTCACAGAATCTATATGGATGTGAAGGACGGAAGTGTGTATATGTGTGTCACTGTATGTATATGTGTGCACATGCATCGTGTTTTGTAACAAAGCATTTGATTGCCTCTTGTAATTCCAACATTGGTTCAAGTCGTGACACATCCCACATGGATGTTTGCTAGGACAACCCTCGCAGGAAATGAACAACCCTGTTGGAAGCCAGAAGTAACTGGCCATTGGCTGGGGCTGCTGCACGCCCCCACAGGCCATTCCGTGGCCACATGGATCAATATCGCAGCACTTGTGTGACCCATCTGTGGCCCCCTGCTGTGGGAAGGGTCTCAAGTCCTTCCTGTTTGTCTGCCTAACTTGCTGATTGTAGTTAAGAGAAACAAATGCTAAAACGTCCTAAGGGATGTGGAATTCATCTTTCTCTTATCATCTCTCACTTTTTTCTCTCTACATATTTTGCAGCCAGATTGGTAGAAGTCTAAAAACAAATTATGATATTTTTGGATTCTATATCTTTTTTAAAGTTATACTTTTCACTGATATTTTATTTCTGTGGTTCTCACTTCAGATTCGCTCTGATGTAAAGTAACTTTTCTATTTTGGCTTCTGTGATACAATAACTTACCCGGTACAGATGAGTCTTCAAATTAAATATAGCCCTTTATGCTCTGCTCTGTTTGGGTAAGTAGCACAGAGTGGTTGCTCCGTATGAGGATCTCGTTCCCTTATATTCACTGTAGCTATGGTTTAGATGGGTTAGACTCACCTTTACAGTCAGATTTTCTGCTTAATAACTTGTCTCTGTCCTTATTTTTTATTTCTCTCCCTCCCTCCCCCCCCCTCTCTTTGAGACAAGGTTTCTCTGTGTAACCTTGGATGTCCTGGACTTGCTGTGTAGACCAGGCTGGTCTCGAACTCACATCAATCGGCCTCCCTCTGCCTCCCGAGTGCTGGGACTCCTTTTCTTGTTGTTGTTGTTGATCTTAAATGAGTTTTACTCACTAATCTTTCCTCTGCTTTTGTGTTTGTATATCCTACTTCAAATTTTCCCAGTGACAACTCTGAAGTCATTGTCCCTTGCATCAATTCCCTGAAACCCATCAGCCTTTATTTTTATAAGATTTAAAATATTAGTTGCCCTGCCAGATACAGATGTGCAGATGGTCCAGATGTGAAATTACCACTACTGGGTAGGCTGAACCTAGAAGATAACAAGAACATGAGGTAGGATGAGCAAGGGGCAGAGCAGGGACAGAGTCTTTATTACGGTTTCTGGCTGTCTAGCTGGCTTCTTTGGCTAGAGGCTGAGACAGAGTCACTGTGGTGGTTTGAGTAAGAATAGGCCCCATAAGGCTGGAGAGATGGCTCAGTGGTTAAGAACACTGGCTGCTCTTCCAGAGGACCTGGTTTCAATTCCCAGCACCCCATGGCAGCTCACAACTGTCTGTAACTCCAATTCCAAAGGATCTGACACCTTCACACAGACATACATGCAGGGAAAACACCAATACACAAATTATTTGTGTGTGTGTGTGTGTGAGAGAGAGAGAGAGAGAGAGAGAGAGAGAGAGAGAGAGAGAGAGAAGAAGAAGAAGAAGAAGAAGAAGAAGAAGAAGGAGGAGGAGGAGGAGGAGGAGGAGGAGGAGAAGGAGGAGGAACAGTACTTGAAGCCTCGCCTTTTCTGAAGAGAAACGGAGGAGTGATTGGAGGGAGGGAAAGAGGGAAGGACTGGCAGGAAAGGAAGGGGAGAAACTGTCCTCAGAATGTAAAAAGACTATGTCCCATCGGACACACATATTTGAATGCTTAGTGATCAGGAAATAATACTGCTTGAGAAAGATAAGAGATGTGGCTTTGTTGGAGTAGGTGTGGCCTTGTTGGAGGAAGCGTGGCACTGACAATTGCCTTTGAGATTCCAAAAGCCCAAGCCAGGCTTACTGTATCTCTCTCTCTCTCTTCCTGCTGCAGTCCAATCTGGATGCAGACCTCTCAGCTACTGCCTGCATGCCACCATGTTTCTCGCCATGCTGATAACGGGCTGTAAACTGTGAACAAGCCCCAATTAAATGCTTTCCTTCTTAACAGTTGCTGCAGTCATGATGTCTCTTCATAGAACAGTGACTAAGACACTCCTAGCTGTTGGATCATGATGACTATGACTGCTCTTAAGATGGGGGCGGCAGTGTCCCTGCAAAGTGTTGTCAGAGTCTCAGGAGCTGGAACACAGTGTAGGTAACTTTCAGAAAACAAACACACACACAAACAAAACACACTTCAGACCAATGCACCACAAGGGCCTGTAGTCTGCTGACACCTTGAATGAATTTGGAAATGGATTCTTCTCAGAGTCTCTAGATGAAAGACCAGCCAGCTCCTGCCTTGCTTTTGACCTTTCTTCTTAAGACTGAGAGAAAGAATCCAGACAAACATGCCCAGACTAATGAACTGGGCAATAATGAATGGGTTTTGTGGAAGGCCTGGTGTGTAGTGATTTGTCACGCTGCAATAGAAAGCCACAGAAGGCAGGCATTTATCGGTGAGAAAAAAATGACTGGGTTAGGTGGTCAGTGGGTCCCTACTAGATGGGATGATGGAGGGGTGGTGAGCCACATAATCTCCTTCCTGTAGATGCACCTTTGTGCACACACACACACACACACACACACACACACACACACACACACACACACACACACCTTATTTTAAATGTTAGAGCTGTAAGGAACATGAATTCTACATGTAGTAGATTGTTTTAATTTTTTTTTTAAGCAATAAAAGCAGCATTATTGACCAGACCTCAGAAGGGCATGGATGCTGATGTATGTCTCTAGTCTCTCACAGATTAAAGGGAGATGGTCAAAGTCAATTTCTCCGACATTGGAAATGAGTATTAACATGTTGGGTTAGGGATTTGGAAATCCACACATGTCTGCACTCTCTCATGTGCTTAGCCTAGGTAGAACATTCCCTGCATATTCATAATGATATAGGCGGGGCAGACCTCAAACAGGGTTAGCCTTGTTATTTTTAGGGACTCTGGAGATGACTGTAAAATATGTGAAGAAAGTGGTCAAGGCAAGCCAAGGAGCTGATGACACAGAGCAGACAGCCTTCCCTCCTTCAAGGGGAAGGGTGGAGGTGGGTGATGATGGGGGAAATATGGAAGTCCTCAGGGAGATGAATAATGCTGCGTCCAGATTATAGCAGACAAGTAGGAAAACAGAAACGGTTCTGACTGAAAGAGGAAGAACACCTTGAGGAGCCACTCTGAGCTGTAGAAAACACACTGTCGTTTTCACTATTCCTAGCATGGATCTTGCTACTGTTGATCTGTGATAACACTTTCCACACTATTAATTACACACCACTTGGTGCCATATTGTGCTCACACCAGTAAATGCTGTTCTTTAGTGCTGTACTGCCAAAGCCTACTTTCTCATGCATTGTATCAGAAAAGTCTGTCTGATTTTTTTCTTCCCTACTGATTCTATGAAGAACAAATTTCATCAATTTTTACCCATTCCCTCTCCCTCAGCTCATTTCAAGATGCTTTGTGTCACTCACACACCTATGGCATCCCCTTTGGCCCCTTCTTTCCTCTCTTTCCCTTCTCTCTCTGTCCTTTCAAAGACACTAATTATTAACGCACTGTTAACCTATCTCTGTAAAGTGCTCTTCCCACCTAAGCCCACCAGTATCACCTTCCCAGTGCCAGCTGAGTCCTGAACCCTTTAGGGAGACTTCAGATTTGGCCATTAGCTTGCCCTAGCATCATAGCTTTTCCTCTTGTCCTTACAGTGTGACCCATACATTCTGAATCTCTTCACTTCCTTGCCTGCTTACTTTTGGTAGCACTCTTACCCATGTAGTCCAGTGAGGCACAGTCAGTAGCTTCCTTACCTGGTCCAGGAGTCTGATGAGACAACAACAGCAAAGTGCCAGGCTCTGGAAAGTGGATAAAATTATGTATTGAATTAACCTGCTTGTTGTTTACAAGTTATTATAATTTTAATATCCTCAACGGACTGTAGTATGTGGGTGTGGTGTGAGAGCCAGAGTGACCTAGTGAGCAAGTGAGGGAGGAGAGGGAGGAAAGGAGAAAGACAGAGAGAGAGAGAGAGAGAGAGAGAGAGAGAGAGAGAGAGAGAGAGAGAGAGAGAGAATAATTGGGTACAATTATGAACCAAGGTAATAGTTCCAGGATCTTCAGAGAAATTTTCAGCACCAGTTCTTCTTTCTCGTTTGCTTATGGAAAAATTTGCATACCTGCATTCACGGATTTCCTCCAACCTTCGGAGGAAACACTTGCTACCCATACAGTCTCCTAGCATCAGGAAGAAGGAGACTATGACAAAGAGGGAGGAGAACATGAGCCCCACCCAGGTTAATGTTCCCAGGGCGATCCCTGTTCTGGGCAGCTGATGGCTTCAGATCCAGTAACCTTTTATGGTAGAAATAAGTCAAACCCCAGAAAGATTTGGCAGAGGGTAGGACAGTGGCTCCACAGGGGAAGATAAAAGGCCATGGGTCAACTGCCTGCAAGAGTTAATCCTGCAAGGAGGGGTGACAGTCTACTGGAGTCCAAACCTGGACAGCCCATCAGTGGCAGCCACACTGTGGATGCCACTGGAGCTTCTGGAAGCCATGTAGGCAGCAGCCATGGATCTGAGAGCAAAGAGCACAGCCTAGTACAATTATGAGGCCAAGAATAACACTCACCAGTGGCCTCTGCCTTTCCAGGGACTGAAGACTATAATGATGTCTACACCTATATACACAAGCTGAGGATGCAGCAGAGGTGAGCGGTTCCACAGTGAAGTAGCTTTTACCCATTGGAAAACTAAAAATTGCCTCATACGTTCTTTATAAAGACTAAACTACATTTTAGACCAGGTCAGCAAGTAGGTTTGGGTGTTATTTCATATGGTGTGTCTAAATGGGAATTTTTAATGTGTCTAAGTGTGATTTATATGTCTATGCGTGCTTGAGCTCTATTGGTGGTTGAAGAGGAGGTGGAGGAGAAGGTGGAGAAGGAGATGATGGTGGAGGAGCATGTGGAGGAGATGGTGGTGGTGGTAAAGGTTGTCATGGAGGTAATGGTGGAGATGGCTGTGGAAGTGGTGTCCTTATGGTAGTCGTGCTGGTGGTGATGCGGTATAGTGTTACCATATTCTGTCTAATTAGCATATGTACATTTGGAAACAAAATCGCCAAATTATAACATTAATCGCCACTTTCTCTGTAAATTTGAAGAGTTAATTATGTGACCTCTTCTCTTCATCACCTTCTTAGGTATTTCAGGAGGAAAAGGAGATAGGGATACACTCCCAAGAAATAGTGTAACCTGACATTTATCTGACTTCACTGTCCCACCACTCCTGCAAACATTATCTCTTGTGTATTCCTTTCATCTACGCAGTCCTTCCAAGCTTAGTTTCCCCTAACTTCCTCTGTGCGCACATGTGAGGAGGCTTTACAATTAGAAAGCTGCCCCTTCTTGTGAGGCATTAGCTTCCCCTCTCTGGCTTGTCTTAAAGTCTTTCTGAAGCCACCTTTTATTTCATTGTTTATGTTCTCTGGCACCTCAGGCTGAGCCTCAGTGGACACAAAGAGTGAAAATTGATAGGGAAGATGAAGAGCAACAGGAGAAGCAGCCTGGCAGAAACGTGGGATCAGATAAGGACGGGAACAGAAACGGCAGAAAGGATTCTCTTTAAGGAACACAAAAATGGCTTTTGTGTGGAGCAGCCCCGACTGGGAGTCAGGAAGTAGCCTGGCCAGCCTGTCTTCAGGAATCTCAGACCATACTATCAGGTGCCCTCCAGCCTTGTTTTCTCCTCAGCTTCCTTTCTATCCAGGCGTTAGACTGATGGGTGGCACAAGCTGGGGTCTCAGCAACAGGTGCCTATGAGAGAGGGGAGACATATGGCCGTCAAACAAGTTTCACCATTAACTCAAGCCACTTCCGCTGATTGTTCGGCTGTGAGCCTGATACTGCCTAAGAGTCAAGTTTCAGCAGAGGCCCCTGCATCAGTGTCATGTGTATAATGAAACAGGGGGAGCATTTACTTGCACTGGAGATAATCAGCTGTAGATGCCACTGTAGGTACCAACAAGTCTCTAATTTGCAGTGAGTTTCCATCAAGCTTCACATAACTCCTCAGTAAGATGATGTACCCAGGCCAATGTGAGCTGGCAAGGCTCAAATTCTACTCCCAACCCATCTTTGCTCCCTATCTATATACTGAATACTTTTCCACTATGTCTGTTTTATTTTGTCATGAGGATTACGAGGCAATTCTTGAGAGTTTTAGGAATATTAACGTGGTTACTTTAACAGCTATTTTAAAAACCATAAAAACTTAAGTCATTTTTCTTGTAAAGTAACGACAAGAGAAACACCCATGCGCATGCGTCACACACTCATGTCTCCTTCATTATTCTCCTTCCTTGAGTCTTCTGGGAACAGTTGGTTGGCCTCAAAGTCAAGGTGCACATTTTAGGCCTGTGGGTCTGTGCGGCACAATAAAATTGGCTGCATCTAGTTATGCAGCTTTGCTTTGCAGTACCATCCTGGTTTCTGGGGGCCGGAGTGCTAGCCCTGAGTATGTGGTCTGGCTCTGCCAGGGTCAGGTGACTTCTCTATGCTAAACTTTCACTTGCATGGAAGCTCACCGTGGAACTAGAGGTTTGTAGGACACACCCCCCCCCCCAAAGCCTTCTATACCTGGGAAAATAAATGCCTTGAACAGTTTTTACAACTTCTTCTGCAAAGAAGTACGCCACGGGTTCTAGACAAGAAGTTCTATCTTACCATCCAGTGGATTTGGCAAAGACAACACTGTTCATCGTCCCCATGACCCATTCTTCCACTGAGCCCTCTTCCCAGAACAGCCTGTAATCCTTCCCCTTCCCTTCTTTTTATGAGTTCTCAGAGCATTGCTTATGCTCTTCTGTCACACTCTCACTCTCCCCTCCCTTCCTCTGCCCTTCATCCTTAACCAGGCAGGCAGTTGCAGCCTCCTTACACATAGCGTCGACCTCCTGAACCCTCAAGTCGCTGCCAATGGTGCATTTGCAGACTGGCATTTGTAGACTTGCATTCACACAACCCCATGCCTTCCTCGGCCAGTTCTCCTAAAGCTGCCTACCCTCCCTAGAATCCAGAAAACCTCCAGGTGAAAGGGCCTGGCCTAGTATAGAAATTAAGCCAACAGCAGCCTTGGAACGTGGCCACACAGCCTTGTTCCGATGCATGGAGGAGCAGCAGGCTCTCTACCACATCAACTATGACTTGCCAATTTGTGTTGCTCTAAAAGAAAAATTCCTCATCAAGGACAATTTTTTAAAAAGCTTTGTAGAGTTTCTGGAATGCAACTGGCCATGGCACCTGCATGACCTGAGGCCAGAAACCTACGATGAACTACATAAAGCCATACGAGGAGTCAGAGAAAGCTTAGGGTTAGAGCAGCCAGTCTCTCCTAGGGCCCTGAGCATACTGTGACACACAGCACCTCTTTGGTAGAGTTGATCTCCCTGTAATGTTTATCTTGACCTTATTGCAGTCTTCTGTGGCTACAGGGAATTTTGAGCAACTATTGTCCCTGGGTTTCTAGAGCCTTCCTTTTCTCAGTTTCAGTGCCTTGTAGTAGTGACATCTCTTAAAAGGTTTGTATATACCCATGTCCCTCTGGATTTCACGTTCTGCTTTCTTTTCTTTCTTTCTTTCTTTCTTTCTTTCTTTCTTTTTTTTAATAACTAGCTTTTCTTTCCAGTTGGATCTTCCAGTACCACCACCTGAAAGCCCCAGCTGAGAGTCCACGATTACCACTCTGCTTTTTTTTTAATGAAGCAGTAAACGAAAGTCAGCTGTTTTCTTTTAACTGCTGTTGCAGTTGTCTCGGTCGTGTTGCTTGAAGGAAGCTGTTTTGTAGTTTTGTTTTATTGCTTTACAATTTGTAAAAGGAGAGACTCAATTGTATAGCCTCTATGTAAGACACCTCATCTTATTTTTCCCCCTACCTTCCTAGCCATATCTAACTTCTTATGAAGAAACTAAAGCCCGCAGGGAAATTAGGTGATTCCCAGGGCCCTTAACTGAGAATACTACAGCTAGGACTAAGCCCTAGTCCTTTGACCCCCTTCCCATATGTTTTTTTCCCTAACACTTCCTATTAGCCTATTTTTTAAATAAAAATCCTCCATACTCCAGTCACTCATGTAAATTATTCACTTGTTCAGGTGTCTGTATACCCCCACCTCCAGCCCGAGTAACATGACCACCCTCCTCTGCCTTTGATAACATCAATAAATGCATACATTATCTCTAATTAAGCCTTTGTGGGTTTTTCTCATTTGTCAGAGCCATGCACAGTGATCACATGATTTCTTTTGGGGAGGGAGTCGTGAGTTTTAACAGCAGCCTTCACTGGGTCATTTTCAGCTCCTGGGAACAAAGTTACAGTTCTCACATCCCCACACTTACCATTGCAACTTCAAAGAAACTCTGCAGATGAAGGGCGGTGCTACTTATTACATTGCAGCTCAGGCTTTCTCCCGTCCTTTTGCAGCAGCACGCTCAAAATTTCAATTCCCCAAATAGAAAAAAAAATGAACTGAATAGGCATTAACAAACTAATCTCTCCACTTCTTTGAAAATTGCAAACTAGCTGGATTTTTCTCTCATGGCTGGCTATAATAGCCATGAAGAAACCAATCAGAATTCGTTCTCTTCAGCCTCGGAAATGCATCATTTGGAGAAACTTCCCTTATTGGAAAATAAAATGAAGAGAAAAACCATATTAGAGACTAATGAACTCACACAGTGTTACTTTCATTACATAGTAACCTCTGGGAGTGGATAATTTTCTTTAAGCAAATCTTTAAAATGTGTACTAAGGGACATGCATTTCTGAAAGCCTCAAGTTATCAAACCCTAGTGACTAGGTTTTTTTTTCTTATAAATTTTAAAACATAAAGTCAGTCTAGATTTTCATACTGTCGATCACCTTCAATTTCAATCACATATCCTAGTTAAAACCATTAAGTCCATGGACTGACCAAGATTAAGAAGAAAGAGGCCATCGTTTCTAAAGGCATGTACATTCAGGATAACAGCTATGACCATTGCACCCATTGGGGCATCACAGATAATTTTACACAGTTGATACACACGCAGTCCAGATTGCAAATCCAACTGCGCACCACCCATAGTAGGCAAGAACTAAACTGGTCCCAGAAAGACAGGCACAGCCTCTGGTGACTTCAGCAGTCCAAAGAGTTGTCACAGAAAGACTGTGTGTGTGTGTGTGTGTGTGTGTGTGTGTGTGTGTGTGTGTGTGTCTGTGTGTCTGTGTGTCTGTGTAACCAGGCAAGGCTGAGCACTACAAAATATGTAACATAATTTAAGAATGAAAATAAGATAACTTCAATCCTTTCTTTTTTTATTTTAATGAACTTACAAAGTGTCTGAGCAGCCCACAAGAGACTCTACCTACGTGTTGCTTACCACATGCATGTGTCCTTGGGTCCTCACAAGTAAGGAAAATTAAGCTGATACAGAAGACAATCTCCCCAACCAAAGCTCCAGAGGAATGGTGGAGTTTAAAAGGAAAAACAAATTTTGAGACCAAAAGAAGGATGTGAAGAGTCAATCTCAGAAAAAGGAAGTGACAATTATAACTAAAAGTATTATCAAGAAATTGGAAGATGAGACAAGACTTAACAGCTGGGACTAAAGATTACTGCCGCAGAGCAGGGAAAGTTTACCCAGCAACTCCTCTTGGGTGGGCAACTGGAACTGATCTTCCTAAACTGCTTCTGCACTCAGAAACAACAAAACCCAAGAGAACCGAAATAAAATTCCCATCTTTTAGGTGGTTAGTGGTGGTGGCAGGGGAGATACACACAGCAGTAAAATATCAGAACACAGGACAAACGTACAAATTCAAGCCACTCAAATAGTTCCATATGCTAACGAAATAGATTAACGTAAATATGTGCACAATGTGTTTAAACTTTAGCAATCCTAGCAGAGATACACAAAGCTGAAATGTAAAGTAAGTCACAAGGGCTTCTCAAGGAAAACTATTCTGGCTGACAAGGTGCTCAACAGCAGAGTTATAAACCATGCAAGGAAATGAATGAGCAGGAAGAAATGCTACCAAGACGAATAGCAAACACCCCTAAATCATAGCACAATCTTAAGCCTATAGAGCAAATATTTAGAATGTTTTCAAAACTAGAAGATATGGCGTCTGAGTTAGAGTTTCTATTGCTGTGAAGAGACAACATGACCACAGCAACTCTTATAAAAGAAAACAGTGAGTTGGGGTTAGCTTAGAGTTCAGAAGTTTAGTCCTTTATCATGGTGAGAGGCCTGGTGGCATACAGGTAGACATGGTGCCGAGGAAGAGGCTGGTAGTTCTACATCTGCAGGCAACAGGAAGAAAGTGTGAAGCTGGGCCTGGCTTAGCATCTGTAACTTCAAAGTCTACCCCCAGTGATGCATTTCCTCTAAAAAAGGCCACACCTCCTAATGGTGCCACTTCCTATGGGCCTATGGGGGCCATTTTTATTCATACCACCACAGATGGAATTCTAGTGTAAGAAGTTTAATTATGAACAAAGGAAAATGACTTCTAGAAATACCAAAAGAAAAATCATAACTCTTCAAATACGGGGACTATCCGTTCCTTTGTCTTACATAAGAGCTATTTATTTTTAAAACACCTTAGTATTAGTATATAAAGTAAAATATGATATTTAATTAATAAAAACAAAATTTTAACATTGTAAATATTATGTTCAGAGAATTTCAGTTTCCAGTATAAAATCTTTAGCAGCACCCATCCTGTCAACAACAGCAAAACAAAGAGTTGAACAAACCGGAAATCAACAACACTTCATAGATGCATCAAGAGAATGGGGCGTATATACCATCAACTCTGAAGTTGCAGGTGTCTTACCAAAAGCAGAGACAATGGGTGAAAAAGATGAACTTAGTCCATTTTAGGCAAACCAAGGAATGGCATTGGGATAAAAGACTTTTCCTACAGAAAAGATAATTGGGATTTCCCTTTCCTTCAAAATGTTCTTCAAAATTTATCTCATATACATCTAAGCGAAGCATAAACTATAACACTAATAAATGAAATAACTAAAAAAATTGCCAAATTAATACTAGGAAATACTTTCCTGTTTATGGAATTTAGAATTAAAAAATAAATATAAGAAAATAACTTGACATCAACAAAAGAAAAGAAACCCTTATATAAGACAGTAGATGCCACGAGCTAGTTAAAAGGCAAATTGCTGGCTGTGTGCAGCAACATGTACAGGAAGTGAATTGTTATTCTGAATTTAGCTTCCTACATTTTACAAATAATGGGCAATCTATTTAATTTTAAATTATAGATTGCAAGTCAAGTAACAGATGTAATTTTATAAGATAGGTTATTTTTACAGAAAAGAAATCCTGAAATAATCAACACAACTAGGAAAAGATCGTCAATACCTACTAAGCCTTAAGTACACCTGCTGCCATAGCTCATATGTTGGGAACTTAACCCACAATGCACCAGATGGAAAGAGGGGTCTGAATGAGAGGTCAGAAGGTCATGAGGGCCCTGCATTCATAAGTGGGTTAATGCCATGGATGCCCCTGTAAGAGAATTATTTCAGAATTGGCCCTTTCTCTCTTGACCTTTTGCTCTCCACCATGAGATACTACAGGAGGAAGGCCCATGCCAGATGCCAGCATTATGCCCTCAGACTTTCCAGTCTCCGGAATTGTGGACCACATAAAGTTCTCTTCTTCATAAGTTACCCAGTCTGTAATATTCTTCTAAAGCAAGTGAAAGAAGACCAAGATAGCATCACTCAAATCCAAGAAAATGCCAGTGAGAATACAATCACAATTTACAAATACATCAGAAAATTTGAAAATAGAAATTTAGGAAATATGTGGATATACTAGCTCACTGCCACGTTAGTAGTGTAAGATTAAAATAATAAGATCATTTGGGAGATATGAATATTTGATAAAACATAGCATGTACAAAACCAAAGAATTTCATAGTTAGCATAATGGTTAGCTCTCAAAACACGTGCTACTGTGTGGGGCTGGGGGTTGGGGGACTGCTCAGTTGTTAAGAGCACTGGTTGCTCATCTAGAAGATCTGAATTCAATTTACAGTGTCCACATGGTGACTTACACCGCCTGTAACTCCGGTCCCAGGGGATTTGATATCCCTTCTGGCCTCCTTAGGCACTACACACACGTCATGCACAAACACATATTCAGACAAAACACTCATGCATATAAAAATAAATAAAGTCTCAAAAATAAAGAGTGCAGGCATGCTAGTATAGATAGAGGGTTGGAGGAGAGGAGTCTGGTGAGGAAGAGCAACAGCAATCAAATTCCATTTTAAAATATCATAATGAAACCAAATAATTTGCATGTTAATTTAATTTTTTTTAAATTATAGGATGAAAATTCCAACCAGTAAGTAAAGAAACATTAAAAACAAGAATTTAGAGCATTTATGTAAACATTTGAACCGTGCGCTGGGCTACTATATGGTAAGCATCCATGTTTATTTGGGAATATTTGAAAATGCAAATGGAAAGATTGCCAGCAGCTTCATGATAGCAAATGTCTCTCAGTGGTGAGAACTGAGAAAAGGCTGGGGTGGGGATGGGGCAGTCAGTTGCTTAGTACAGCTGACTGTGATAACAGCTCCAAGAGCAACAGGGTTGGGAGGTACACTGTTGGAAAGTAAATGTTCCAACCTAGAGGTGAGTTACAACTGCCCACAGAGCATTGATCAGAGCGTGTCACATGACCCTGCAAAAGAGGCAGGGAACTAAAGTACTCCTGTGGCCACATGGAAGGAACTGAAGATTAAGCACCAGAAGTTTGTAGTCCCCATGCAGGAGCATCAGGGTTGCCAGTTGATCATTAATATTCCTTCATTTAATGAGAGACTGAAGCATAAGCTATGCAATGCTAATCTTCCTGGTGATGGGCACACGGGTGTCTGTTAGATTCATCTTTGTCTAAATATTCCTTGGAAAGGGGAAAGCACCTCTCACTCATTATTCTTTAGCATGAGTTAGACTATCAATCTATCAGATCAAGTCAAAGAGAGAAAATGGGATGTATGCTCAAATCAAACCATGGTAACTGAAAAAGCATTGTGTCTTTTTCAAAAAAATATTACAATAAGCCTATCAAAATATGCCAGAAGTGTTCTCGGTGGTGGCCACTATCTAAATCTGCTTCCCTTTTCCATCACTTCACATAAAAAATATTCCTGAAATCCCCTGTAAACAGACATACAGTGAATTTGATGCTTCTCCTTACTTCTTCATTTCATTCATCCTGTCAGTCTGGCTTAACTTACATGTAGAAAACCGTAAAGCTTGTTCCAAACATCAGTGACACTTTCTGGCAAGAAAAAAAAAAAAGAGCCAAAGACAATCTAACCACCTGTGGAAAATTTACATCAAATGATTATGCATACTACTTTAACAATAAACAAAGAGAAAATATTCCATGCTTCTGTAGCTTCCGGAAATGATTTTTTCATAAAGCCTGTCACAGTTTTCATGTCTGTCACTTCATTTGGTTCTTTGAGTATTCCTGTAAGGAAAGTGGGGAACATGGTGAACAAATGAGAATTTCAGAATTGGCGAGGCTTTCTGACATGCCCCCAAATCATACAGGGTCAAAGCTGAGCTGTTCCATGTCTAGATTATAAGACCTGGTCCTCTTCCTGCTCTGTCACCCTGCCTGTTTGGAACTGGTGAGATTGTTCATCATGCATATTTATCCCATTTTGGGGATGTGACTCAATTTATGCCCATGTCATAGTTTATGAGTTCTTTAGGGAATCGTGGAGGAAATTTGATAGTTTGCCAATAGAAAACTGGCATGCTAGATATGCTACAAGCTGTAAGCTTTCTCATTAAAACTGGAGAAGATATTCCTTCCGCATTGGGAGAGTGAAAGCACCACAGTTTGTGACCCAGCTCTGTAGCTCACTTGTCTCAAGGCCTTGAAACTACATTCCCTCTCCGGATCTCAGTTTCTCCAATGTGTTAAATGAAGAGACTGATGAGGCTACCTCTAATTTTGTTTCTACTCTCAAAGATGGTGAAATATTGAAATACATATAATTAAAGGTAGTATCCTCTTTCTGTCTTGGGCCTCCCCTCCCCCTGCACTCACTAAATAAATGCACTGAAACCTGGGTATGAAAGAAATGCAAATCAGAAATCTGCATTTATGTATAAAAATATGAAAACCGCCAGATTTTCTAAAATCTTTCCATCTCTTCTCATATTAACAGATGGGACACAGTGTGATGGAGTTGATCAGATGAAGCAGCTGCCATCTTCACAGCCACACCACATGAGTGACACTAATGAGACAGGTGAGACATCCAAGAGCCCAAGACGTGCCTCAAGAAACCACTGCTGCTCTGCCAGGGTCATAGTGGGTCTGTTTGTGGGTTTGTCATCAGCTCTAAAAATAGACTGTGTGGGTAATATTTCCTCTAATGATGATGATTATTATTTATAGTCTTCCCCAGCCTAGCAGGCAAGTGTCCCAGAAGAACAAAAGGATGCTTGATATAATTGAAACAAAGAAAATGTAGAGGTGTTGGCATATGAGAAAAGGGAATGTTTCAACATCATGAGTAGAGTCGTCGCTGTTGGATTTGATGAGTTGTCACTAATGGGGAGTTTGTTTCAGGATCACACAACATTTGTGGGTGTACTGTTTGATGCACATACCCAAATGCACCCTAACATTTCTCTTCTTGTTAAAATAAAGTTCTGTGTTGCTCTTCTAGGTATGCATATGTTTTATATCCCTGTAAATAATGTGAAAAGGAAAGTCTCCTAATCTATGGGTCTTGAACATAGAGAAACATCAATTAATTTTGTGAGTGTTTATTACATATGAATTATTTTTCTGACATTGGGAATGTAGATGTGAGGTGTGTGTGTATGTGTGTGTGTAATTTTTGGAGGAGGGCTTTGTTTTGTTTTGTTTTGTTTTTGAGACAGGGTTTCTCTGTGTAGCTTTGGCTGTCCTGGACTGACTTTCTAGACCAGGTTGGCCTTGAACTCATAGAGACTCACCTGCTTCTGCCTCAACAAGTGTGTGGCGTGTAATTTCTAAATTAAAACTTTGTAATGTGTGCTTTGGATTGGAGTTCAGGACAGACTTTGTTACATTTCATATGAAAAGGGGGATGTTTCACAAAGGGTGGGGTGCAAGGTACAAAGTCAGAGAGGTGTGATATAATAGTTTGCTTTTAAAATTATGAAGACAACTAGAAATGATCATACTGAGTGAGTTAATCCAGAAGCAGAAAGATTCACATGGTATATACTCACTTAGAATTGGGCACTAGCCAAAAAGTCATGTCCCAGGAAAGTCTTCACTTACCAAGAGATTGGGATAGGTGTGAAGACATCCTACTGGGATTCTAGGTAAGAGAAATATAGGAGATGGGGAAATAGAAGGACCCAGAGGGTCCTAGAAACCTACAAGAAGAGCACCATGATAGGTGGATCGGGGCCCAGGAGGGTCTGTTCAAACTATTGCACTAACCAAGGACAATACAAGTTGTAAACATCGAACACCTACTCTGATCTATCCACTGGACAGGACATTCTCCACAGTTATGTGGAGAGCAGGGACTGACTCAGATATGAACTCTGGTGACCTCCCTTGGTGAGGAGGCCTGATGGCACTCAAAGAAAGAATAAGCAGGATACCAAGATGAGACTTGATAGACTATGATCATAAAGTGGGGGAGGAGGTCCCCCTCGGTCTTAGACCTAGGTGAGGGGAAAAGGATGAAAGAGGGACGGAGGGATGAGTGGGAGGATACAAGTGATGGGATAACAATTTAGTTGTAATCTGAATAAATTAATTAAATAATAAAAAATTATAAAGACACAGGAAGAACGATCAAGTATGGACAACAAATGAGTTCTGTCCAAATGGAATAGGGAGCCATTGCAAGGTTTCCATGAGGGAACTTCTGCTGCCATGTTTTCTTAAAGATGGCTGCTGGAGCTTCAGGGAGACAGTGAATTGAATGAAGAAAGAATATCATCAAACAACTATTCAGAAGCCATGAAAACTCAAATGAGAGTTGATAAATGGGTTGAGTAGGTAACGGGAGGATAAAATAGAAGGTAGCAGCTGTGGAGACGGCTCAGTGCGTAAGGTGAGGGCTGAGAGTTGGAATCCCCAGAACAAGGTGGCTAGCCTGATCTGTGATGTCTGGGTTCGTGTGAGAGACTCTGACTCAAAATAAGTGGAAAGTGGTAAATGTAGAAAACGTACACCACAAAACACCCTCATCCCACAGAAGATAAATGTAAGTTGCTTCTATATTGAGTTCCCAGTAACAGTCGATAATCTGGTTGGGCGGTGGTGGTGCATGCCTTTAATCCTAGCACTTGAGAGGCAGAGGCAGGTGTATTGTTGTGAGTTCGAGGCCACCCTGGTCTACACAGCAAGTCCAGGACAGCCAAGGTTACATAGAGAAACTCTGTCTTGAAAAAAAATGTCAATCATCTAAGGCATTACTCATATGGTTAAAAGTTAAGAGCGACAAACAAAAGAAATTGAAAAATGCTCAAATGAGCCAGGCATGGTGGCCCATGCCTTTAATTCCAGCACTCAGGAGGCAGAGGCAGGCAGATCACTGTGAGTTCAAGGCCAGCCTGGTCTACAAAGGGAGTCCAGAACAGAGAGCAAAGGCTACACAGAGAGACTGTGTCTTGAAAAAGCTGAAAAAAGAAAAAAAGAAAGAAAAACGTTCAAACGGCCATTTGCATAGTGATTGTCACATGCGGTCATATACATACAGCATGACACCTTCTCATGTTGGCAGTATGGACTGGCAAGAAGCTCCAGTCAGCTTTGTTGGCTGTGATAAAAGTCCTGATGCTGTCTTTAGACCCAGATTGTGTTTTCCAGATGCCTGAGTTGACAAAATCTCTGGTAAGTAGAGAAAACACCTTGACCTATGTCTGAACTAAGTCTATTTGTTCATTAATGTTTCATGGGAAGAAAAACAGATCTTTGCAAGGAGAAGAGGAGGAGGAGGAGGAGGAAGAGGAGAAGGAGGAGGAGGAGGAGGAAGAAGAAGAAGAGGAAGAAGAAGAAGAAGAAGAAGAAGAAGAAGAAGAAGAAGAAGAAGAAGAAGAAGAGGTGGATGTCCAATAGATTCGAGTCCTGGCTCTCAACTGTGAGTCATGACACCTTTGTTTGACTTTCATGGCTATGATTCAGTTTGATGACTTGAAAAAGTTACACCAAGCCTTCATTTTCTGAACTATAAAATGGGTACAGTCATAAGTGACCCCTACTTAGCTGTTTGTGATGCCACACAGATGACTGGGGTATGCCTTTAAAATACTCTAAGCCTTTGCTCAAAGCTTGCTTAATGTGTCATTACTCCGTTGGTAGTTATTTGGAGATCATGTAAGCTTCAAGGGTGGTAAGCTTGGGTCTCCTAAAGAGGTTGACTCATTTGTCAAAGGCACCAAAGATGATATAATCAGCAAGGATTGAGGTCAACTGACCTATTAAAAGCACCAGAGGATTTGTATTTAGAAGAGAGAAACCATAGGTGCAAAAAAAAAAAAAAAAAAAAAAGAATAGAAATAAATTTATGGTTGAAAATAAAATACAATAAGTACAATCACATTTCAAACGTAGTAACTTGAGTGGCACTGGGCACTCGTTGGTTTTATGAACATTTCTTCTTTTGTTCAGATTTCTATTCATCACACAGTAGGCTCACGTTTAACCACACATTAAATGTCAGTTGCTTACACAACTCTTTCTGGCCAGTGCTGTGATTAATACTTTCTCAGGTTTTACATGGACATGAAGAGAGAGAAACATACTCATGATGCACTGCTGTTGGAAAAGGAAGACAGCTTAGATCTGCACACAGCTCAGTCTGTCAAGCTCCTACAGTCTTCCTGACTTCCTGGCTTACAGGTGTTCACTTCCCTTTTCTATTAATACTCTGCCAGCCTTGTCCCTTTCAATTTCTGGGCCATATAATTTTCTCTATCACTGGCCATTGTTTTACTCTGTTTATACAAAACCTATTCTATTGACCATTTTCTCTTCTGGATGCATGACTGGCTGTGTGCCAGATAAGAGGCGGATTCCAGAATGTTCCTTATGTTCAGTGTTCAGGGCTCTAGTCAAATGACTGATAAGAACCAGACTGAATAACTGAGTGTGGTTGCACACACCTTTAATCCCAGCACTCAGAGGCAGAGGCAGGGGGAATCTCTGTGAGTTCAAGGCCAGCCTGGTCTACAAAGTGAGTCTAGGAGAGCCAAGGCTGCACAGTGAAGCTCTGTCTCCTAAAATAAAACAAAAACAAACAAACAAACTGAGTCTTTGACATCCCTCTGAAACAATCAGACATATTTTTCCAAATTTAGAGGTATATATTTTTGGCAAAAAAAAAAAAAAAAAAATATATATATATATATATATATATATATATATATATATATATAGAGAGAGAGAGAGAGAGAGAGAGAGAGAGAGACTGTTTGAATGGTCTAATTATTTAACTGTCATTCACTGAATGCTAACTCTTTATGTATTGAATATTCTTTGGGGTGCTTAGAAATTATAAATATTGACAAAGCATTAAAAAAAAACCATGGCCTTCCAAAGGTCATAGTCTAGTTGAAAGGCATGTGTAGGTTGCTTCTTATTTGTTTCCTTGTTGAAACTTATTTTTAAAACCAGGCAGTAGTGGTGCACAACTTTAATTCCAGCACTTGGAAGGCAGAGGCAGGTGGATCTTTGAGTTTGAGGCCAGCCTGGTCTACAGAGTGAACTCCAGGACAGCAAGGACTACACAGAGAAAACCCGACTTGAAAAATCAAAACAAGACAGGCAGTAGTGCTGCACACCTTTAATCCTAGCACTTGGGAGGCAGATGCAGGCAGATCACTGTGAGTTTGAGGCCAGCCTGGTCTACAAAGTGAGTCCAGGACAGCCAAGGCTACACAGAGAAGCTCTTTCTCGAAAAACAAAGAAACAAACAAACAAAAAGAAAAGAAAAAGAGAAAGAGAAAAAAAGAAAAGAGAAAAGAAAAAAAGAAAGAAAAAGAAAACAAAAATTAACCTACTTATTTTCAGTAGCTGGAGAGATGGCTCAACAATTAAGAGCACTTGTTATTTTCCAGAGGACCTGAGTTTTATTCCAGCATTTATGTCAGGGAGCTTATAATTGTCTATAATACCACCTCCAGCGTGTTCATTGCTCTCTTCCGATCCTTGTGGGCACTGCACTCATATGGTACACATATATGCACGCTCTCTCCTTCTCTTTCCCTCCCTCTCTCTGTCTCATACATAAAATAAATACATATATATTAAAAAGTTTTTATCCCCCAAATTAAACTAATACTTACAATGTTTTGAAGGGTTTTTTTTTTTGTTTGTTTGGTTTGGATTTTTACTGTTTGCCTCAACCAAAAAATCCTTAAGTCATCCTAATGCAAATGTTCCCAGTGATACTGATTGAGATGCTGGGCATTGCCTTTCCAGCCTTCATACTCTCTTTATTTTGTGGGTTACCCTGTAGTGCACGCTTCTCATTTCTATGCTTTTTGTTGACAATTTCACTGTCTTATGTGGCCATGAAGAACTATACAAAGGTACACAACACAAGAGGGTCATGATACTTGAGAACGAGAAAATATGAGCATCAAGTACAAGCAGGGACGGGACTATTGGCATTGGATTCAATGCCAGGGAATCAACAACATGTGTTAAGTGTGGTGTCTCTAAATAGAAAACACGGCGGTTTGCTGGTGTGTTAATGAAACTTCAGCGAGATGCTTATAACCACCCAATCCTGCATCTCCCCAAGTTGCTATGGTCCAGTGTTTGTGCAACAAGCTCCAGGGTGGTGACTTGATAAAACATAGTTATTGTGACTAAGGTGAACTGACTGTTTAATCAACTGATTCCCCAAACACAGTTAAGTGAGAGTATGATTGCAATGTTATAGAAAAAGTCATTACAGAGGGATTGCTTTTGAGTCTACTCTTTTAAAATATGAACACAAGTTCAGTGGAGAATCCTGGATGGCAGATCACTCAAGGACTGGAGAACTGTGTGTAAAGAAAGGGGCACGTGAAAGACCTGACAAGTGAGCACCCAGAAGGGCAATGAAGTCACAGAGAACTTTAGTTACAAACTGAGCCACAGGCAGGAGCTTTCAGTCAGTACAAAGTTTCTCTGCATAGTTTAAACTATGGTTTTCATATCAAGGAAATATGCAGCATGTCAGCTGTGAAAATTGGCTCAATATTCATAATCAAATCTATTATGCTCCTGCTGAAGTCTGGCCCATGTTTCCGTAGAAACCTCTAGTTACACAAAGGGCCCCTGGGCAGCTATTGGCAAGAAAACTCAGTCCCCCTGGAGGCCACTATAGTGATGCCAGAGGGGAAAGTACGACATAGCTCCTGGTGAGACCAGCGAGCTGGGACAGCGAAGTATTGTTAGCTTGTAGCATGTAAGACACAGAGCACTACATGGAATAAGAATGCAAAATCCCCCAGTCTCCCCACCACGCCCCTACCTATGAAAGATCCTGCCTACCAGTATGTCTGAACCTAGCACTCACTTGACATCTAGTACAACTCAGGGTGCACATGAGGGTGACATTCTGAAAAAGCTTTTCTTTCATACTTCCAACGCAGTTGATATATGCCCTCGCATCTGCCTCCTAAGGAGGGCTACCTGATTCCCATTGTGTAGAGATAGCTCCAAAGGACAGAGCAGTCTTTTGTCAGTCTACCCAGCTTGCCCTGGGACCCTTAAGGAATCATCTGTTTGTTTGTTTGTTTGTTTGTTTGTTTTTTTCCACTTGAGGCTTAGAGGGGGAACTGCCCACAGGCTACCCTTCTGGGCCTCCACTCCTTGCTTAGGCTTGCACTGTCTGCTGGACTGCGGCATCTACCTACCTTGCTCCTCCACGTGACCTGCTCTTGCCCTATTGGCTGCCAATTGAAGGCTAGGCTATCTCTCAGAGTTTAACCCCTCAAAGCTTCTGCTTCCATGGTAAATTCCTTCTACTCCAAGTCTGCACGGGCAACACCTTTATTGCAACCTCTTTCCTGTTCCCCGATGTCACAGCCTGGGCTGGCAGCTCTTCTGTGTTCTCAAAGCCCCAAGACAAGTCCTCATTCATTATTTAATATATAGTTCCTGGCGTTTGGTTAATGTGCTCTATCAACACAACAACAGCAAAACGAAAACCCACCACCTGAGTAGGGTGTCCTTGGATTTAATTGAATTAGGATGGTAGAGTTCATGTAGACAAACATATGCAGTGGATGAATACCAACTGGAACAAACTCTGAACTCCCCTGCCCCTAATTGACAGTTTAATTTCACTGTAATCTTTATTATGACAACTTCTGACCTTGTCATTAGCATTACTGATAAAGTTGAAAGACTATTCCATCTGATTATTGTGTCTTAAGAAACACTTAATTATTGAATTCCACACTGATAATTAGAAAACCCTATTATTTCATAATGGGCTCGGCCATACTGCCCAGGTATCCTTCAATTACTGAAATAGAAGCTGCCGCCAAGTGTGCTACAGTGAAATCTCACACATCAAGGACTCTCTTCTCACCAACATGAACTGTTTTACTAGAGACGGGAGAGTGTAAAATAAAGTCTGCTTGACTTCCAAAATGATAGTGTGCAAGGCATGAGCGGTATCTGGGGCTGATTCATTCCTGACCTTCCCAATGCCTGGCCAAAGTTGAAGGAAGATGGACTAAGTAAAGGAGAAAAGAAGCTAGGATGGAGGTGTGTGTGTGTGTGTGTGTGTGTGTGTGTGTGTGTGTGTGTGTATCTGTGAGTCTCTGTGTGTGTGTGTATCTGTGAGTGTGTGTGTGTATCTGTGAGTCTGTGTGTGTGTGTGTGTATCTGTGAGTTTGTGTGTGTGTGTGTGTGTGTGTGTGTGTGTGTCTGTTTGTGTGCATTTGGGGGAGAAACAAGTCAAGGCTAAAGTCATGGCAGCAAAAAACAATTCTAGTAGAACCATAACAGCATAAAGTAAATTGTCTTCAGAAGGACTGACAATACAGGCTAGTGCAGGATGAGGACCTCGAGAGACTTTTGCAATCCAAGGACCATTTCCAAGCAGACTATATTATTCTAACTAGACTGTGCCCGCCCAGACCTTGTCTGAATTTCTGCCAAAATGGAACCAAACACTCCACTAAGCAGTTCCTGAGGGCCTGTCAGAAACGCAGACTGTCACAGCCTCAGGAGGCATAGGCAGAGCAAATTCTTCTTGGGGATTCATACTAGCCTCAGGAAAGGGACAGTCCCTGACAATGCTCACCCTGGAGCTGCTAGCACTGTGGGGGCCCCAGGCTTTTCCTCTTTCTGTTCGCAACCTAACTCAGTATCCAAAGAAGTCATGGCAGGCAGCACAGGGCCTGACACAATGGGAAGGTTTAATAGGAAAATTTTATAATGATCTTCAGGGGTTGACTGACGGGAAAAGAGCAGTCGGGGTCTGAAAGGCACCCCCCCCCACACACACACACACAAACAAGGCCTCTGACTCACAACCTGTTTGACACAACTCTGTCTTCTGGGCTTCCGGAATCTCCCTCTAATGCACAAAGCCTCCACGACAGATGTTCTCAAACAATGATCCGTGACAATGATAGTTTAAGCTACTTCGGAGAATTTTAGACTTACTGTTTAGAAGAATGTTGCATTTCCTGGGCTACGCATTTGGGAAGACGTTTTTTAGGGAATCCCATCCAATAACTGTGGCTCTTAAGGCTGGGTGTGTGTTACTAGGATAGACAAGGAAAATGTGAGAACAAGCTGGGTTCACAATCGGAAGTAACTTGAGAGCGGGGCGGGGGGGGGGGCGCTAAGGTTTTAGTGTGATCTGGCTTGGGCACTAGTGTCAGTGTGGGTGTATGTCAGTGGCCTGTGGGAATTGTGTCTTTTGGGGGTTTGTTTGTTTGTTTGTTTGTTTGAAGGGGAAAGGTGGGTATGGAGGAATGCAGGCCTCCTGGTGAATAGCAAGGCAAGTAGCCCAGGCCAACCGAGGGCAGTTATTACCATGAACTGGGAGGTACAGTGCTAACTCCTGGGTGCAGCTCCTGGTGCCTAGCCTGGCTAGAAGAAGGGAACCTGGCTCTCTGGGTGACAGCAGGGTGGGATTCCCAAGCCAGGGCGGGGCGTGCCTTGGGGCGGGGCGGGGGCGGGGCGGGGCGGGGCTGGAAGCCGACTCTCGGGTTGCGGTTGCCGCTGGAGAGGCGACTAGAGCGGCGGAGCAGGCGGCGGAGCAAGAGCTAAGCAAGAGCTAGGCGGCGGCAGCGGCGGCGGCGGCGGCGGCAGCGACTCCGGTGAGCATGGTGCGGTCGCAGCTGGGGCGCGGCAGGGAGCACGGGCGGGGACCCGCCGGAAAAGACTATGCTGAGGCGTGGGGGCCTCCCAAGAGCGGGACATGGTGGAGCGGGGCGACCGTGGCCCTCCTCGCCAGGCTCGCGACGCTCTGCAGCCCTGGGCGAGGGAGGGAGGCGGGCAGCTAGCTCTTCGAACCGGTCTGGAATCGTTCTTCTCGGTTTCTGAGCCGGAGGTCTGTGCGTCCATTGCTCCTTTCTTCCGGGACTGTCTCCCGATTTTATTCCTTTTTCAGACGACTCCCTTCACCCTTTAACCACTCCCACTCCTACTCCCTCGCCACCCCCCCAACCTTCATCTCCAAAGCTATTCTTCAGAGACCCCCCAATCTTCCTCCTCCGGGTTCCCCGCGAAGGCTCCCGCCTCCACTTCCCATCTTTCTGCAGCCTCAAGGCGTGGATGAAGCCCACCCTGTCCCCTTCACACCTGGACCCTTCTGCTGCCACCTGCCATAGAGGTGCATAGCCAGCAGGCAAACTCTGCTGTGCTTAGGACCTCGCCTCCGCTGCATCCACTCCCCCTCACGCCAGAACTCCCAACTAGAGTCCAGGAGGAGGAGACTTCCAAGCTGGAGCTTCGGGAACAATTTGACCCACTTCCCAAGGCATTGGTCTCAGGCCAGCCATGCTTTTTGGTAGACACACCTGTCTTGTTTGCCAGTCCCTAGACTGACAAGAACACCTTCTTGTCAAAATGTGCCAGTCTGTCCCCATTCCTTCCCCATGCTGTTAAACTTCCTGGCCTCTGTCCCCAGAGACAAAGTCTAGGGCCTTTGCCATTTAAATCTGCTAAAGCTCTCGCCCCGCTCCCAACCTCCATCCCTGTGAAGATTCCCAGAATTCTATCAGCCATCATTGGAGAGGAAGGGTCCAGTACGAATAAGGCCACCGTTCTGGGTTCTGGCTATGGTTTCTTCTCCTTTGTGGGTGATTCCCTGCCTGTTCCATAGAGAACCCCAGGAACTGTCACCGGGCTCCCCTGAAGCTTAGTGGTTTCCCTATTAGAAACTTTCCCTACTCTCACCAGTCACCATGTCCTCTTCCTTGAGATTGGCCTAGGCCATCTGCACAGGGTTGAGTCCCCAGGGCATGGAAAAGCTAGGCTAGGACCTGTGAGAGGCAGCAAGAAGAGGGTAGCTCTGGCCAGGCTTCGGTTTGGGAAGACCAGTCTGTTAGGGTTGTTCTAGTCGGACTGGATTTCACATTGCTGGTAGAGGAGTTTGAGGGCTTCATGTGAAGAGAGGAGGCAGTCCAGGGGCTGTTTTTCCTGCCTGTTTCTGACTGTCTTGTGTTGCTATGGTGACAGTTTTGCCTCTTCCTCCCCCTGACTCTTCTGGGAGCTGGTTTTTATTGGTCTGTTGTCCTGTCTTTTATGGCTCTAATTTCTTCTTTCTACTTGCTCTGAAATAAACAGTCATAAACATGGGCACCCGGCCCAGGTTGGGGGCTGGCAGAATTCACCCCCTGCAGGCCCCAGACTCCTGTGAGGAGAGAAGACTGAATGAGGAGGAGTGAGATGGACCTACAATGTTCCTTCTTGCTCTTGGCTTGGGGAAGAGGATAGTAGCATCCCAGGCCCTGGTATACAGTTGGTAGCACACTTTTGGGGGTGCCAAACACTTGCAGTAGCTCACTGGGGTGCTTTTATGTTCAGGATAATGCTCTGGGGGAGGGACAGCACCCACACCCCACTTTGCAGATGAGGTAACTAAGCTCAGAGCAAGTGAGTTGTTTCCTATGAGCTCCTGCTGATGTGAGCACACACTCACTCAGCCCGCAGATTTGATAAATGGAGGGAAATTATGGAGCTGATCCACCGAGTTTTCTGCCTTCCATCCTGCTGTGCTCCCTGGTCTGCCTCCTAGAGGACTTCTGTGCATCAGGAAGTTGATTAGAAAAGGTTCCAGTCCCCTAACCCTGGGGAGGCAAGCTGCCTTCCATGCCCTTTGGGCATTCTGAACCCCAAGTGCTGGGGACCCAAGTTGAGAGCAGAGTGAAGCCACTTGTGACTTCCTGTTTTTACTCAGCACTGAGAGAAATTCAGTTTGCTTTTGCTTATGCTCTCAGGGTCTAGATGCGACCGGATGAGTCAGGGACACAGAGCCAGCCCTGAGTGAGGAGTTCCCAGAGAGCTAACCCGGGGCTGTAGTATTTATCACCCACTGTCCCTTGTCAGTGACACTCTGCAGCAAAGCTGCTCCTCCCTTCCCGGTTATTTTTCTCTTCCTTGCATTCTGTCTGACTGCCCTTTGTATGGCAATGCTCTGGGCTTGTTGTATTAGGGCAGCATGAAAAGACGAGGACATCAACAGACTCTCTGTCAGCTGTTGACCCAGAGGAAGTCAGTTCACTCACATGGATCTCATTCTGTCTTTAAAATAGACTTGGCAGCATCTTTATCTTTCCTGTTGGGTGTTGCTTCTTCTTTTAGGATAGGGGGGATTAGCCTACCAGGTGTCTTTTGAATGGTTGAAAGGGTGAAAGACCTTTGATGCCCCAGGTTATATTGGGAGATCTTAAGTTTAAGAAATGCCTGAGCCACTACTGGCTGGTTGAAAATTTTAGGATTTTAACTCATAATCTCTCAAAGCTAATGGCATTTTCTCCTGTTATTTTGTGGACTGTTCATGGAATGCATACCTTTATTATTACACCTTATATCTATCTATGTACCACACACAGTGCATGGATCATGGAGATGTGACTCTCATTGCTAAACAATGTGGTCTGGTGGAAAAAGTCGCTCTAGAAATATTTTGTTTGTTTGTTTGTTTGTTTGTTTGTTTTTGTTTTGTTGTCATGCAGTCAGAGGAGTGTTTTGACAAAGGGCTAGGTGACACGTGGTCCAGAGATGGCTCTTGGTCAGATCATCCCTCAGGCTTGAGTTGTGGCTTTGTGGCTGAAGGACAGCCGTCCCACTATTGTCATCTTGGAAGGCCATCATTATTAAAGAGAACCCCTCCTTCAGTTCTGGTGAGGGCATGGCAAGGAGTCAGTCCTGCCTGTCTCTGTGAGTTTTGACTCATTCATAGAACCCTCTGGCTCCTACTTCATCTTGGTTTAAAATCCTGTGTGATGTGCCACAAGAATTCCAAGACTGGCACTTATGGTGACTGGAAAGAGAGGATGTTGGAATCAGACAGGAATTTAAGCTCTGTTTCTGGTGCATCCTGGCTGTGTGGTCCTGCAAGTCTACCTGACCTCACTGAGCCTCCATTCTAGTGGCAATAAAATTTCAGTACTTACACTTGCCTTCCTCTGGATTAAATGGTCTTATACAGTTATAGGGCCTGGCATGGTGCCAGCCTCACAATAGACTTGCTGTTATTTAGTTGCATTGATTAGAAAAGAATTCGCTCTTTACTGGGCCTTGGGGTCCTCTTAGAATCCCAGGAGAGGGCTTTCTCGATGGATTCTGGCCCGTGGAGATCCATTCATTATCTACGAAGGTTAAAAATTCCCCACAGGCAGAGTCCGCTATTTAATCTTCTGGTTATCTCTCACCAGATAAGCCATGTTCTCTACCACCAGTACAAATGCCAGTCTCTTACACCTTTTCAAATGGAAACACACTTCCAGAGTTGCAGGAATGCATTCTATCTCTGAGAATCCTTGAAAATAAATGTTTGCTTAAAAAAAAAAATCCTGGACCTACCCCCTTATTTGTTTTTACACCAAGAATACACATGTACACACATTTGCTTGTCTCTATTCTGCATGTAAAGAAATGAGGGGAGGAGGTAAAATCACTTCCACTACTAAGTGGCAGGCCCAGAATTTAAAACTAGGTCCTGCTTACTCTTTGTGCCATGGCATACAATCTTGTCATTTCCTTGGCTGGTATGTCAGTGACCTAAAATAAGTGTGTTTGGAGAATTTGAGTGGATTTTAGTAAGGGTGTAACTGGTCAGTGCTGTGGTAACTCAGACTCATAGTAAATATTTAGAGAGTTTATTAGGGCTTTGCTCTCAGTGCAGCATTAACAAGGCTTTCTGCAGCAGGCTACAGATTTCTTTCTGCAGGAGATGAACAGAGGAGGACGGTGCATGTCTTAGTTAGGAAAAAATGGCTGGTGAAATTCCAAGTGGTTTTGTTAGCACAAGAATTGGGTTGTTGGTTTGTCATTAAAAGAACCTGAATCTTTGGGCAGCCCAGGATTTTATCATTGAGCATATGAACGGAAAACATCACAAGTGTTTCCCTGAGTCGTAGATACTGAGACAGGACATACAAAAGAGTTCGAATTGTTGGTGGCAGGCATGAGGGCAGGAAGCTTTTCAGAGACAGAGCTGATGTGGGTCTGCCCTGCCAGTGCAGCTCATGTCCAGGAAGATGAGCATGAGACCTGGTTTGAGCTGTTCCCTAGCCTTCCCTAGGTAAGGTGGAAGCCCAGCATTTCCTCAGGAGCCCTGCTGCCCCAAGTGTTGAAGACAGGGACCAAGCTTCCCAGCAGTCTGCTCATCAGGCCCAGCTGAGCACCGCAGACAGATGCGGATCTAGTTGCAATTATCTCAGGGCCTGAGTCTGGTGTCTGCTTATTTAATGACTTCACTTTCTAATAAAAATTCTGCATGGCATAGATAATTAGATTTTTAAAATGAAACTGGGAAATAGAGAGTGCCCCCAAAGAGTTTAATTGCACTTTTATGATAGATCAACCATAGAAGTGGGATCATTCATTCATAGAACAAATGCATAGCATGCGGCCTTGTGCCCTTTGCCTGCACTGCGTTAAGAGTGTAAGGATCAGTGTGGCATCATCCCTGCCCTCAGGTAGCCCTCACTCCAAATGGGGAGCAACTGAGGAAGCACCTCCCTAAGCATGGCCAGAGTCATGAAACAGCTAGCTAGAGGAGCAGGAAAAACGATGCAACTAAACCCCTTCTCCTCTTGTATTTACGTGTCATCTGAGGGCACCCCAGTTCCCACTAGAATGCTGGGACATAAAAGCGTGTGCCCAGGATTAACAGCTGTGCACAACTCTCAACACCCAGCCTGACTTCTGGGAATAAGGGAGGAGCAAGCTGGTGGGCCCCAGTTTCTCTGTTTATAAAACAGGAAGATTTTGATGACTTGAAAGGACTTTTCCACATCTAGTCTGATGATCTTCAAAACCCTTTGGGTTATTTTACCCAGTCACCTGTGGAAAAGGGAGTCCTGGCAGCTTTAGTGAGCCAGCTTGTTGAGAGACAGCTGGGGCTAGGCAGAGTTGAAAGTACTGCTGGGAACTCCTTTTAGAGACCAGGGAAACGCTGCTCCCTCCCAGGAAGGGAGCCATTTTCTGACTGAGCGCCACCAGCCTCTCTACCCCCCTGCCAAATGATTGAAAGTCAAAGCTAATGAGAGCAGAAAGCCAGGGAAGGTGGAACAGAGCTAATACCTTATTCTATAACTTCCATTAAGGTAAGCAGAGACGGGGGCTGGACTCACAGGTGCTTGCCACCTACAACCATCTTCTACTTTGAATTAATGTCCTTAAAACCTTTTTTTTCTTTCCTTCCTTCCTTCCTGCCCCCCCCCCCATTTTTTGGAGGGGGCAGGGGTGCTTGTCTCACCTTTTAAACTAAATTAAAATGCCCATGAGGCACATTGAACAATATATTTATCCCAAGGCCTTCTTCTCAGAGCCATTGGCAACTAGGTCTTAGTCCACGCAGGAGCAGCAAAGCAGCTCAATCCAAGTCAGCTGAAGTGGAGAGACAGCATGCTGTGCACAGGGGCATGAATGGAGAGAGAGTCCGAAAACAACACAAATCTTACGTCCACACCATCTCCTCACTCACGTGTAACTTCAGCTTTGACAAGTTGTCATTTTTTAAATTTTATCTTGTTTTATGTTTGAGTCTTCTACTGCCTTTGGTGCTATGTGGACAGCAGCATTTATGGAACTAGAGAAGGTCTTGTCAGTAAAGACAGTAGCAAGCATTTGATAACTATCTGGGGCAAAGTTCTGAAGATCATGTGCAACAGATATTAACTCTGCCTTGTGGCTGGAGAAGCTGCCATCCAGAGGTATTTATAGGAGCTTCCATAATGTTCCTCCACTAGGAAGATGGCCTAGATGATGTCTGCTCCTATGTAAAATGCTTTTCACAGTCATTTTCTCTCCATCACCCATCTATACCATCTGTGTAAGTAAGAGCCACACATACGTGAGGAATGTGGTACTCATAAGCAAGTGTCTTGGTAAAATATGCATTTCAAAAAGATAGCAATTCCATGTTAACCAGAGACATCCATACTTTAAAACTGAAATAAATCAAATAAAATCAAGCTTGTGTTAAACATTTTCCTGTGCCTGACTGATGTCTTTCAGGGTATCCTTTGCTCAGCCTGCTTTGTCAAAGGATGTGATCTGATAGTAATGAGCTGAGCCTGAACCTAGCAGTGGTGGGTCCCTCCCAGTTGAGGCAGGTGCTATGCAATGTATTTTTTATACTCTTCCCTGGGACAGCTGGCAACCCTGGGAATACAATAGCACTATGTTCTCAGTTTACAGAATGATAGAGTCAGTTGTGCATGAATACCTCTTGTATCTTTCTTTGTCCTAGTTTGAGCAAAGGATGGATGGATTGATGGATGGATGATAGGTGGGTGGATGGATGGATGGATGGGTGGGTGGATCAATGGAGGATAGGTGGATGGGTAGATGGATGGATAGATGGGTGGATGGATGGGTGGAAGGGTAGATGGATGGATGGATAGATGGATAGATGGGTGGGTGGATGCATGGTAGGTGTATGGAATGGTGTGTGGATGGATGAATGGATGGATAGGTGGATGGATGGGTGGGGGTGGGTGGATGGATGGGTAGGTGGATGGATGGATGGACGGATGGATGGGTGGATGGAGGGAGGATAGGTGGATGGGTGGACAGATGGATGGGTGGATGGGAGGATGGATGGGTAGGTGGATAAATGAGTGGATGGTTGGATGGATGGATGGGTGGATAGATGGATGAGTAGATGGGTGGGTGAATAGGAGATATTAGAATAGGAGACATACAGAGGAGAAAGGAGTGAAGAGAAAAGATAGATGAGTGTGAGGAGGAGAGAGACAGTGATATACATATACATACATGTATATGAGAGGAGGGGCAGGCAGGCAGACAGACTCACTCTACAAGTCTGAAATCCAGAGTAATGGCGTGTACCTGGGAGTCTTTGAGCTTCTTTGAAGCAGTCAGATATGAGCTGGAATCTTGGCATTTTCCACGGCCAAATTCCTTCAGTTTGTGAAGTTTTCCAGTTTGTGCATGGCAGTTGATGGTGTTTGTGTCTCGTGGATAGTATGAGGGATGTGTGGATTAAATATTTATCAGGCTCCCTTTTTGCTTGGGCTTTGAATAGAATCTGTTTGAAAAGTTTTGGCTGCTCCTGTAGCTTCTTCCTCTTTGGTGTTCTGATGTGAACTACCACAAAACTTCCCCCCTTTTCTCTGACAACCCATCGCTGAATCTCCCCTGAAAAGTCCCGGCCTAGTGTCTCCTGGCTGTAGCCTATGAGTCTTTTTTGTTCCATAGCTGGATCCTAACAAGAAAAACCGAACATCAGTCTGTGCATGTCTGTTATCAATCTCCTTGCTCATTCCTGTGTGTGTGTGTGTGTGTGTGTGTGTGTGTGTGTGTGTGTGTGTGTGTGTGTGTGTGTGTTTTGAGATTTCAAACCCAGGCTCTTGAATACCTTCACAAGTAATAAATAGGGTCAAAAGCAATTCTCTGATATATCCACATCCTCTTATTGTTGAGTTCAGAAATCTAAAAAGCTCTAAAGGTGGAATTATGTTTCTATCACTCTTTTGGAAGTAAAAGGTAGCCCAATTTTATGTGAGCCTATTTATAACTCTTATTTGTCTCACTTGGGATAAATGAGTTTTTCAGCAGAAAGATGAGTGCTTCAGACCCTCCAGGGGGTACACGTAATAGGTGGTTATGTGCTTTGTTCCTTTCTGAAGTATAGAGAACTCTGAATTTAGAGGCACATCTGGTCTGAGAAAAGCAGTTCACTGAGACCTGATGGGCTTTTATTACAAAATGCCTATAGGAGCTCACAGTTTGCTAGGGTTAGAACAATGCAGCCTTCAACCTTTGGAGAGAGGTGGCGCACTGGTTGGGTTATTGGCATCGTGACCCAAGCTAGTGTCGTGTGGGAAGAGGGTCATCCAGGAATAGAGAATCTCAGTTGAGAAAATGCCTCCATCAGATTGGCAAGGTAGGCCAATCTGTAGGGCATTTTAATTAAAGATTGGTGTGTTGGAAGGCCTACTCCCTGTGCGCAGTGCCACCCCAGGGCTGGTGGTGAGTGGTGCAAGGGCACAGGCTGAACAATCGCATAAGCAGTGTTCCTTTATAGTCTCTGCTTCAGTTCCTGCCTCCTGGTTCCTGCCTTGAGTTCCTGCCCCTGACTTCCCTTAGTGATGGGTTATGATTGTGACATAGCATACCATAGCAGGTAGCTTCCATGGTTGCCTTAGGTCATGGTGTTTATCACAACAATAGAAAGCAAACTAGAACAGATAGAATGGTCACATGATTCATTCCATTCTAATCAAAAGTATCAGCTGCCACTTTAATACTTTTTTTTTTTTTTGCTTTAATTAGAATGCACTACACAAACATATTGTTAAGAATAAAACTTTAACAATAATTTGCTCCCAAGAGTTTCTCAAGGACAAAGCAGTTTCCCAGTGAGTAAAAATGAGTTGGAATCTTGTTGTTGTTGATGTTGTTTTTAACCAAGTGTGGCATTAGGGGAAGATAGAAGGGACTTTTTCAGTCTGACTCATCGTTTTAGCCTTGTGAGGAACCAGGCTTGAAGAGGGAGCTTGGGGAAGTGAGAAGCCCCTAAGCAGAGCGTGAGAAGATCTTGGCTCTCCGTTTGGGCTTGCTCTTGAATTACTGAGTGACCTTGGACGTGCCTTTTTCTATGTTTAAGTGAACGCCTTTGTCTTTCCTTGAGCCAGAGTCCCTGAGGACAGGAATAAGAGTGAAAAGGGGACTGCACTGACTGCCTGCTGGTGGCCTCCTATGGCCTGCATTCAGTTCATGCAGACTTAGCAGGACACAAGAAGACCTCCTGTGTATTCTTAGTTTCTTCTGGAACTTTCCTTTACTTCT